>NC_059368.1:11517500-11875833 GCF_019703515.2 Myxocyprinus asiaticus
TAATAATATTAGTGCTAGCATGCTACCAAAATGTTTTCAAGCCCTATTTTTCTTGAATGAAGTAACATTTTGATTTTTAACTTTACCCACTGATGCATTACATCCACTACAAAAGCCATTGTTTTATCATTCAGGGTGTGGCATTACATACAAACTAATATTTTCTATTTTTTATAGCTTACCTGCATTACTGTGCCTGGCAAAGGGGTTTAGTGTGGCTTTGGCTTTAGACGTCCAGCTGGCTGTAGTGGAGCCAAAGGAGCTGGATGACAGGGACTTGCCCAGGTTATCGGAACTCACTTTCTTGGTATTATTAGTAGCAGTCTTGCTCCAGTCTGAAAAATAAATAAATAAATAAATAAATAAAATATTATTTGTAACATCTAGTGAACCTTCATAATGCCAGCACACAGATGCATCCCATGCAAAAAGATAAAGCACAATAAATCTCAGGACATTCAGGTAATATATTGAATTTCCATGATCATAAACACAGGAAAGGCAAGTTTCTAAAGGAAAGTTAAATGGAACTGGTACATAGGCTTTCAGTTCCTCACTGGTCCAATACTTCATTAACAATAGCTCTGTGATAGTTGAGGCATAAAAAAAATAAAATAATCCAAAGCTGGGCTTTACTGTAACACACATAAGTGGAACACAAGTGTCTCAGCACCTAAAGATGTGTTCAAGGCACAGGCCTTTTCCATAATGTCTATGAAAAAATATAACAAATATAACAACCACTGGGTAAACATGTAAGTTCTCAAACCAAAAGAAGCACACTGCATATACCTAGCCACAACATGAAAAGTAGAAAAACTTTCAGTATTGCAAACAGCTAAATCAAACTTAATATGCAATGTATCAAATTAGTTCAGGAAATACATTCAAATACTGTACTGTATGTGAATCTTGCACTACAGGAACACGTGGTATCTTACAAAACAAATGCCAGTTTTCTAAACCAAAGCTAATCACAGAAAGAACTGACTTTTGAGCAATAGATTAAAATGTAGTTTAAAAGCCATTTCAAGCAATGCATGGTGATTACATTTCCCATGCATCATACTGTAGATTTTTACCTGAATTGTCTGCCAAGCGAAACTTTCCACAGCACAAGTATCTCCTCCATTGTTTCTGTACATTTTCTTTCAGAGCACAGTGAAACACAAATATGAATAGCCCTGGAAAAAAAAAAAAAAAAACAGATAATGTTTTTTAAATCTTGGTTAGTTACTAACCCACAAGCTGTGTCTTGTCTTTTAGCCACACTTTTCATTTGAAAAACAATGAAACCAAAGCGACCTCTAGAGGAGCATTTTTGAAGCAACAAATACTACAGGCCGAAATAGCTCAGTTGGGAGAGCGTTAGACTGAAGATCTAAAGGTCCCTGGTTCGATCCCGGGTTTCGGCAGAACTTTTATCTTAAAAATAACGTCGAATTAAGCTAAATAATTTCGAAGCTAAATACACAGAATTTCAAAAATAGGATAATTCAAACTTCATTATCACTTTACATTTTCATATAAAATAATATATACTAAAAATAAATATAAATATATATTTTAAGTAAAATAAAATAGATTTTTTTAGGGGAAAAAAAGAGATCTGCACATAATACAATAATAATTTTCAAAATTGCAACAAATAATACAATAATGCAAAAAAAAAATGAAGAAGAAAAATGCACAAAATAGCAAAAATCACATTTATATAAACGAACCCTGCAAGGAGTTGAAAATGGAGAAGAGGTACATGAAGGCCAGGCTGACTGGGCCCCAGGCGAAAAACGCGAAGCCCCAGGTCATGCCCAGCAAGAAAGTCAGGCTGACCACACTGCGCAGGTTACGCAATATCTCCTCTCGCACTGTCCGGTTGCTGCGCTTGCCATTACGCCCACAGATCTGGATCATGACCACGATGAACATGGCAACATTCAGTAGGAAGATCATGGAAAAGTAGCCCACGCATGTTACGTAGAATACCACCGGACTATGAATCCAACAGCTATGGAAACAAGGACCGGGAAAACCAAAAGAGTAAGAATAAAAAGTAACAAACCATTCTGAAGCACATTCAGCAAGCATTTGCCTTTACTAGGAATGTGACCGCTTTTTATACCTATTGCATTTAACTTTCTCAGAACAGAGTACATAAAACAATGGTCAATTGCAGTGACATTGAATTGAATTTATTTGGGCAAACTTACAATTCTGATGTGTCCTTTCCATTCTCGCTTTTTCCATAGTACTTCTTTCCATAGGAATTTTTGCCTACTGCTAACACAATGCCAACAATTGCAGCCGGAACACCTGGAAATGTTGTCAGACCCTCTCACTACATAGTATGTTCAAAGGCCCTTCACAGAGAACTAATACCATATTGGTGTTAAACATAAAAAAAATGTATTGGACGTAGAGACAAAAAAAGAGTATGATTCAATGGCAAACAACTAGCTAAAGATTACATGGAAAAACTGCAGTTTTAAAGAAGGACTTACCCCATCCTACAATGCAGAACTTGAGGATATACCGCCGTATGTAGGTGTTGAAGACCTTGACCAAGGCAATGTACATATGGATGGACTCTAAGCCCATCCAGGTGAAGGATGTGAGAAGGAAAAAGTGCAGAAAGACAGCCACTGCCACACACAGTCCCTCCATTTCATATGAGGCCAACCAGCCATCCAGGAGAAACACCATGTTGAGGAAGAGCAATGAAGTGCTGAGATTCATCAGGATCTTGGAGGGATAGTCTCGCCGCAGCTTCCTACAGATGTCAGATTAACGTCTAAGACAATAATTGCACTCCAGACAATTCAAACCAAGAGCGGTCAGAGTCATACCTTTGAAACTTTGTAAAAACCAGCTCTTGAAAAATTAGCTAAACATTAGGCAAAATTAATCTAGACACAAGCAGCCTATGTTTATGGTAAATATTCATGACAAAAGCAGGACGCGTGCAATGCAAATTTGGCAAAATGCAATCCTGGACTTTTAAATAAAAATGTGAAGAAACCATTCTCTGAGCAACCATCAGAATTTTAATAGATTTGATCAAAAATCAAGGTCAGGGGGGCCTGGGTAGCTCAGCGAGTATTGACACTGACTACCACCCCTGGAGTCGCGAGTTTGAATCCAGGGCGTGCTGAGTGACTCCAGCCAGGTCTCCTAAGCAACCAAATTGGCCCAGTTGCTAGGGAGAGTAGAATCACATGGGGTAACATTCTCGTGGTCATGATTAGGGGTTCTCGCTCTCAATGGGGTGTGTGGATCGTGGAGAGTAGCATGAGCCTCCACATGCGGAGTCTCCACGGTGTCATGCACGACAAGCCACGTGATAAGATGTGCGGACTGATGGTTTCAGAAGCGGAGGCAACTGAGATTTGTCCTCTGCCACCCAGATTGAGGTGAGTAACCGCGCCACCACAAGGACCTACTAAGTAGTGGGAATTGGGCATTCCAAATTGGTAGAAAAGGGGATAAAAAAATAAAAAGCCAAGGTCAAGAGATCATAATGTCTGTTTAAAATTTAGTTACAAAGAGCATTATTTCAGTTTAAAAATGTGTGCAAGAGAAAGTAACCAGCTACCATATAAACCTGAAACAATGATTGTGTGGCATTGCTTTTAATGTTACAATACAAGTGCCATAAACTTGCATAAATCCAAGACAAATTATTTTATTATGGATTCTGTAAAACACTCACTCAAAAGCGATGTACGTGAGCAGCGTTGCTGCTGAAAAGACAGCTGAGATGCCACAGCCGATGTAGGAAATGAAGGTGAGAACTCTATTGTTCTTCTCATCAATCTGTGCAGCAGCCCCAGAGATGTCCTACAGGAAAAAAGTGATGCAGATTTTATCCAATTTTTATCCAGTTGTGAAAATAAACAGAAAAGGAACAGTCATCTGATGAGTTTTCAATTACAAATGAACTCCACAGAGCCAAATTCTGCATACTTCAAATAGATACCATCCATGCAATATGGAAAGCATGTCATCTTGCTAACTTAAGTGCAATGCCACACCCTTAAAGCTCCCTTGACCTGCTATTTGCCAAGTATTTGGCCCTATCTATTTCAGTGGTGGTAAGCCGCTCTAAATGACATTTAAGACACATTGCTGTTTGCTCTAGTATGTAACGCTGGCATAGCATAAGAAACCACTCTGTTGGTCATTCTGTTGCCAATCCCACAAATCTCACCATTAGGATGCCAAAGTGTGTGAGGTGGTTACACAAGCAGACGGTCCTGTTGCTGTTGGATTCGGGACTGACCTCACAGCCTTCACTGCTCCAGCCCCCTGTGCCAGCTAAAGGAGGCAAATGTTATACAATTACTTTAAGTATATGCCGTATGTACCATACCTTTCAATAAATACATTAATAGTAACTTTTGAATGACTAAAGGGGCCAAAGGGGCCAAATAAATGTCTTACTTTACACTTACTTCGGAGGTTAAAATCCCAAAACACACAAAGAGGCTTTGGTTCTCTCTGGAGGGAAAGCAGATACAATATGGTACGTTAGATACAAATTAGACTAATTTTATTGACAGGAAGTTACAGTAATTACCCTAACAAAAATTTACAATGGAAACCACAACTTTCACCAAAATACCAATGTTACCACAGTGACTGTGTCTATAAATGTAACTGGTTTTACAATTATATTTGGTATAAGCAGGCAAAATCCAGCCTTTTTTTTTCTAAAAATGATTTAAAAAAGATAAACGAACGGAGCCTGTTCTGTGGACAGCTGAGTACCTGGTACTCCAAATGGGCGATCTCTATCTTGACTGGATCCTGCAAGTTTTTAATGCTGAAGTTGCCCACACTACTAGCCACCACATAGCTGTTCAAGAACAGACCATTACTTTGTTGATCCTGAGAAGAAATGCAATAATTAGTCATTCAAAAATAAACTGTACCCCCAGATTTACAGAACGAAATGGAAGAGAACTTATATAAGTTTTATAGAGAGTCATACATGTAAACAATGTCACATTCATAGTTGTCTGTAGATATACAGTGAATTTACCACAAGTAAGGGGTTTTCTTAAGCACCACGGGAAGCAGAGTGTCTAAAACCCCATTAACCATGGTCAAATCACTTTGGTAAACAGCATTATGATACAATAAATGTTCAATAAACAGTTAAAAATATTATTAATAGGAGTAAACATAATTTATAATAATCATTAGAAATATAATTTTTGTAAGTATGGACAGAGTGTATCACTTTGTTAGCTTTTAGTAAATATTAAAATTGACAATAGAGGCATTCAGATAAGAAACATATATGTTAATCAAATGCATGACATTTCAGACACATTATTTTACTACAAAACCTAAATGCTTAGTTCATTCTGAGTTAGTTTACTCAGCACTGACATAAAAACACCCAGAGATTCATTACCATACCATGAATGATCCAAAGTGCTATTGACAAAAATATCAATGAGAATTGTCAATATTACAGTATATTGCTCTTCAGCCCTTTAAAATATAATTTTAAAACAGTATAAGGGACCATAAAATACCATGAAATGTATTATACAATAACAACAGCTAAATAGCTTAGTGCTTACCTGAAAGAGTCCTGTCTTGCTGAAGAATATGAAGTTTATTCTGTATGCTCTTTCCATTTGTGCATTACTCAGATTTTGTAACAGAGTGGGAGGCAGTGTGACCACAGCCAAAGCGTTCTGGGCCTCTGACTCAAAATCAATCTGAGAGAGAGAGAGTTGCAACTGATCAGCACAAAATTCGATGACATTGTTATGGAGAATTCACCATGCCAGTAGGCTTATGAGCATGTCCAGATGGCTTATGTTACTGTACTAACAGTAAAATCTCTTCAATGTGTGATCATGAGTTACCCTCAAAATATGAGAACTACATGATGTATACAAATAGCATTTGAAAGGTTATAGTGCCCTCTGCCAAAAGAAAGGGGTAATGCATTAATATGCCTAAAAAAATAAATAAAAAAAAGATGTGGTGATATAACCTATTATGTATTCTTGGCTTGGGAATTTGAAGATTACAACAAACAGTGCCTTAAAGGGTTAGTTCACTCAAAAATGAAAATTCTCTTATCATTTACTCACCCTCATGCCATCCCAAATGTGTATGACTTTTTTCATCTACTGAACACAAATTAAGATTTTTAGAAGAATATCTGTAGGTCCATACAATGCAAGTAAATGGGTGCCCAAATTTTGAAGCTCCAAAATCCACATAAGTGTAACATAAAAGTACTCCAGATGACTCTTTTGGTTAAATCCATATCTTCTGAAGTGATATGATAAGTGTGGGTGAGAAACAGATCAATATTTGAGTCCTTTTTCCTTCAATTTCACTTTCTCCCTCTTCTGTTTTTGGTGATTCTTCATGCATATCGCCCCCTACTGGGCAGGGAGGAGAATTTATGACAAAAACCTATCATATTGTGTCTGAACACATGGATTTAACCACTTAAGTCATACGGATTACTTTTATGATCCCTTTATGTGGATTGTAAAGCTTAAAAATTTTGGCACCCATTCAATTGCATTGTATGGACCTATAGAGCTGAAATATTCTTCTAAAAATCTTAATTTGTGATCTGCAGAAGAAAGAAAGTCATACACATCTGGGATGCCAGGAGGGTGAGTAAATCATGAGAGAATTTTCATTTTTTGGTGAACTATCACTTTAAGGTGATAATATAAACTGTTGCTAGTATAGTTTGTATTTTGAATTCTTTAAAGCTGAAGTGTGCAATTTTTTATTATTATTTTAGAACACTTTCTCATATGCCAGTTAAATAGGCAGAGACAACCATAAGCCATTTGTAGGTTGATTCCACCCAAAAATGTAAACACTGTGACTGTGGTGCTATCAAAATATTTGTTCTGTCTGTTTGAGTATCCCGACCTGCTAGACACAGCAATATTAGCTCAACCAATGGCGTGAGTTTGGGTGGAACAATATGTTTGTCTGACCAATGAAAGATGAGGAGTGTTCGGGGAAACATGTTTGAAAACATTTTTGCAAAATGAGGCTAGTGGTGCAGAAATTACACACTTCAGCTTACAGTTGTCCCTTGAATAATTTCAACAAGTGAGTTAAACCTATATAATCAAAATTGGCTTACAACAATTGAAATTATGTTGTGAGCATGCTATGAATATAGAAAATCCTCTAATTACCATTCTTTATATATATATGTGAAAATATAGTACATCCTGACAATCATGCTCCGAGAAATGGGCACAAATGTGTTGTTTTCTGAGTCACTCTGAGACTGGACAACATTACTCTTTCCTCCCACAGCTTTCCAGGAAGCTTTGGCTCTTAATCAATGGGTGCAACCCCTGGGCACGGTCCATACATGTCACCTTTTATTACACTGGTTTATTTGCAAAAGATTACTTTGAAAATCTTCATAAATACTCCTAAACCGTTTTAGCAGTCCAACTGAGGAAGTCTTGAGCTAATTTTACATGTAGTACTTATACATATGTACCTGCACAACCAGACATATACCCCTTCAAGTTTTACTTCTCAAATGAATGCAAATCTGTGAGCATAGGGCAAAGAGAAACCATGACAATTACCTGAGGGTCTGTCGTGTTGGTGTCTATAAATGCACTAAAAGTGGTCCCATTGAAATTGCTTGTGTTGAGGGCAGAGATTCCCAGAGCCAGGTATTTCGATGTGATGGTCACAGAGGGTCCATCAAACTCAATCTTCTGCACCAGTTCATCCACTGTTTTAAGTGCTCTGACACAAGCAGATACAAAAGCAAGAGGACCCAGAGGCAGTATTTGAATGAATAATGCACAGAGACATTTCTGAGAGTGTAAGACAATACAGATTACTAAAAATCTAAAGTCTGGACACACTAACATTTTTGTTCACCCTATAATTCCCATATTTTTATGTGTTATTGCATAGTCTTAATGACTTTACTATTATTTTAAAATCTGGAAAATTTTAATAATAAAGAATGTGTAGGTGTGTCCAAACTTTTGACTGCTAGTCTAAATAACAGCACATACGTCTCGGAGGCAGCCAGTTGAGCATCCTCTGAGCTGATCATAACGTTGGAGATGATACTGACCACAGTGTTGGCTAGAGTGGCATTAATTTTGGCTACATTCACCAGCTCCTTCACCTTGGAGACAACCTTTGTCACCTCCTCTGTAGAGAGCTCGTTATTGCTGATATCAGCAAGCTGCACAGCCACTTCTATTGCATTCTCTGTTTAAATTGAAATTGAAAAATAATAAAATGCTATTAAAGCATATTTTGATCTCAGAGTAATGTGTGCAGAGTACAGTAGATCCTTGTAAAAGGACAGTCTACCTTGTGAAACTGGAATGTCCTCTATATCAGTGCAGTTTCTGAGATCTGGGGAAGCCCAGAATGATGTATAATTATCTGGGCTAATCATGCTGGATGGGGAAAAAACAAAAACAAAACATTAAATTGACTTCTAATGGCTAACTTTATGTGTAACCGATACCCTTAATAATATGTGATTGCTGAGTGTAATGCTGCGTCAATCAGTAGTATAAGGTAAAGTGTTAAATTTCTGTGCAAAAATAAAGTAATATTTTCAAAAAAGTTTTCCAAACACTGCCCTAGCCTTCCATTGGTCAACTAAACAGACTGTCCTGCCCAAAACTCATGCCATTAGTGTGTGTAGAGCGGGATGCAAATAGAGCAATGTTTTGATAGCACCACAGTGTTTACACTGTTCGGGAGAATTAACCCACAAATCTCTTACTTATAGTTGTCTCTTCATATTAAGCTGGGATAGGAGAAAAAAATTGGCACACTTCACCTTTAATATCGATTCACATTTAGGTTGGGAAGGAACAGACATTATCGGTGTCTACTCACCATGTCCTGGATGCATTCTGCTCTTTGTAAGGGAAACAGGGGACATACTGGGTGACTGTGGGTCTGCTCTCCGGCCATCTGTAGTGAAATGGAACCTTCTCTGACTGGCAGTTTTCTGAAGTAAAACAAACAAAAAATCATAAAGAGGATTAAATTACACACCCTCCTTTGAAAAAGTGCCACATCTTCTGCAACTTTCCAGCCACAATGCCTGATTAAAGTGTGTAATAACTTTGATGTTAAAATCCACTCTATTATCCCAGCATAATATGCAGACGCAACATATTGTAAACCAATAGTAGGTTGATTTCCCGAAAAGTGTAAGAACTGCAGGCTCTGTGATGCTACTGTACCACTTCAGCTTTAATACATCATTATATTTTAACTTATTTTTTGCAAACTGCAACAGCTTAATTGTTGCATATTCATATCTTGGAGGGCTGAATTGTTTTTGAACTGTGAAACATGTCATACCCATTGAGTTCACTGTCACGCTGTCCAATATCAAGCCATTTCCTATGGCAGGGGCACTTCTCAGCCTGTTTTCAATCTCTGCCACTGTTAGAACTGCATCACTGGTATTCTTATACACAAGCAAGGCCATGCAGGTATATCTGAGAAGAATACAACATTGCATCATATTTGTATTCGCTTGTTTATCAGTTGAAATGTATATTTAAAACAAAACAGGGTGTCAAACATGGCTGTAATTACATTAGAAAAGAACAGATATGCATATATATATATATATATATATATTATGACAGGATTTATTTGCTTCTTTTTTTGGTATTATGGAGTCTGCACTGTCATTTACAATTGACAACTCTGTGCAAAATACATGAAAAACTCCTTTTAGACCCCGGTCACAATTGTAACCGGTGGGATTAAATTGAAAGTGCAGATGACCTGCAGGGTTCCAGCAATGTCTCCAACTTCTGCATAGGCTAGTGCACTATGAACAGAGACGCTGTGACAGAACCTTGGAGACAGCAGCATCACTTCGCACTCACACCACGACTCGCAACTTTTGCCTTGCGCTCGCACCGAGCTCTATCTGTGCTTTGCGGGCATGTTCTACTGCTGTGCTACATTGATAAAATACTTGGCGCAAGTCTCAGCATAATGCCTCCCACCATCTGTTTTCCCGACGACAATGCATGTGACAATAGCGGTATTTGCGCAAACTGACTCACTTCTCATGAACTACGGTTTATTCAAAGGGTCATATTAACGCGTTATTAACGCGTTAACTTCGACAGCACTACTATATATATGTATATATATATATATATATATATATATATATATATATATATATATATATATATATATATATGTATATATATATATATATATATATATATATATATATATATATATATATATATATATATATATATATATATATATATATATATATATATATATATATATACACACACACAATATATACACACACACCGATCAGCCACAACATTAAAACCACCCGCCTAATATTGTGTAGGTCCTCCTCTTGCCACAAAAACAGCGCCAACCCGCATATCAGAATATTGTTCTCACCACAATTGTACAGAGCGGTTATTTGAGTTACTTTAGACTTTATCAGTTCTAAACAGTCTGGCCATTCTCCCTTGACCTCACTCATCAACAAGGCATTTCCGTCCAAAGAACTGCTGCTCATTGGATGTTTTTTGTTTTTGGCACCCTTCTGAGTAAATTCTAGAGACTGTTGTGCGTAAAAATCCCAGGAGATCAGCTGTTACAGAAATACTCAGACCAGCCCATCTGGCACCAACAATCATGCCACGCTCCAAATCATTGAGATCATATTTGTTCCCCATTTTGATGGTTGATGTGAACATTAACTGAAGCTCCTGACCTGTATCTGCATGGTTTTATGCACTGCTGCCACACGATTGGCTGATAAGATAATCACATGGATGACTGTTGGTGCCAGATGGGCTGGTTTGAGTATTTCTGTAAGTGCTGATCTCCTGGGATTTTCACACATAATAGTCCCTAGAATTTACTCAGAATAGTGCCAAAAACAAAAAACATCCTGTGAGCGGCAGTTCTGTGGATGGAAATGCCTTGTTGATGAGAGAGGTCAACAGAGAATGGCCAGACTGGTTCGAACGGGCAAAGTCTACAGTAACTCAGATAACCGCTCTGTACAACTGTGGTTAGAAGAATAGCATCTCAGAATGCTATTCTGAGATGCGGGTTGGCACTGTTTTGGTGGCATGAGGGGGACCTACACAATATTAGGCAGGTGGTTTTAATGTTGTGGCTGATCGATTTATATATATATACTGTATATGTATATGTAGAGAGAAAGAGAGAGAAAGATTTGTATTGTTCACATGTTTACCGGATATTTGTGGCCCTTGAAAGAACAGTATTAGGTCCAACCCTGAAGAGGAGACAAGTGAGATTGCTAACAGTTATCATTAGGTGCAAAGCTAGAGATGTTCATGTACGTATACTTTCATGTAAAAAAGAAACCTACTTGACATTATCAACATAAACTCTGTAGATCCAGTTCTGAAAGGTTTGATTGAGCTGTAATAATCAGAGAAACTGATCAGTAAACAGTGGCATGACACCTTTTTATCTCACTAATACTGTTTTATGTTAATGGTAAACACTTTAATTTTGTCTAGAACTGTTGTATAAAAAAAGTATTGTACTGAATATCGGCACCCGATATTCTAAATCACAGCCACTATGTCACAGCATTTTGCCATTAAGTATTTCAAGATTCTTACAATTATCAGTTATCATACAGTACCTTAATTAATGGAGTTTTAAAACTGAATTATTATAAATGAGAATAATATATATAAAAAAATAAAAATAAAAAAATAAATAAAAAAACTACAAACATACCCATTGAGCTATCATCATCTCAGCATCACTTTCTGGGGCGTTTGCTTGTACATCATTTACCCCTAAGGAAATCTTGTAGAAAATGCTCTCTGGGAATTGAATAATAAGGTATTGTTTAGTTATCAATCAAAAAACACAATTTACTTAGGACATAATTCATATTTTTTTCTGTGTTGCAATGCAGTAGTTGAAAATTAATCTGTATAATCTGTAATCTGTATAGAGCATTTTGATGAGGCAATTAAAAGCTTGGTTGATCAGGAAATATATAAAGAAATCTACTGCTATGTTCCACTGCTATCACAAGATGGCTCTCGTGTATCTTGAGTTGTTAGTGCTTGACTACTGTATAAATGCGTCACTACACCATGCCAGTACTTTTTTAGGAGACTCCAGAAAACATGAAGAAGCCCCCCCCCCCCCCCCCAAAAAAAATCCACAAATAGAGATAGCACACTGTATTTTCACTCTGCAATCCATGTAGTCTTTTGTAAAAACATCAAATCCTTTTTGTTTTGTTCAAATAAAAACATGTAATTAAATAAGGCAGTCTCCTAAGAAAGAATGATAAAAATCTGGATAATTACAAGAGGCCTCTGCACTCAATTTGAGTGAGCGATTAAAAGTGCTGCAACTCATTGATTGTCAGAACTGGTTACGGTTAATACACATCTACCTCTAGTAAATCACAGGAAATCAAGGTCTAAAATTTGCGCACAGAGAGAACAGACTGATTTTTCCCCATCATTCTATGATCACTTGCTCAGAAAGTCAGGATTCAGCAATAAAGAATCTATCTCTCTTTCTAACATCTGGATTGTTACTGGAAAACATACTGTTCCTGGTTGAAAGTCCACATAGACATGTAATATGAAAGGGAGCTTTACATGGACATGGGGCCAGTTCATGGGGCTCTGAAGTAGTCCCATGGGTGGCACCAGTAGGCACGAAGCCAGAATCTGCGCTGGCTCCTTTGGCTGGGTTGTCGAGAGGGATTGTGCCATTTGTGAAGACAAAAGACTGGTCATCAGAAGCTGGAGACTGATGCGTCTCGCTATCTGTGGTGGTGGCCTGAACAACAAGTGCATTGTGGCTGTGGCTGGAGGGATTTGCTGATTCATTCTTTGACCACTTTATTGCTGGGGGTGGACATTTTTAGTGTCCAGCTGATCTTCATTGTAGTTGCTTGAGACGCTCAACGATTTGGTGGGGTGGAGGACTGGAATGGCGGTTTGAACACTTGTTTTAAGCTCTGACGGCACTGGCAGAGTCCACAATGTAGAATCCAAAAAATGAGCTGTGTCAACAGTCATGGTCATCTGCAAAGGAGGATGAGGGTGTGGCAAGTTGTCTGTGGCATAAGGAAGAGTCACTGCTATTTCAAGGGACATTGATTCAGATGTGTGTGTATCTGACCAATGGGTGAGTTTTGTACTAAACAGTTCATTGTGTGGATTAGCATTTGAATGGTTAGAATGAGCATTTGTGAAGTTAGTATGTGAACCAATAGGGATATGTGTGCTATTTCTTTGAATGACCTAGAAGGGACCTCTGGGCCATTTAGAGAAGTTGTGTTGTGAGTCCAACCAGTAGTGGTGGCTGCAACATATGTGTGGGTTGTAATACTTATTGGATGTGCACCAGAAATGACAAGTCCATCATGATGAAGCTCTTGAGACTGAAAGGGAAGGACATGGCCAGGCTCTATGAAGTTAGAAATGTGCATTGTCTCTGATTGGTACCTGAATTTGGTTTTATAAAGCGAGGCTTCCTCTGGAACATTTAGGAGCATAAATGGCTCACTTTGCGAGTTGAAAAAAATGGTGTGGGAGGGAAATATTTATGTTGATGAAAGGTGGGAATCCATTGTCTGGATTTCGATCTCAGCGGCACTTTCCCACTCATTTTTGGAGTCACCTGACCATGCCAACATGACATGTTTTGAGCTTGAGTCAAAAATGTAGTGGGAGGGTGAACTGAATTTGGGCAATACATCTATCCTCTCCACTTTCATATGGGAGGTTGAATTAAGGGGTGAAGACTGAGAGCCTCCCCATTCATCTGCCAGGTCCACCGCAGAACTGTATGGTAATTCAGAAGTACTGCTGACAGAAATAAGAGGTGTATGTGACAAATCCCTCAGATCAGCCTCTGAAGGATTATTGTCCTCTTGCTTGTTTAAGCTTCTAAAAAGAGTCTCTGGCAATCTGTTTATATACGATGGCTCCAACGCCGGAGGTGAATCTAATTTGGACTGGCTACCCTCTATTGACTTCGAAATGGCACTTGCAATGCCTGAATATGAGGTAATAACCCTGGGAGTTGGAAAATGGTTGGAGTCAACAGCATGTGGGTTTTCAGAGAGGATAAAGTGATTCTTTAATGAGGGTAAAACCAGGTCAGTGTTGTTTGTGGCATCAGCGATGAGAAGACTTTGGACTGAGACAGATGTCAGTGACTGGAAAACATCAGTGTGAGGCAAAGAAGATAATGGACTGATGGCCTCTGTCATTAAGGAGTCACTTTGAACCCCTGCAGTAGGCATCGGGCTAGTGTGTGAACTCGGAAATTCTATGAGTGGCAGCCCTATGGGCTGAATCCTTAAGCAGTCTAGCCCAGTTTCAACACTCTGAGTGGGAGAGAGAGAGGAGATAACAGGTGTCTCTGTTGTGAGAGGGCTCACTGCCAAAGGCTCTATGATTAAAATAAATTTAGTTTGATCAGGGAGATAGTGGAGAGAGCTCTGTCAGGAGGCTGATGAAGAAAGGAAAGGGGTGGTATTGGTAAGACTATACACAGGTTCTCTCAAGCTTTTCCTGCCATAACCCCCTGTTAAAGTATCTATCTGTTCATGTGTAAACACTGTGGGCTGGATCAGATGAATTTTTGTCTTTATGGACTTTTTCTGACCATGTTTCACATCTTTAAAGTGGTCTTCTGTGACAGTTGCCTCAGAGAATCCTCAGGGCACAATACATTTTAGTTTTAATTCCACTGGGTGTGTGGGTGATAGCTCTGGACCTGAGAGGGAAGTCCATGCTGCTGTTTGGCCAAAGAGACTCTTTAGATCATGCTGGATCATTTGCACACCTGTTCATCCTAGATTCATGGGAAGAGAGGGGATAAGTGTCCAGCTGCTGTCTGTCTCAAGCTCTGTCATCTCTAACATAGCCCAGGGTAAACTAAGGTCTGACTGACTGTGTAAATATTCCTGTTTGCTAACAGCCTGTCTCACTGGTCCAGAAGTATTGGTGTTGACAGTAGGCACACTTTCAACCTCCAAGAAAGACATGTTATGAGGGATGGCAGAGGCCAAGTTTTCATCCAGGGAGTAGGCGGAATCAATGTCAAACAGGCTGAAGACATCAACATCATCCAATCAATTACATAAAAAAATGCCTCAGGGCCAAACCCAGATGGGTAATCGAGTATCTCTGTGCTGTTTTTGTCACTATCACTCAGGACCAGGTGTGGAGCTAGTGGTTTAGTGACGCCATCAATAAAGACTCAAAGTCTTTACCCTGATTGTGAGCGTCTGGTTGCCACAGAGGCCTCATTTGGGAATATGCTGACCTCATGGATGTAGAGTCTGTTTTCTTGGCAACGTATGCCATTGTAGATCTTATGGGCCAGTGGGATTCATTCGTCATGCTTATTGTTGGTTAGGCAGGTGGCTTGGTCAGATGTCTGACGGGGCGCTTGTGTGGCCAAGTGATGGGAGTCTCTACTTTCTTCCTTGCGGGCCAGATGAGGGGTGTAGAGATGAAACCGAGTGATGTTTTAGGGCTCTGGGGAACAGGAGCAACAAGAGGCCTAGCAGGGGGAGAGCTAGTGGATGGAGTCTCTACGTGAGGAGTAAGCCGCAGCAATGACCACAAATATGCAGCCCTCTCTTTCTCTGCTCCAGCTTAATTATTTAGCAGAGCATGCAGGATTTAGCAAAAATAAAGAGGTCAATTCAGAATATTACTTATCTTAACAGAGATATATCATAACAACATAACAAAAAGAGAACACAGAACAATTAATTGGAAAACCAACCAACCAACCCAACCAATATATATATATATATATATATATATATATATATATATTTTTTTTTTTTTTTTTTTTTGTGATACAAGGAAAAATGTGTGGTTAAGGCCTTGCTGAAGACTTCAAAGATGGCAAAATGGAAGTTATACTTGAAAAACACAAACCAAAGGTTTCAGAAAATTAATATTTTAGTAATCTATCAGGCATTGCCAGGCAGGTAAAGTTAATTGAAGCAATGTAAGTGGAAAAAGGCTATAAAGATAACAGTAGCATCATGAATGAGTAATGATAACTGACATACCTATGCAATTAATTAAATGTGCTAAATGGCTTGATAGAGTGTTATGCAGACAGAAAATTAATGTCATAATATAAGGGAAGTTTAATTTTGTTGCTTCACTGAAGAGCTAGGACAGCAAAAACTGTAAAGGTAGCCCAGAAAGATTTTGACTTAACACATTTAAGAAAGCTGTATAACGAAGAAGATTGAAGATAAGTGTTGGAAGACTTCTATGACCTGAAAAAATGCACAAAGCTTCCAATAGTCTAACAGATACATACAGGAAATACAAAACAGCACAAATTAACTAGACACAGCAGACACCTGACAGAACAGTGAAGAGTTGTGTTTATTCATCCAATTAATCTGTGTGAAAACAACATATTATTATCCTGTTGAGTTAGAGGGGAGGGGCTAATTATGACTACATTAGCAAATATGTAAGGCTTTAAGAAAGAGGCATGAAGCTTTTCTGGCCTTTAATCTATGGCCAGAGTATACCAGAGCAATAAACTAATCATTTTATTCACGATCCCGTTTAGACAAGCTAGCTGGACTTCCATTTTGTCAGTAGAAATGGAAGTGTAGCAGTGACATCCCCAGTTAAGTACAAGTAAGCCATGTATGACATGAGAAAACATAGATTTGGCTTACCACTGGTTTTGTTGTTGGACAGAGGTGGGTTAGTAGCAGCAGCTGCAGATGGAGGAATGGATTAAATGTCTAGTGTCATGTGAATGATTTAGGGAAATGAACAAACAGAGTGAAGGTATGCATAAGGACGTGAGAAAATATACTGCCATGCATTTGTCTGTTTATTTATCTGTTTTTGGTTCTATTTTTATTGCCCCGTTGGGCAATTAAAGGTACATTATCTGCCAAAACCTGTGCCCCATTTCAATCAAATTTTAAAAAACAACATAAATATTAGAAGGAATGGCACATTAGTATCTAATTGCTACAAAATTACATAACATATTCAGGTATATCTAGTTTTAAGTTGAATTATAAATACATGTATAATGTGATCAAATAATTAGGCCTTGAAAACTATTTAATTTGGTAAATTGTTAATTGTTAAATGTTATCAACGTAATATAAAGCATGTTCTAGTCAATATCAAGCATTTGGGAATGGTAATATATCTTTTGCAAAAGTGATGTCTCACCAGGGTTGTTGGATGGCAGGTTAGATAGGGTTATGGGTGATGCAGTTTTTACTAATGATGGCACACACAGACATGACATTACATCACATGTTAACACTTTGCTTAGTAAGGCAATATAAACCACATGTATAGCATTTCTCTAAAAAGTATAGTTTATGGCTCAAAAGAAATCTGTTATTAGGTAAGAGGTGGACTATTAGCTTACCAGTAGTCGTGGTTGTTGTATTAGCACTAGTTGTTGTGAGTTTCACTATTGTTGGTACATGAAGCAGAGTTGTGCGCAAAAATTAGCGAGGGTATTTATGATACCTCATTAAACAGAATATAAAACAGTAGGCAATCTAGATATCTGCTTACCAGAACCTGTGGTTAGAGGCATGCTAGGAGTAGATGTGTATGAAAGAGTAGTAGTACGAGCTGATGAAGAGAATAGAGAGATAATGATACCGACATGCATTAACTTTCAGAGTCTGTGACTACAATGTGGAAAAGCTTAATACTGATCTGCTTAATAACATTATAAAAAACTAAGTGCTGTATTGAACTGGAATATGCTAGTAAGAAAATTGTTTATAATGCTGGAAGATGGTTTATAAGACTAAAGCTGTTATATAAAGTAAACTGTAGCATCTGGCAAGGATCTTTTAAAATTGTTACAATACAATTACAACTTTTTTTTTTTTTTTTTTTTTTGCAAAAGGCAAAATAATTAAAGGGTTAGTTCACCCAAAAATGAAAAATTCTCTCATCATTTACTCACCCTCTTGCCATCTAAGATACGTATGACTTTCTTTCTACTGCAAAACACAAACAAAGATTTTTAGAATATCTCAGCTCTGTAGGTCCATACAATGTAAGTGAATGGTGGCCAGACATTTCAAGCACCAAAAATCACATAAATGCAGCATTAAAGTAATTCATATGATTCCAGTTGGTTAATCAATGTCATCTGAAGCAATCCAATCATTTTTTTGGTGAGAACAGATCAAAAAGTTACTGCTTTTTCACTATAAATCTTGACAACAGCCTCCTTGATGATCATGATTTCAAGCTCGATTACACTTCTTATAGTGCCATCTAGTCAGAGATTTTTAAGTAGAGATGGGTAACATCTATTAAAATGAATGGGAGATTAGAACGCCCAACAGTCAACAGATGCAGAAAGGAAGTCCCGCCTTAAAGATAAAATTAGACAATCAGCTTTTAGATACAGACATCACCTGACAATCAACTCAAGAACACGCATGCGCATTAACTATACAAAATAATATTTTTTAGCGTAATCTAATGTAAAGAAGCACAACTTACGATACCACTGTTGTCAGATTTTACTGCTGATTTGAAATATGTTCTTTGATTGTAATCTTGGCCAACTGTTTTGACGATTTTGGTCTTTCCCCATTCAAGAAGACAGAAGCTGCACTTGTATGGTGCTTGTTTACATAGAAAAATAGGAGTGTTCCAAAGGTGGCCTGGGAGCTTTCCAAAAATGGCTGCCGAGTGAACTGACTTGCTAAAAAGACTTTGATCTAGTGCTCTGCGCATGTGTCAAGCACAATGATGTGTAACCAAGCTTGCAATGATGACTGTGCCTAGAGACTGCAATGGCATGGTGCACAAAGAAGTTATATTTTGGTCTGTTCTCACCTAAAACTGACTGGATCTCTTCAGAAGACATTGATTAATGTCAAGTGGATTAATTTAATGTTCCCTCAATCTGTTTTTTTGGAGCTTCAAAGGCCTGGTCACCATTCACTTGCATTGAAATGACCCACAGAGCTGAAATATTCTTCTAAAAATCTTAATTTATGTTTTACAGAAGAAAGAAAATCATACACATCTGGGATGGCATGACGGTGAGTAAATGAAAAGAGAATTTTCATTTTTGGGTGAACTATCCCTTTAATACTATATAAAAGTTAGTGCTAAATCATACAAAAATACCGTATATTATTCAACACACTAAGGTAGTCTAGCTCTTGAATCAGGAGTTTATACCTGTACAATGCATTGAATTCACAGAAATTAACACAAATTTGCTTAACATTAACAAGCCTAAAATAATTTTAAAAGCTAGGGACATTTTTTCATATATAACATCATTATACAATAATTATGGTTGCTATTTTGGAACACAGCCACTGGCATTAATAAAAAAGATACGGCAATCACTTTCCTTTTGTGGATTGGAAGATTACTCTTGCAGCTATTCAAAATCTTCTCCTAATGAGTTAGAAAAAAGTGACCACCACCTGTTCTGTATTATGCAAATTACATTATCCCCATGAAACAAAAGGAACACAGGCATACATAAAATGATGAGAAGGCACAGGTGAATGCTTACCCTGGGTTGTTGCATTAGTAGAAATCGTGTTAGTGGTGGCAGTGGATGCGGTGGTAACAGTTAATGTGGCTGGTGGCAGGGATGGAAGAAGGGCACACACAAATTTATTTCATATCTAAGAAATGTTTATGCATTTACGTGCACGCTGTTTGACTAACTATGCTTAATAACTCAAATGTCTAAAGTCATGTAAATGCCTTAAGTACTTCGGTTTTCTGCGTGCTGAACAATTTAGTAAAATGTTGTCATCAGCACAGTCCATGTGGACTGTCCTTGTGTAGCCCAGTTTTTAGACAAGCAGACATGACTGTACTTAAAAGAGTATCACAAAGCAGTAGTAGTGTGTATGCGTCGAATACGGCCTTTTGCGCTCGCGGTCAAAAGAGTATACTTTGAAAGGCTCGTCCGTGCGTGAGTTGAAACAGCACACAGAAAAATGTAGTACATGAGTTTTAGCGGCTGTTTTTTTTTCTTTCTTTTTTTTTTTCAATAATGAGCAGATATTTTGGTAGTTATCAGTGTATTGATGTGCATGTAAACACACTCGCCATGAGAAGTTGGGCATTCATGTTTTTTCCCAACTTGCCCCTCCCAAGTACCAAGTGCAGCATCACCTGAAAACTATGAATAATGAATTGCAAGAGCTTGAAAATTCAATAACGTGATTAAATCTACTCAATGTGCTAGGCTTGTGATAGTATATTTGAATTGAGAGAGTTGGAAAACTATCCTGCTAGTTTCCCATTTCTTTCCCAGTTTTCTGTCTGTTACCAGTAATTCCCCACAATCATCCAGGAGGTCGAAGACTATCTTGTGTAACCTAAAAAGTACATTAAGTCAGTTTGATGTTTGTTTTCACCTATGCTATTTTCCCCAGAGAGTCTACTGAAGCAATTATGATTAATATCTATGACTGCCCAACCAAATACTCTATCCATTCTTTAGAGATACACTTCATGCTCAAAAGTTTGTGGACACCCCTTTAAAATGAATGTGTTTACTTATTTCAGCTACAACCAAATATCAAGCGCAGCAATGCAATCGTCTTTTTTTTTTTTTATCCCCTGTTCTCCCCAATTTTGGAATGCCCAATTCCCACTACTTACTAGGTCCTCATGGTGGCGCAGTTACTCACCTCAATCCGGGTGGCAGAGGACAAGTCTCAGTTGCCTCCGCTTCTGAGACCTCCAATCCACGCATCTTATCACGTGGCTTGCTGTGCATGATACCGCGGAGACTCATGCTACTCTCTGCGATCCACACACAACTTACCACCAGCCCTATTGAGAGCGAGAACCACTTGATTGCGACCACGAGGAGGTTACCCCATGTGACTCTACCCTCCCTAGCAACCGGGCCAATTTGGTTGCTTAGGAGACCTGGCTGGAGTCACTCAGCACACCCTGGATTCAAACTCGCGACTCCAGGGGTGGTAGTCAACGTCATTACTCGCTGAGCTTTCCAGGCCCCCCTGCAATGCAATCTTCTTAAACATTTTTAGTAGAATGGGGTAATTTACTGTTCCACCATGACATTGCCCGTGTTCAAAAAGCAAGATTAATATAACAAACATTTTACTGAGTCTCTTTGGAAGAACGTGACTGGCCTGCACAAAGCCTACACCTGAATCCGACTGAACACCTTCGGGATGAATTGACCCTTCGCTAAGCCCTGCCTTAAAAGCGTTTCTGACCAATCTTGTCTTAGCAACTGTTGCCCCACCGCCATTACTCTGACAAGCGTTTGCCTTTTTATAATGAGGGCCTACTGGAGTGATGTGTGTTTGAGCTGTTTGAAGCGGGATTTTATTGGAATGATACAAAAAATTCAAAAACTTTGTTGCTGGGTCACTTGTAACAGTGACACGAGGTACATAGAGAGGATACATGCAGTGTTTTAAATAAATATTGAGAAGAGCATGCTATGAATTAAAATGTGTCATTCATTATTCCGAAATGAGCATGTTTAACATCAGCACTGACACCTACATTTCCTCCAAGGTAAATTAAAGCTAACAACTTAACATTACTTCATTTACGTATTGATTCAAGTCTTAGTAAAAGTGATAGTAAATAAAGAGTTCACAGCATCAAAATGAGTGTGTTATGAGATGTTATAAGCAGTTCTTTTCACTTACACTTATGATATGAGGTTTGCAATTGCTATCAGGTGATGCTTTTCTCTTTTTATGTGACTGTGATGATCGTTTGCCTCAATTCTGATTTACAATCTGCACAGTTTTCAATCAAATTACTGTGTAATTTAGTAATTTATTTTACAAAAAACATCAGATAAATATGCTTTGCAATGTCACTCTTCATTCCAGTCCATGTAATAATTTTATCCATTCCGTTTTTGAGAATATTTAGCTAAAAACCACGGCGTTCATGGCAATCTCCCATTCATTCCAGTGGGCAGTTCTGCAGAGCTTGTCAGAGCAAGCGATTGTAACAAAGGGGGGTGGAGCTTAGCGAAGGGTCAGTTGGAATGCAGACTGATGCTCTTGTATGCAAAAAGGAGCAAATCTCAGCAGCCATGTTTCAACATCTACTAGAAAGCCTTCCCAAAAGAGTGGAGGCTGTTATAGCACCAAAAGGAGCGCCAACCTCTTATTAATGCCAATGGTTCTTAAATTAAATGTTCAAGAAGCACATATGGGTGTGGTGTTTGGGTGTCCACATACTTTTGTCCATCGAATGTGCTTAATTCAAATTCATTAGGCCTAAATACATTCTTAACCTAATATGTTTGTTTATCTAGATCAACATTTTATCTCCATGACACCCTGCAATCATGAGATAAAACAGAAGAATACAATACATATCATAGCTCAATGATGAGGAGGAAAAGTTAACAGACACTTCTAAATATGGAATACTAACTTTATAAAAAAAAAAAAAAAAGGTCACTGAAGATTGTCAAACCTCCAAGCAAAAATTTGACTTTTTTTTTGACTACATGGGAATGAATATTACGCAATGAAATATGAGCAGTGGGAAAGAGGCAAATGGTTAAAACAGGACAATGACCTTTAATGGCCATTACTGAGGACAGGAGGCCTGAGGATTCTCTTGGCTCCCAGCAGATGATGGATATTTATTGGCCACTGGTTCAGTTTAGGGGCTTCCTAACGAGCTAAGACAAGCTGTTCACTTTGGGAATGCTTGCGTGCACAGAGGACTAAAACCTGCAAATGAAGTATTATGAATCTTTTTCCAAGAGAGTTTTTTAACGTGACAAGCATACCTAAAAATCTCAGACTACAAAATTAAACAGCATTATTGAATCCTTCTTTAACCTTCATTTTATAACCATCAAACCAATGAAGACACAAAGGAATATTGTTAATTAGCAAAGCCGTATAAATATGAATAATTAGATAAAAGGCAAACTTTGATGAGGCAAAAATTGTTTACAAGGGATCAGCTAATTATCTATGAAACATACACGTTGTGAGGAATACCTAATTATGTGTTCATCATGAAACTTTACATTGTTCTAAAGTTATGATAAATATATTTCTCCCTACCTGGGCAGCCCAGTCCAGGGGAAGTACAGCCTGGTGTTCCCGGGGCAAGCGTTGGTATGGCAGTGCCTATAAAAGATTTTAAAACAACACAATTATCTCATTTGAAATTTTACAATAAAATAAGTGTTGAATGAACAAAAATGAACATGATTCTAAATTAAAACAATATAAACAGCCAATGTGAGGATCACATAGCCCAAAGAATGCCGCAGGTGTACAATGCAAAAACACATGCAATTAAAAGTCAAAGCTAATACGCAAGGCTATTGAAACTCAATAAATATAAAGTAGAAATGTAGAATAAACAAAATCAAATCTGTAACTCTGTCTAAAACGAATGAAGTTAAAGATGAGATGGATCCTTAGAGAGCCCCAGAGCACTGTCATAAATATTCATATTCTCTCTTTCAAACCCATATATTGGAATACATAGCAATTTAGGATAAGAACTGGATTGTAAATGTGTCAGATATTTCTCATCACTCCTTTGGGCTTTGAAAAATGGAATGTGACCTCAAAATGTCCACACTGAAACTCAATCGATCAATGACTTAATGGTGGAATTTAATAATTTGCCACAGTTGACTGAATGAAAGGTTCTGCCGGATCGTTTGATTTCAGGCCCAGAAATGCCACCTTTTCTCAACACAAATGCATAAGAGTTGTTTTAAATACAAAATGTTATATTTTTTGCTCTTTCATCTGCTAGTTTCTGACATAAAGCTCAAGCTGTGTGTTAACAAGACAACTGAATGCATCCATTGACATAATTTGAAGCAAAGCATTCAGAATAAACTTCATCAAAACTTGTCTGAGCATACAGCGCTGACCAAAATTTGAGTGAATACATCTGGATCCAGTTTGCACAAATCAAAGTTTTTGAAGTTTCTCCTTAAAGGGATAGTTCAGGAGACTGCAGATGTCAAGATTTATAGTGAATAAGGACTTAAATTTTGGTCTGTTTTTCACCCAAAGTCAAGGCCTTAACCATGTCTTGAATATTGGGGTGGGGGTGGGGTCACAAATATAATGGTCCTCTTTGGTCTTTTAATATAGTAAATGCGCTGAATGCAATCATTTTCTGAATAAAGGCTTGAAATGCGATAAAGGCACAAAATTGTATAATTTTTGGTTTTAAAAGATACATGTATTTTTAAAGTTCACACAGTGCAAGACAAAAAATGTGTCTGCATTGCTAGCAATTTGCTGTTTCAGTCATCTTCTCTTTCTTTTTTGTGCTGTCTCAAAGAAAAGACGAATATAATTTGAATTTCTTTTCATCATTGATGTATCTGTAAAATGGCATGACTGTGTCAGCTGGTTAGCAAAAAGAAAATACACAAAATTATTTACTGCCCTCAAGTTGTTCTTCATTGTTTTTTCCTCCCAGTAGAATCTTTATACACAATATTTTCTTTAAGAATCCTAATGCTGCACTCTTTTATACAAAAACAGTTCATATTGACCACTGCTGTCAAGGTCCAAAGAGAGAAATAAAATCCTTATAAAAATACCATAAAAGTAGTCCACAGTCCACAAAAGTAATATACTTTTATTCTATGGAACAGAGCTGCTTAAAATATCTATTTTTATGTTCCAAGAAAAAGTATCAGCATATGGGTTTTGAACAACATAAGGGTGAGTATATGAGTGTGTAAAAGTAAATTTTCCATTTTTAGGTGAAATACTTCTTTTACTGGTGGCTAATTTTTGAGCACAAACCTGACATGACATACTCAAAATAAAATGTCTCTTTTAAAATAAGACTCTTAGGATATGCTGTACAAAATTCAGAATTAATTGATTTTAAAATATTACCTAATAATATTTGCATTAAGAACATATGACACTATCCTTGCCAAAACCTAAAAGTCACAAGTCACAGGTCTTACCATGTTCTAGTTCTAATCTGGGTGATAATGCTCTATTTTGTGTTTTGTTTTTTTGTTTTGTTTTTTATAGATCATTTTCAAAGACAATGTCAAGAGAATTTTCTAAAAAGCTACTTCAAAAGCCTGCCAGATTACCACATTCATTCAATTCCTTTACAATATACACACATTTGCACTTTATCTTAAGCCTGATATGCTTAAAACTGCTCCATTCATGTTTCCACATTCACAATTATGAATGGCATACAAATCACAAACTGTACATGACATATTTTCAATTCAAAACGGCGAATTTCGCCAAATGGCGAATAGTTTGCACCCTTGGAATTTAATGTTGGTCGGTACAACATTTCAATCATAAAACAGTGGTCACATATATCATGTTTAGTTAGATACTTACATCTCACATGACACAAACACGCTTAACCAAGGACGGATTAAGACCTGAGAGGCCCATGGGCCGGTTCACCGTGGAGGCCCCCCATGATGTGACTACATTCACCTTTATGCGCTACAGGATGCTTGGCAGATTTGGTTGGATTTTTCAAATAGATGGAAGAAAAGTTTGCAGAAACATCTGACACGGCCAAGTACTTTTTAATTATGAACCGATCCAAAATCATGCGTCACTAATAGGGAAGTGCACAGTATTCAAACACCAAAATCACTATTCGGTTATTCTGCACATGTATAAAGGTCTTCGACCTGATCGGAGTCCGACGGTACCTGACAAACCATCAGGTTTTGGGCCAGGTTTGGGTCAATTTTTCAAGCAGGCTATAGGGTGAGTTACGGGCTGTTCACACCTGCGTCTGCGCAGTTTTTAAATTGTTTTTCTATGTAAACACACACTGGACGGATGTCTTTGATCATTGCGCTGTGACACAACTCAGGACCATCATATTTTTTGACACTGCATTAAGTTTAAAAGAACTTTAACATTTATAAACACATCTTGAGACACCTGTGTTATGTTTCATAAATTGCTGTGCTACATCAGCATTGGTGTCACACATCGATATTCTGATGAAGTTCAGGACTTAATGTGACTGTTACAAAGAGGACTTAATGTGACTGTTACACATGATTCCAGATTGTTTTTCACCTGGCAAAGTTTCAGCGCTTGTTAAACAGTGAGCCTTTGCACACAATAATTACACAAGTTTTGCTAAATCATTTCAAATCAAAGCATCCCGAAGAGGTTTATAATCCGTAGCGTTCGCTGCCTCTTGGAAAGTGAACCTGCTCAGGCAGAATTACACATTTTACATTGATTAAGAATAGGCCTACTATGTTGCAGACAGTGACAGAGATTATTTTTGTTTGACTTTGATGTGATTTTATCTTTTGAAGATCTATGTATTGTGCTATTTAGGCTCATAGCTCACTGCACTTTATTCCCTGCTAATCTGAGATTGTGTTTGATGCATCCATGGCAATAAACATTCTTTATTCCGAGTCCTGACAAATAACAGAATAACCCTTCATGAACTCTTGCGGTTAACCAAATATTACAGAAGGGTACCGTGCACATATTTAGGGTGTTAAGGCACCTTTCTCTTTATCAGTAAACATTAAATGCAAGCAGGACTTAAACATTTTAAAGTCATCCATACTGTTGCATGAATTCTGTCACTTATATCAATTTAAACCATCAGCTTTGTAGACTGCCAGTGTAAACTGCACTTTATCTTTGAGATTGAAAGCGTTTTGTGAATCAAAGGCTGTTCTCTGTAGTTTTTCAAATAAACGTGCTGCACCTGTGAGACGCAGATTCCTTGTGTGCACACTCGAGTGCTTGTGCTCGTGCTGCTGTAGTCCAGCACATATTCGGCCGAACAAACGGTATTTCACATAAGGCTGACATTTACGTGGATTTATAATAAATATCTCAAAATAAATAAATAAATAAATAATTTTATTTAGAGCTCGGGGCCCTTCGGGATTATCTGATTATTGGGGGGAGACTTGTCCCCCTCAAAGTATATTGTGGTTACGGCCCTGCCCAAAGTAAAATAGCTTAAGAAGACATCGATTAAACCATTTGAGTCGTATGTATCACTTTTATGCTGCCGTATTGCTTGTAAGTTTTGGACCCCATTGATTTCAAGAAAGAAAGTCATGCAAGTTTAAGATGGCATAAGGGTGATTAAATGATGAGAGAATGATCCTTTTTGGGTAAACTATCCTTTAAAACATATGATATTTTTTCACCATTCCAATGTCATTTTAGCTAAATGTTTGTGCTTTTGAAAGTAAAGCAAATTCATTAAGCTCATTCTTAAATCTGATTATTCTGATAATCGATTTTGCACTGCATGAAAACACCATTCTGGCGGCTTTTTTCAATGTGTTTACATTTTGATGTCAAAACCTGAGAAAAAAACATCTCATGAAAACATGTTTCTCTTGCATTAATAATTAGCTGATTTTTGATGAACATCTAAATGCAATAACTGAAAAAGACCTCCAAACATCCCTAGATGTCAATGCACAGAAGTAATCCATAGCACATCATGAATGAATGAATGAATGAATGTTGCACTTATATAGCACTTTTCTGACACTACAGTCAAAGAGCTTTACATAGTGAACAGGGGGAACGCCTTAACCACCACCAGTGTGCAGCATCCACCTAGATGGTGCAACAGCAGCCATAGTACGCCAGCATGCTCACCATATACCAGCTGTTGGTGGAGAGGAATGAGAAGAGTGATATAGCCAATTTATTGATGGGGATTATTAGGAAACCATGGTTGATAAGGGCCAATGGGGGGAATTTGGCCAGGCCACCGGGGTTACACCCCTACTCTTTTACGAGAAGTGCCCTGGGAATTTTAATGACCACAGAGAGTCAGGACCTTGGTTTAATGTCTTATCTGAGGCAATAAAATAGCAGGATAACTTTAAGAGCTCTTAAATTTATGAATTGAGATGTCACACTGAGGCAGCTGTCTGGTGTTGTAGCATTAAGTCTCTGATCATCTTGAAATTGCGCTTTAAAAGGCAGGGCGAGGATAAAACAGAGCTGTTCTAAGAACGGGCTTCTCTGATGCATTTCCATGCAACGTAGGATCACCATGTCCCACTGGTCTTATCAAAGGATGAGAGAGAGCCACAACAGTAGCCAATGGAAAGAAAGGGGAGGGTAGCTTTTAAAAGCTACCCTCCCCTTTTTTAGCTCCTGGCACAACTTCACTGGCCTCTTGACTTCAAGCCAACATCACAAGCACAGCTGGTTGTAACTGAGCAAAGGAAATAGTTATGTGTCATTGGTTCCAGCATCTAACTGTCTGCTGTGGGCTTTAGGGGGTCTTACATTGCCTTAGTGAAGGTCAAAATGCGCCAGCTAAAAGCAAAAATGGTCTGGAACAGGTCTAGCACTGATACTGCAAATTCAAAAGTGAATGAATTCAAAGTGAATGAATGGAATAAGGCAAAATATACTTATTGTATATTCAAGATACATTCACTGATAAGTCTTAGAGGAATAGTTTAACAAAAAATGAAATTCTGTCATTCTGTTATTTAATCACCCTTGTGTCGTTTCCAAACCCATAAGACAGAATGCTAGCCTCAGTTTCCTTTCATTGTGTGGAAAAAAGATGCAAAAAAACTGAATAGTGACTGAGGCTGTCAGTTCCTAACATTTTGTCACAGTTCCTTTTGTGTTTCACTGAAGAAAGAATGTCATAAGGGAACAACACACAGTAAGTAGATTATGACATAATTTTCATTTTGGGGTGAACTATCTCTGTAATATCCTATGTAATTTTGCTTATTATATACATTTATGTTGTTTTAAGGATGTTTAGATATTTTTTAGAGGACAACAAGATAAAAATAATGATTTAGAATAGGACTTTACGAAATAGTTTTATAATTCTGACTATAAATTCTGATTGGTTGAACCACATTTGAAGCAGTTAATTTATATAATGACTATAAATGGGCATAATAAGTGAAATGACTATAAAAGCACACTTGTGAATGCACATTGTATATTAATTTTCCAGGTTTCTATGTTGCTTGACAACTGTAAATAGCCTACAGTTAGAATAACACACTACAGATCTGGTAAATCTGATTGTTAATGGAACACTGATGGTTTTTTTTTTTTTATCATATCACTATTGCCACCATTTTATGAGGGAAATAAGCCACTAAAAGTCTATGATTTTTGCAAAGTAGTTTCAGTATTGTTCATAGATGGATGGCCAAATACCTGTTAGATGCTCTGTGTAATTTTTTTTATTTTTATTTTTATAAAATAAATATTGACTGATGGTCACATTGGGTCTCCTTTCTCCTGGAAAAGTAAATGTCCATCAGTTATAACACAGATAAAATTACAATTATGTGCAACAAGCCTTTGTAGATACAGCAAAACACTGAATTACATTATATACATTTCATGCATGACATTTACAGCTCAAAGCAAGCAACTACTCACATATTAGGCATGTTAGCAGCACACTCACCACTAGTTGAAGCTGTTGTTAAATGTATGCAATTTGGGTAACAGACTGGAAAAGATGAGAAGATAAAATTAGTCGTTGTTTTAAATTACAGTTAGCACAAGCATTTAATTCAAATCAGCCACAGGCAGTGGTATGCAAGTAAGCTCCATATCTAGTCTAAGAATCAAAACATCTCTCTTTGAAACTGACAGGTTATTAAAAAGGCTAGGAAACATGAACCACAGCATACGCAAGTAGATGTTAACATAAAAAGACAATGTGTGTCGCTAATGCTTTGCATAAGATCCGGTATCTAAAGGAACTCTGAGGAATCAGAGCCCTCTCTGTTTTTATGTCCTCCTGCAAAGAAACGCCTATAACAGGGATCTGTACCTACAAAGGTGATTTATATTCAAACTGCTGGCAAGTGGATTAAAAGAACCAGCATTCATCAGGTTATCCGGAGAGAATAATTCCAACATCAATTCCAACACTAACAGACCAAATGTTCACGTAGGACATCCGGCTTTATCTGTCTTGGAGAATAGAAGGTATACTAAGTGAGTTAATGCATCTGATTTGAGGCGCCGTAGTTTAAAAGGAACACTTTTTTTCCCCCATGGGCTGTTGACCCAAGCTGTGTTGAGCATCTAGAGTTTCAGGAACCTAGCTAAGTGGAAGAAAGCAGTCCCTGGTAAGGCTTATTATGCATCTGAGTCATGCCTGCCTTTGCTCTTTGCTGTATCCCACCCAAAGCTAATTTCTCAATGCTCAGGGTTGGAGGACATTTGAAGGAATTTCAGAGTGCAGTTTTAGGAATGCTGGTAAAGTAAATGGTGGAATAAGGTTTGGATCTCAAGATACTGTCTGCATTTTTTGATCAGAACATGCACAAGCAATAGTAAAACTAACAGGGGATTCACTATGAATGAATACCTAGATTTTACCTAATATCATCATTTATTTCCATGCATGGTTTAAGCGCTCAATTCACCAGGAATTAATGCACTTAAATACGACAAAATGTAGTTCTAAACGCAATTTGCATGCCACAATTCCGATCTTGGGTGTCAGTTCTGAGTGATAGGTTGTGGAGGATGCAGCAGACTACACTAAAAGCCCTAATAAGTTGACTTTACTCAATACATTACGTAAACTCATTCGCTCAGTTGAATTGATTTATGGCATTTCCAAAACTTGTGTAATTTAGTTTACTGAACTTGGTGTTCATATAGAATGAACTTAACTATTTAAGTTTTGGTAACTAGATGCAAGTAGACTTAACAACTCAGATTTGCTATTTAAATATTGTTGCTTCTACTTAATAATTTTAGTAGAATTCACTGAAATTAATACATTAACATGTCAAATTCTTAAGAATATTATAACCAAATTATAACCAATTCAAGGTCAAATAACTGAATAAACTTAATTCTCCACTGAAATGCATAAATAAGTGTACTTCAGTCGCACATGCACGAGGTGAAATGAACTAGAGTTAACATGGTCCAACATGACCAAAGGGGACACAGATCATTCTAATGGTGTCATCACACAAAACCACTATTTGCAACAAAAGGGCTAAAACCTCTATGAAATCTTAATAACAACTATATAAATGCCCCCATAAATTCCCTTTGACAAAGGAATCAAAAAATAAAAAATTAAAGCACAAGGGACTATGGGTATTTCCCATAGCCTCAATTTTGTCTTCAATAGTTATTTACACTTAAAATCTTGATTTTATACTAAAACTTAAATACTAAAACTTAACATTTCAAGTTAGGTTTAATTAAGACAACTTGATTTTTCCAGTAATGACAACATTAGGGTTTACAGTGTGATCTGGCATATTTTACTGGGACTGTACACTGCATCTCTACTGTGATCCAAGCACCTAAATCAGCTCTCTAAATGCTTAATGTGCTAGACTATTGTGCATCTGGTTATATGGCAAGGTGTAACACTCTTCTCCATCATTTGATCATCATTTGATTAATTACTGCTGCGTGATCAATAAAGAATGTACACAAGCATCTCTTTTGCAAAAATTCCATTTACAGCCTGCTTTTGTGGATGGAAACAGTCAAAGTACATTAAGCCTCCTTTACATTAACATTTTCTGTGTTTGCAATGAAAAGAATGAAAATTACTTAAATAATAATTACTACAGAAGCACTTTACAAAAATGTTTTATTCGTTAACATTAGTTAACAAAATTAGTTAACATGAAATACTGATGAACAAAACTTTAACAGAATTTATTAATCTTGGTTAACGTTAACCTTAATATATACTAATACATTTTTAAATCTATAGATATTATATACATTAACATCAGTTAATAAAATATATGAACTAACATGAACTTACAAAAAACAATTGTATTTTCATAACTTAACATTAACCAACATTAATAAATGCTGTAAAAATATGTTTTTCATTGTTAGTTCATGATACCCCATGCTTTTACTAAAGTTACCAAATAGAACCTTCTTGTAAAGTGTTACCGAATTGTCCACACAGTCTCTCTTTCTCTATGTGTAATTTTGTATTGAAAATTAGGATACCATAATGACTATAATTCAGCAAATTAATTGTCCTCAGCCTGTCCATTTATTTACCAATCACTTCGGAACTGTTGAGCAAAACAATACAGCAGATGGAGTTAATGTTTGACACATAGACTTCCTTAACTTTTTGTTGATACAATCTTTCCGAATTAAAATGAATCTGTTATAAACCAACTTACAAACAATAAAGCTCAAATAGTATACTCACTGCAGCTGAGTGTGCTGTCAGTCTGTGTGTAACTGCCTGGGATGGTCCAGAAGCTATGATCCCAGTCAATGACGTTACCCTTTTTATCACAGGTGAGGGCAGAGAGCTCAGCAACAGCCATGGCGTGATCCCACAATCGGAAATTGTACATGAAGCCATCCAAGTTCTGATCGTCACCACTGACAGCACTAGACCCTTGTCCTCCAAGCTGGAAGAGTCCTCCACTCTGCAGGGTGTAAATTTGAGAGGCCGAACAGGTGTTGGTTCGATAGTTGCCTCCAAAGTACACTGCCACAAGCCCAGAGGACTTGGTCCAGGTGAGGCAGATGGGCATCATGCTGGAGGTGATGTCTGAGCTGGTGATAAGGTTATTTACAGAGCAGGAGGAACTGCCGATGAACATCTCCATACCTCTTGCTGTCTTCTCAAATGCCAAAACAGATGTCCCAGCTGCATCAGTGTAGGTAAAGATGGTCTCTGTGCTCTTTGTGGTGGTGCGGGCGATCTCAAAGCACACTGTGAACGCAGTAAGTGTAGGGAATGTGACTGAATTGCTCACTCTCACTGTATTCTTGCTGGTCTTTGGCATAGTGACCTTCTGGTTCCTCAGTACCACTGCCACTGCAAGGGCGAAAAATCATAAAATCTGAAAATGCATGGTTAAAACATACTCAATACATGTGTATTAAAAAAGGTTATTCAAACCTTGCTGTTCAAACCAATAAACCATTTTCATAATCAGTATCAATATTATTATCTTGTTCCATAAAAACTGATTAAGAATGTATTTTGTAATATTTTCTATTGCAATTGAATTGGGAGATATCACAACAAATTTGTGTCAAAAATGTTTTTTTGCAGTATTGGCTAAAGAGGACAACAATGAGACCGGCCAAATTAAAATTTGTCACAGAGAAACTGTTTTATAATAACGTCACTTTTATAACGACATCACGTACTACTGAGTAAAAAACTGAAATGATTGAAATCATCTAGGTTCGACAGGAAGGCCATATTAAGTAATCATCCTAGGACAAACTTACTAAACTTCTTCCAAGCTTGACAGACATATTTCACTGCCCATGTTAAAGCGCCTCTTTTAAGTCACATTTGCTGACACATTTAAGTTTAATGGCACTCCAAATTGGTGGTAGTCTGCGTCTGTTGGCTCAATTTTGCATTTATATGAAAGCCACAGCCAATCTGCAATGGAAAGGTACACTTCCAGTTGTACTGTTAGGATTCAGAATGGCTTCTTAGCTCTTTTTGATGTTCCCTTCAGTCTACATTTGTGCGGCACATACTGACATCACCACAGTTCATGCCATCATGTTGCCTGAGGTCTGACACCATTGAATCATCACAGAGCAAACAACTGGTTTCCATTCACTAGCTAGGTTATTTGTTATTATTATGTGTTTCATTTCATTTCATTTCATTTCATCGGGCTATAAGGCAAAACAAAGCAAAGCACAAAAGTCTCAGCTTATTTCTGTGGGTCCTTTGACACCCGTTTCCCTTGATGTTACAATGGTTACAAATTGCTGACATTTCTTTGGAGAATTGTAGGCATTTTCAATGCAACAAGCGAACAAATTAGTGTCTGCCAATTTACAGATGCACCCTTTGTGCTTGGACAATAACACTACACCTAGATACAATTGTATTCAGGACCAGCAATTTTGCTGTGGTTTTGTTCACACAAGCCTTTATAAACCTTCTGATGTGAATTAATTTGACTTTGATAACAATGCACCTTCTGTCTTGTTCTGTTACTGAACACATAAGACACAACTTGGCTAAACAAACTTAAATTTGGTGTGATTTTATTACTCTCCCCTTGCTTCAATATCTCTGCAAAAAATATGTTGCACATCTCCAGGACTTTGAATAAATGACTCAACATAATTTTTGTGATTATGGTCACAAGAATGCAATGAGATGATAATGATATATAGGTATAGGGCAGTGAAAGGCAAGGCAATATGCTGTGAACAACTGTAAGGAGGATACTGGAATTGCAGTAGAGTTATCCATTTTCTATCTTAATAATGTTGATAACTATGAGATCTGATGCTAATTCACTAAATCAAAACTTTTGTTGCGCTCATCTGGAATCGCTATCTAGAGTTTATCTGTTCTTTTGAATGCACAAATAACAAAACTAGAGCAAAACATAATTAACTACATCCCACAATTCATAACTGAATATGAATCATATAAATAATAAATACAGAATCAAATTATAATAAAATTACAAAACATTAATAAAAAAATAAACAGATTGAGAACTTGCCGTATATTAAACATACCTTGCTTGTAACTTATATGGAAACCTTTCTTTTGAACACTAAAGTCTGAATTAAAGGAAACCACCATCACATTTCCAGTGGAGTTGAGAGTTAATCCATTGGCTGTTAAACCGCAAAATTTGACATCACTTGTGCCAGTGCTGACGACGATGCGGTCATAGATGCAGCCGTGCGCTTCCTCAAGCTCAAAATCTAGGAAGGTGATTTGCACTATAAAGCCAGCTGGGGCCTGTATGGTCCACTTGCAGGCCTGACTGGATGGGTAGTCAGAGGGGTAGCAGGGGGAGGTGAAAGAGCCCTGGGAGTCGGTGAGCACCACATTGCAGCTGATGCTACTCTGGCAGCTCGGTGCTACTGCAATTAAACAGGGCACATGTCACTTTACCATGCGACACAGAGGTGTGGGCGAAGGACAGAGTTATTAGCAGAGGCCAAGGACAGGACAGGAGTCAGATGACAGAAAAAGGTGTTTAGACAGTCATCAGATTAGTGCATCGACAGCAACAGATAGGGAAGAAAACAGATATAAGTTTCTCTGCCCTGCATCTAAGTGGATGGGGAAAACTATCAAGTCTGATACAGTGAAATCCTTTATAGCCGTTTTCCAGTAAGACAGTTAAAGCCCTATTCAAATGGGACTAGTTTTCCCTGGGGAGGGAAGGGAAATTCATGTTCAGAGACGTACCTTGTGATTTTGATCTCGTCCGAATTAAGCAAACCTGTTTCCTCACACAACCTTGGTAAAAACGACAGAGCAAATGTCTAACTCTTTTTTAGCTAACTTCTTTAGGGGAAACAATTAAGAAAGTCATTAGGAGATGAGAATGACAGTCTTTTGGGGAATAAGAAGAAAATAGTAGTTAAGAAGAATTTTATTCTTAAGGAATGTTTAGTTAATCCGGCCCCAGATTGGAATGTTTGTGATTGCGGCATATAATTTTTTGGCTATTTTTATTTATTTTTTCACATCGATGCTCATTTATTTAGACCTTTGTCAAAATTTGTAACTCAAGTAAAATTTCTTTGGACTTAAAATTATTTGCATCCCATCTGACAAAAAAATTAAAAATCAATCAATAAGAAGAGTCCGATCATGGACTGCTACTAACGACCAATGTAGTAACAGCATAAAATCTTCATTGTAATTAATTATTCTACCTATTATGCTACCTTGTTTCAAATCACTGTTCATTAATTACACAACTTCGAAAGAAATGTAAATATTTTATGTGTCAGTGTAACATCTGAGGTTATTACCCATCCTACCAACCACCAGAGGGAGCCCTCTCCCGAATACTGCTCTTCAACCATTTCTTCACTGCTCATTTCCTGTTTACCACATGTATATATAGCCATGCAGTTCCATTGTTCATTGCGAAGTATTGCCAGTTTATCCTGCCTTATTGAGCGGTTTTCCATTGCCATTGTTTATTGATTCATGTTATGACCATTGCCTGTTTTTCTGGATTTACTGCTTTTTGGATTACCCTTTGTTTTGTTTGCCAGGTTGGACTGTCTATTTGGTTTATTGGATTTATCTGCCTGCTTTACGACTACGTCTCTCTGCCTGCTGTTTTGGATTGTTTGCTTGTGTCTCTTATAATAAACTTCCTGCACATGGATCCTAACACCGTCTCCATGGCCAGTTCGTTACAGTCAGTATATCTCTTCCATGTTACAGTGTAACTGGTCCCAGTTATAAACGGAACACTAAAATATTCTTAACTCACATTAACATTCTTAACTCACAGTAACTGAATTCTGAATAGCCTCTTGTTAGGCTCACAATAAATTGGTACGTTTTCTTAATTTTTTGAATGTTCAGCATGTTTTTCCACCCCTGTTTGACAAGAAATAATCGTCCCTGATCATTGAGTGTTTTTAAACAATCGGTCAATATCCGATGATGCAAATAATTACTTTATTAGGCAGATATCGATATTTGGCCGGTACATTGATGCATTTCATATAATTAAATAGATTGCATACTGTATATGAGCAAAGTCTTTCTAGCAAGTAGGTCCACTGGCGACCATCTTTGGAACGCTCCTTGGAGACTATTTCTAGTATGACAGTGCAGCACCTATCTACTTTAATGTGGGAACACCGAAATCTCAAAAATGGTCGGTAAAGATTACGATCAAAGAAGATATTTCAAATCAGCAGTCAAATCTGACAATGCTGGTATCATTTTGCTGCTTTACCTCAGATTTCACTAAAAAACACAATTTTCCCCACTTCTATAGCTAATGCGCATGCGCATTCTCGAGATGATTGACAGGCGATGTCTGTATCTACTGTAGAAGGTGATTGGCTCTTTTACTTGTAAGGTGGGACTTTCTTTCTACATCTGTTGACCGTTGGGCGCTAGAGCTTCTCAGGCGTTCCAATTTCTACCATTAATTTTAATAGTCTATACTAAATAGTCTCCGATATAAGTCTTATTTCAAAGGGTTCCATAAGGCATACATACAGAGCACATGACCTTCCAGAATGCCCACCATCCAGAGGGTAGACACTTCTATCTTTCTAAAAACAACAATGAATAGTGCTCAAGACTTTTACTCTATCATTTAAATCATTGGTAGACTAATGAAATATGTTTCCCACAATATCCTTAAGGATTCCCTCAAGACAACTCTCGAACAGAAAGAACTAGCTCAGGGTAACGTCAATGTACTGAAAAAGAGCTTTGCTCAGAGACAATGGCCTCTGTTCATGCAGTCCCGAAGAGCACAAAAGAGAAAACCATGATAAGTTTTTGGCAAACTGAACAGCGCTGAGGGCAAACACCCATCACAGTCCAATTAAACTTTCTCAAGTGGTACTGACTTCCTCAATTCAACTTAAGTAAACAAACAACACTGACAGTTAAATTTCATAACATGTCCAAGCAGTCAAAAGACATTTCCAATGGTATTACAAAAAATTAGAAACAAAAAGCATGCCTCCATTTCAATGAACTATGTTGTTTAAATATTTACAGTTTATTCTCCTTTACACTTATCATATTTCATAGCATTTTGTCTCTGTGGAAAGATAATTTTTCCTTTCCAGTAATAATACATTTCAGAATAAGGAATCAAATTTTCATGATTAAAATGTTAAAGCTCTTTGGATGAAACATCCAACAAAGTGTAGGGCTCCCCTTGCAGCAATAAAGAAGTGAAATTGAGCATTCCTGGTCATTGGCTCTAAACTCACAGGTATAGACTCACAGGTACAGATCATACTTCTGGAGAAACAGGACATTTGGGATATTATGGCTTTACACACATTCCAGGTGGGGAACAATAAAGTTGGAACAACTTAATCCCGAGAACTCTACTCTAATAGAAGGATAAAGGGCATCCACCCTGGAAAGGGAAAATGATTTTCCATTTGTGGGGACAAAGCCCAAACCACAGATTGTGTTAAGAGTCAGGACAGCACTCAGTTTAAAGATTGGACTCATGCCTTGAGCTCACCAGAGTGGACAGTTGATACAGAGGTTGGATTTCATAGCATTTAAATTTCGGACCAAATTGCCAGTAAGTGAAAACACTTTTCTCTTTTCTGATAAGTGAAAGGTTTTGTTTGGAAGAAGTGGTCACATATCTAAAAGCATGAATAGAATTAAAGGTTCAATACAAGTTAAGCTCAATCGACAGTATTTATGGCAACTTTGATTACCACAAAAATTAATTTAGACTTGCCCCTCCTTTAAAAAAAAGAACATTTTTGAATGTAAAAATACTGACTTTTTCAAAAGTATAGCCACAAGACATCAACAATATGTGTGAAAAAAATATTTTTTTATGTGATAAAATCACTTACTAACCTTTTCTGTGTAAAGTTCTGTGTAGAGCCAATTTTACAACTTCGTTGCCATGATGATGTAATGTCAACAAATCCTAAAACCCTACAATGACTGCAAAAATGTACATTTAAACAACTTTACAGCACAAATAATACACAAGTTTTATCAGAAAAATGAATGTAAGTGCTTTTATAAAATTATAAGCTTTACATATCTGCATTTAAACCCTCCGAAAAATGGCCACATTCATTGTAAGTGCCTCACTGTAACCTCGATTTTAGATTTTTTAAATGCAACAAATGCTGTCGATTGAGACTAATTTATATTGAACCTGGAATATTCCTTTAAAACTCTCAACATGAGCAAAAGATTGTCTTATAAGAAAGAAATGTAAAGCTGAACTGCGCTGAAATAAAAATGCATCACTACATGCAGTTTATTATTTTGTAGGCACTGAAAGCTCTAAATATTCTCTAAATATTCAACATATTGTTTTACACTCAGTTTTATTAAATGCAGCAGGACCACTATCATTATGGCCCTTCCACACTAATCCGTATTTGTTTGAAAACTCTGTTTTCAGTTTCCTAACAGTGAAGTAGGTGGTTATGGAGAGTGTTTTTGTAACGCTTCATTTTCAATGGAGGAAAACTCCATTCTAGTGTGGATGAGAGGCTGGAGTCTGATGAAGAGCATGTAGCTTGAAACGTCACATTTTTGTCTCTCGGTGAGCTTATTACATTGATTTGGGAGCAACAGTGTGTGTACTTTGTTTTGTTTTCCAGTAAAAATACCTAAATATCCTTAAAACATGATACCTTTAAGATATAAAAACTTGTTTTCAGAGAAATCTAATGGAATTTAGTTACAACATTTAAAACATTTGCCAATGTGTTAAGAAAAAAACTAGTTTTTACTTGAATTTTATATTATTTTCTTGAAATTCATTGGCAATTTGTTTTTGTTTTTTTGTCTTGTTTTAAGCCTAAACCTCACTAAATTTGGTAAGATGTCTCTGAAAACAGGACTTGATTACTTGGAAAAAATGAGAAAATAGGAAAACAAGACAAAAAAGTTTTTTTTGTTTGTTTGTTTTTGCAGTATAAAAGCTGAACTCAATAAAACTCAAGCTCATTTGCACTGGGCCAGGAAGAAATGAATGCAAAGAGACCTGTGATAAAGAGTGCCCTGTGGTCAGGCTAAGATTTGTTCACACACATGAACACAGGTGCTTTATGTAAAAAAAAAACATGGTTTGTACAGAATTCTGCACTAGTCTGAGCTTTAGCATTATCTGTGATAGTCTGTACTGAATGGTTAACCATAGAAAATAACAGTAAACCAGGCCCAAACCAAAACTGTCAACACATCACGGAAAAGAGTGTTAAACATGATTGAACTTTTTTTTTTTAAGCCATTTTTAACTCCATCTCCAAAATAAACACATTTAAAAGCATATCTGGACACAAATTGCTGTCATAACCTTTTGAGATTTATTTTGACAAAAGCACAATTCTTAAAAAGGTGTTACTATGTGTCTCGGGCCAAGTGTTCTAAATGATTGTTTTGACAGTGACGAACAAGATTAACTTCTCTCGGATAACCTCTTAAAGAAATAACACAAAAAAAAAAAGACAAATTTAACAGTCCTTAAACCAGAGTTAATGTTCCCTTCCCATAGTTTTGTGCTAGGATTCAAGCAAAATTTTAATGAAACTAAATTACTCAAGAAAAGGAAAAGTATGTGATGAAAACCACTTTTGGATAGCAACAAATTACCTATCAAGGCTTCAAGCTAAACGATCTTTGGCTGTATCACGGCAAGTTGTAAAGTGTAAAACAATTAAACTAATTTTTCTACATGTACCTACATCATTTGGTATTATATTTGTGCAAATGAATGCTAGCAGACATTTTACATGCAAAAAAACACATTGTAAATGTAAAGCAGACATATTTTGTTGGCACATATGCTGGGACTATTACATAACTCCCTTCAGGAGGATCAAATACATTACACAACACTGATGTGACATCAGAATATCAGACCACTTGGTGAATTGGGTCACGGCAAAACGCACCACAAAAAAGACCCCGTCGAAACACCTGGGACCAAAAATGGTGGAAAATTCAAGGAAAAAAGATCACTCCTTCCGCCATCATGCCTGGGGTTTAAACAAGGAAATTAATGGTATCAGCTTTTGACAAGTGGCCTCGGAGTGTTTTGCTGAGAGGCTGAAATCACTATTGGACGGAACCACACTACTGGATTATCCTGCTGTTTTATAGATGTGTGCAAAGCTGTCAGCTGTCATTACGGAGTGGGGCCACAGTAAAAAGCGACACGGCCAACCATGCCTCTGTGTTTGTGAGTTTCCCACTGAAGCCACACCTCTGACCTGGCACAGTGTGGTCTGGTGCTCAGATCCAGAACACTGCTTCCCATTAAGAACATCTCATCTCAATGTTCTGCACTGTGTCTGTCAGGGGACCAAACACGTCACCTCCCTATTCAAATCAATCTTATTCACACATATAAAATAAAACATGGATGGACTATTTCAAATGATCAAAGGCTATTAACTTTAGAGTTTTTGCTTGCACTATAGTTAAAGTCCCTTTCAGGCAAGTCTTTTCGTTGGTTTAAGTCATGCAAGTACAGCTCTCATCTTGAATGGGGAAAGACCCAAAATCTCCAAAATAGTTGGTCAAGATTTCGTTCAAAAAACTTATTTTAAATAAGAAATAACATATGACAACAATAGTATTAAACATTTTTATATTATAAATATAATATAATAGTATTATAAAAAAAAAAAAATCAAACCACACATATGCACACACAGAAACAAAGAAGAAGAAAAAATTACTAATGTACATCCTACAGTTGCGCTGTCTCCCATATGTATTAGCAACCTGGTCTCATAGAATTATGTTACTATACCTACAATTTTGCAAAATAATTTTTACGTGGCTCGCTCTACATATCATGGCAGTTTCCTGGCGAAATTAACTCTAGAGGCCCTAAAACAACAATGACTTTTATTTAATTTCACACAAATCATGAGTGAAAGGGTAGACAAACAGTTCTTAAACACTTAGGGCTCTGTTTTTGTGACTGCGCTAGGCGCAGAGCGACATGCAACGATTGTCCGCAACATCTTATCTAATTTTTGTGAGAGCGCTAATTCTAAGCTCAATTTTCAGTGCAAAGCGCAAGTGGCTGTGAGTGGGAGTGTTTGCGTTATCTGTGGGCATATGGGTGCAAACTGTGGATATATTATATGTTAATGAAGTGGCACAAAGTGCAGTTTGCTAATTTCCTGAGGAATAGATCATTGGGCTAAGAGGTAATAAAAAAAAATAATAAAGGGGTAATAAATTAAAAAAAAAAACTCGGAAAATATAGTGGAATGTCAAATTACGTCCCTGAAAATAACAGTTTCATAAAGAGATTTGTGTTAAACTTTCTAGAGGTCATGGCTTACTTTTCAGTTATCATTATTATTATGTTTATATTTACAGTTATATTTATGATCTAATTTGTTTTAATATTTTCCCTGTTGTCCTACTGTAGAGTGATTTTTAAGTCAATGCAAAAGAGTCTGGGGGAAGAAGTTGGAAAGGGTGAAATGTTTGGATTTTGTGCAGTGGTTATATAGGATTGTTTTTACCACTTTGTTATTGTGATTATATTTTTATTTCATTTGAGTTTAGAAATATTTTTGGTTTAATTGTTTTGTCTCTCAATAAACTAATTTAATTTTGAAAGCAAAATCGACTGGTAGAAGTGAAGTGCATGCCTAACCTGGAAGACCGGTAATATATCACTGTTCATATTAGCCATGAATTGTGTGTCACTTGTTTAAAATGATTCATAATTCAAACTATAATTTAATGGAGCCTACATCCAAATTCTTATGAGAACCACATTTACCATGCATACTGCATAAAAGGAGCATGTCACTGTCATAGGAATATGCCTGACATTCAACATGGAAGCAGTTAATGCACAAAGGAACATAAGTCCATATTTACATTCTGCTAATTCATTGCATACAGTCCATTTACACTACTTTTTTATGGCTATCGTCTTTTTTTATATTGCTGGTGCTTGACAGGGAATGAACTATATAATAGGATGCAGACAGCTCTTAAAATAGGGCCCTTATTTTTTTCCCTGTTCCTCACACAGTGCTATATTATGACATCAAAACACTTTTACGATAGTGCACGACTTGTAAGGAGATAAATTTTAACGTTTGCATTACATTACCAACTATATTTATAAGCTTGTTCAATTGTGATTCAATTGCGCAGTAGCTCAACTGATAAAGTGTTGTACTTGCATTGCAAAGGACTGGAGTCCTGAAGAGCCCTTAAGTTGACACATGAGTGTCATGGAAACACCACAAAATGGCGTGGTTGCTTTAGCAATTACATTTTTCAAATTACATTTGCTTTTTCTGACATTATTGGTTAGGTTTAGGCAAATGTTTAGGGAAGGGAGCTAGGATTTGTTGATTTAAAAACTCAATATAGCATTAACCTTGAAACCCTCATCTGTTTGGGATCAAATTTAACTAGCTTTTAGCACCACTCAGTGGACATTTCACCTCAGACCTGCTGCGATATGTGTAAGGACTGCCTGTAATATCATTTTTTCCCCCCAAAAACAGTCACCTTATTTTTCAATGAAATCTGGCTCTGTATACGAGTGGCCCATCTCCACCCATTATAATGTCTCTGGCTGAAGTGACACTAGTAATAACAAGTAATAACATGGTATAACAGCAAAGCATAATTATTCCCTTATTTCTGGAGTGTTCCTCTGTCATTATCTCAAACTCCAGATCCAGAAGAATCTGCAGTATTCTTATTCATGATAGGTCAGAAAAAAAGGCGCTGATTTTGTGAAGTGAAGGTCAATGAAAGAACATTTGATTACACAGGAGGAAAGGAGAGCTTTGATGTGAATATGTCCTTTTAGAGTAAGGCAGCTTTGGAAAGATGCCAAAGGATGGAATGTCAGATGCATGGATCTAGGGCTAAAAAGACCTGCATGATTAAAACTAGCCCTTTCAGCTGCACCGCATTTTTTAGACACTTTAATCCTCAAGTTGCTTGTTTCTCTCACTTTCCTGGTAGTTTACATGTTGTCTACTGTGTTCTTCATTCATCTGACATGGGTTGCTTACTGCATAAATTGTTTACCCAAAAATGAAAATTATCTTTTTATTTACTCACTCATATTGTTCCAAAAATGTATGCTGTTATGTTTTTCAGTGGAGCAAAAAATGATTTTTTTTTAAGAATCTTTATGCAGCTCTTTTCCATAAAATTACAGTTTATAGTCACAACGTCTGTCAAGCTTTATGGTGTTTTTTGTCCTTTTTGGAGCTTGACAGACATGGTCACTATGGACTATCATGGTAAAGAAAAGAACTATGTAAATATTCTTCAAAATGCAGCCTGATCTCATGAAAATAAAGTGACTGTGGCACTGTTTTTGCTAAATTAAATTATGTGGTTCATTACACATATTGCGGCAGGTGAAATGTGAAATGTTCATTGTGTGTTGGTAAAAATAGCTAAAGCAACTCCATCATTTTGTGGTGCTTCTATGACATTTTCAATTCCCATACTTTGCTGGACTCATACCGGGGTCCTCCGATGTCGCAAGTACAACACGCTATATGGTTGTACTTGAATAAGCTTTGTAGATGTATTTGATTAACTGAATAAATATGTCAGACTCAAAAACGACTCCCCAAGAATCCCTATGTGAATCCCTTCCAAAAATGCACAGAATAATTTGATATATTCGTTAAAATTAGTCATAGTTGATTGAGTTGTAAGACAAGAGTAAGATGTTAGGCTTAAAACAGACAATACTTTTTAGAATTTAAATATAGTGGTCATGGTATCTAAGATGCATAGTGCACGGAAGAGCTCTTTTCCACATAATAATGTATGCTATTAAAAATCTACTACTATAAAAGTTTTCTCAGGTGTGGCTTGCAGTTTTAAAGATATTGAGGGAGGGCCGCTCATTACGGGCACAGTATAGTAAACAGACAAAGATAATTCTCCACATTGCATTGATGTAATAACTTTACAACTATTTGATCATGAGCTAACATGTAGTGTTAGATAAATACCAGCAAAACTGTGTGCATATTAACTAATCTCTAGCAGGGGGTCTGGGTAGCTCAGTGGTAAAATACGCTGGCTACCACCCCTGGAGTTTGAATCCCAGGGCGTGCTGAGTGACTCCAGCCAGGTCACATAAGCAACCAAATTGGCCCAGTTGCTAGGGAGGGTAGAGTCACATGGGGTAAACTTGTGGTCGCTATAATGTGGTTCGTTCTCGGTGGGGTGCGTGGTGAGTTGAGCGTGGTTGCCACGGTGGATAGCTTGAAGCCTCCACACGCGCTATGTCTCTGTGGCAACGTGCTCAACAAGCCATGTGATAAGATGCGTGGGTTGACAGTTGCAGAGGCAACTGGGATTCATCTGAGGCAAATCACTACATGACCACAAGGACTTAAAAGCACATTGTGAATTGGGCATTCCAAATTGGGAGAAAAAAAGGGGAAAAAATCCAAAAATAAATAAATAAAACTAACCTCTAGCAATGTTAATCTTAATGTTAGTAATTTAGGAGTACTACAATAATAAATCAAAGAAAAATTATATCTTACCATTTTTGTGAGGTAAAAAAATAAGGAATCCTAATCCTTTAAAGGTGCAGTACGTAAGATTCAGAAACCCTTGTTATTAATGACACCTGTGGCCGTTAAGTGAACTGCAGCCAGCTACCTATTGCTCGTGCTCGCTGCACACACTCCATAGGAACGCGAGCAAGCATCAGCCAAAACAATGATGTAACATACAAAGAGGCTGAACATGATTTACCGGCATCATGCTGACAGATGAGGTAGCATGATTAAAATTACAGTTATGATTGTTTTACTACAAACTTTGAGACTAAACTAAAACTACTTATCAGCTAACATAGCATACTGACACACACATATAGCTACATACCAAACTATACCAGACAGTTTACTGTTGCACTGCAGTTATGTTGCACTACTGTATGTTTTGTATGTCAAATGTTGTACTATGAATAAGAAACCAGCGTATTTGCTTAAATTTATCCTGTATACCTGACTTTTAGTATAAAGAGAAGATTGTTGAAATTATTTGAAAGTTAGAAAGCAAGGTAGCTTGCAATTTGTCAGCGTTAGCAGGCAAAATCAAGTTAGCTAAAATTACACATATCAATCCTTATGGCACTATATTTCACATGCTTTGCAGTTATGTAAGCTTACCTGTCCAATAAGAAGAACGCCAATTCAGGGTCGGTTTTGATCCCCAAAATCGGTTTTGATCCCCAAAACCAAACGAAGGTCCCACCAGGAATCAAATGCCCTGCCGATGTTCACTGTAGTTTTCGCTCGACCACGATCATGTTCCCGTTTAGCCAGATGGGACTCAGTAGATACATTTTTTTTTTTTTTTTTGGCTTACTCAGAGTTTGTGTAGGAGTCAGTGTTATGCTGGGAGCCGGTCGTTTGCTGGATTCCATATCTAAGATAACATTATCTAGTGTTGCAGACTGTCTGTTGACGCAGAAGAGAAGCCATTACTGAGGCAAGACTCTCGGGAGAGCGCATAAATGTCACATCCTTGGGATTTTCCTGGCAAAAGCGACCCTCTCCCTTTGCATGAAAATCAGTCTACAGGCTTTAATAGGCAACCTAGGAAGTCCGGGAAGGGCTCATTTTTTAAGTTGCGTTACAAGCCGTTCACACATTGGCAAAAAAAAAAAAGGCGAATATTACATGAAAATTGTTACATATTGCACCTTTAATTGAGACAATCGCTTTAAATATATGTCAACCATCAAAGATCTTCTTTTGAAAGCACTTTTCCCACTTGGTCTTTTTTTTTTTTTTTTAAACACTGAACAGTTGTTCAACAAAGATCCAGTAGGAAAAGAGTTTAAACTCTACAAACACACCCATGAGCAGGAAAAAAAAGAGTGCTTGGCTAAGTGCAGAGCATGGTCGAAAAATAAGGGTTTTCCAAGAACAAACAAACTGTATGACATCCTGTGTGTACATTTGCGGTTTCAATGTGAAAACAAACAACAAAAGCTTACTATGAAATTATGCACAAAGGGTTTATTCCCTCTTATGTGCCATAATCGCATCTGGTTTTAATGGTAAACCTTCGCACAGGAACAGTAAAGATTCCATCTCTGGCATCTGGTGTCTGTGGACGCTGTTTACACAATGTGACAAAGCTATTTAATCAAGAATTTTCCAAGTCTGAGCAACATTTAATTTAGACTTGATTTAAATAAGGTCTGGAATGCTCCCAAGATAGGCACATTGTTCTGAAATCAAAATTAGATCGAAATTGCTCTTGGCCGTCTCTACACACCAAACATTATTTCATTATTTGTTTTCAGTGAGGCTTCAACTAAATTAGAAGTCATTATTTCAAAAGATTCCTAGTTCCCTTGGTTGTCTATCGCTCAAACGATTAACACACTTTAAAAATTTCACTGATTCAGACTCCCAGCATTAAAATGATCTTTGCTCTAAACCATTTCTGACAGGTAGCCAAGAGCTGTAAACATTACTTGGAACAATATAACAGTACGTACAACTCAGGCGAGCAATGGTATGTGACTAATATTAAAAAAGACACATGCTTTTCATATGCTGACTGAGAACTTAAACGATTCGGCAACAACAAAATGATTAAGGATTCAAGAGGTCAGTTAAAGACATGATGTTTTAAAGTGATAGTCCAGCCAAATTCTGGATTTCTGTCATCATTTTATGTTGTTCCAAAACCATATGACTTTTTTTCTTTTTAAAGGAACAAAAAAGGCAATGTAAAGTGGAATGTTAGCCTTTTAGTCACCATTCACATTTATTGCATGGAAGAAATATGCAATGAAATTGAATGGCAACTGAGGCTTTCAGTCCCTAACATTCTACCTAACATTTCCATGATGACAGAATTTTATTTTTGGCAGAACTATCCCTTTAATAACTCAATCTCAGAGGGAGCTGTCATTACAATGATTAGGTCAGCTTTATAAAAATCACTGAAAAAGGTTTTGCGTAACAACTGGCCTAAACACAGAAGCAGGCATGGTAAACAGTTTAGTCAGGCAATGCATGTTGTGAGACCAGTGAAAGACCTTGCAAGATCTCAAATCTCTCCCTTGGTTACAGTTTAAACTGTATGCAATCTATGAAAACTTTTAAAATCTTTCTTTTCATTTTAGCATGAGGTAAATCTGCACAACTAACATGATTTATTTGGACTGAGATGTAAGATGTTTCTTCCTTTAATTTGTTACATTTACACTGATAGCATTGCTAGCACTATGCTCTACCAGTTAAGCAACAGAAACATGAAAAAAAGGTTTCTTGTATATTCTGACTTCTCAAGAGTTTAAATTGCTCTATGAATGCTGTGCTGAACTATGTTCTATTATGACTTTGCTACTTATAAGCAAACATACTGCAAACACAACAAACAGCATACAATGAATAAAGGTGGATGAAATGTAAGAAGAAATGTAACTATATTCTGTTCTAACCAAACTTGAGGAGGTTTTAAAGGAAGGTTTGAAACATAAACACACATAAATGAAAAAGAGAACTACTGAAATGAGCAGTAGTAAATGAAACTAAGAAGTAAATGAAAGAGATGAGAAATTAAATAGGGTGAAAGAAGTGAATTAATGAGATGGAGGCAATGTTGATTAGCATGATGAGTACCATTTACAGTACATACATAATAGATCATTAGAACAGTAGTTTACATTTCCACAGGCCAGACTATTTGCAATATAATATTTTGTATTAATAGGTGTACTGCTCCTTTACCTGAAGTCGGAAGGCACATCAGCAGCAGGGTAACTGGGAGAATCTTCAGGCACTTCCATCTCCACCACCTACTACTGATGAAAGAAACCCTGCCAACCAAATTGAGCAAATTAAATTTCGAAAAGCACAACCAAAATTTAATAATTCACAATGTAATACTAATCTGCTATTTAGTATTGTATAAATGTATGAAAACCACAAGTTCACACTGGGATTAGAGGTTTCATTAAATTGATTGTAGTTAAGGCTGGGATTGAAATTTTTACGCAACTGATGTTGAAAACACACATTACATTTTATTTACACAAACTGCACCAAAATGAGCAGCATGAACTGTTGCATCTTATTACTCATAGTCATTACCGTGAAAAACTTAGTATACAGCTATTGGCATAAACTTTGCTTTCTTTCTCACACATAAGAGCACAATATATTTATTCATTCTGATGTGTCTATAATTTGGGAGAACTTTGAAAGTTCTAAATTATGCATTTTTGGCATGCAAACAACCTTTTTTCTTCTTCTCAAAAGAGTGACCACAGCAACACAAAATGTCTCGATACATTCTAACTAATCATTCTCCCATGTCAGACATAATGAGTTACGAAAAATCACGGATAGTGAGGTTTATGCAACAACTCCAAAAGGGTGCACTACCATTTACAAAGCATAACTTGACATGAAGGCAAAACAGGAACTGAGAAATGTTTGCCAATCATAAGAGAGTCATCTAGGGTTTATTTACCGCAACAACTGTACTCAGTGTGTTATCTGTTACATTAATGCACACTGTTGCTTTGAAGCCATTTGTGTATAATTAGTGTATTGCTGATGGCACGTACATGTAAGGGAAAAAAGTGTGTATAAAAATATCTAAGCTGCCAGTGCTAAGGTAAACACAGAAATACCTTCCATGAAAATCAATGTACAGTATATAAATATCAATATACAGTATATTACAGATAAAATGCAAATGCTAAACAACTCTCTTTTTCATTCTAGAGTGCCTTTTCAAAGTCTTAAACAAGATTTAAAAAAAAAATAATTTTTATAACTCACCCTACAATATGCAAACTGTCAAATGCTTTTCCATTTTCACACTGCAAAAGGTGTGGTTTTCAAAGTAAAGGTGGATTCTCATATTATCCAAAACATGGACCTTAAAAGTAATGACTGTACTCAAAAACTGTTCTTGTACCAGAATGGATTACTATGTTGGTGCCCAGGTGTCCCTGTTCTCATTCTTTCATAAGAAAGAGTCTGCTGTTCATGCAGAAGCAGTTGACTTAACAGCATCTACCAGCATCATAGTCTTCATATTTTTAACAAAAGTTAACCTTCAATTTCTATCAACTCATTACAGCATAATGTTGTAATCTTCTTTGTTGAATATGCATTAATTGTTTGCAATAGAGAGCAAATTGAATTCAAATTCCGAGAAAATTTCTCCCAAGATCACAAATTGTTTGCAAGCTGCAATTACATCAATGGAAGATTTAGAGTGGAACTAAGAAGTGGGAAGAAAATATGCAACACTTTTTTCCAGCACCTTAGGTTCAGCAAAGCATGCTCCTTTAGCTGCCTGATCTCATTAATATTAGTAACTATGTGTACATTAATATTTGTAACATTTAAACATACATGTTTGTTGAATTTTGAAAACGAAACCAATGCGGGTTGACTGTTACAGCGGGGGCAATGGCGCTGTGGCGGATGGAGACGAAGATCATTGAATAAAAGGCTTGAATTTGGGTCTGTTCTTCATAGAAAGCAGTCTGAAGATTTGGATTATAGCTAACAAATGTATGGATTCATTTTATTATTGTTTTATGGTGCTTTTTGTGGTTTATTTTATTTTTATTTTTTTTTGGCATATTCTGAAAACTCCTTTTGGTCCCATGACAAACAAATATAAAATGTAATGCTTAATAAATGATTAAACGATTACAGAGTTTTTATTCATTTTAACATTTTAAAGTTTATTCTTGGTTAAAGTGATATCCTTTAAAACTTTGTATAGGGCTGCAGAAATCACACAGAACTGAATTAAACCATTAAAATGTCATATAATGTCAACTGCCTTAAATAAATGTGATGGCAACGTGACGCCATGCGAAGGGCAGACGTGTGAGAGACAACTCTGTGCACTTTGCAAATTTTTTTAATTATTTTCATGATATAATCCGGTGAAATTCGATACACCCAGTTAAACATTTACTGTTTGAGGTAAACATGGCAAAGAAGTCAAAATCCTCGGGCTCTGGAGACATTAAAAAACACTTACGGGTCAAGATGAAAGCCCAGACAGGCCTGTGGACCGGGGACTCGATTTGGATGGCGCGGCGGAAGAAGGAATCCAGTGTCAACTGTCCAAAATATCGGTGATGTTGACGAAGGTACTTGCGGACTTAGAGGATCTCGCTGTAATATGTTGCTCGATTACGGTGCTGGAAAAAAAATTCTCTGAGCTAGTCACAAGAGTGACAGATGTTGAAAAACGAATTGATTATCTGGAGGCATCAGAGGAGGAATTAGCCGCTAATCCGCCCGTGACCAAAGTTGATTTGGAACGTGTTCTTGAAAAGCTTGAAGATCTTGAGAATAGAAGCCACAGGAATAACATTCGAATTGTTGGAATTCCTGAGCATGAGGAGGGCAGAGATACGGTGAAATTCCTAGACAAGTTTTTCCAGAGTCTGCTCGACATAACAGGCCACAAGCTGGAAATCGAGCGAGCTCACAGAGTCCCAGCTCACAGATCTGCTGAGGGAGAAAGGCCCCGATTGATTCTGGCCAAATTTTTGAGATCATCCGTTAAAGATCTCGTGTTGCGCCAGGCGTGAATCTAATGAAAGCTTTCTTGGAAGAATTACAATATTTTCTTGTTTCCGGACTTTGCGAACTCGACAAGAGAGAAACGCGATCGGTTTAAGGAATGCAAGAAACTCTTACATCAGCGGAAAATCACTTTTGCTCTGATGTTTCTGGCCAGACTGAGAATAAACACCAAGGACAGCAGCAAAGTATTTACATGTCCCAATCAGGCAATGTCTTTTATTGAAACAATGGGCGAGTAACCATTTGGTGTTTTTCTTGTGAGTGGATTGACTCACTGTACCTACTCTGGCTTTCGGAGGAAGCTGGGCACCATTTTTGTTTCTTTTTGCGTTGGCTCCGCCAAGTGGCTGGAATTTGTTTTGTTTTATGGTTTAACACTTTTCCTTAAAGAAACTTTTGCATTGACGGAAGGTCACTTTTACAATGAAGTTCCCGGGCAGATTGAGAATAGACACTACGGATGACCGCAAAATATCTACAAGCCCACACAAAGGATGTCTTTTATAAAGTTGGCGGACTGTGTAAATTATGGGATATACTTTTATGCGGCCTCCGAGTGAATTGACTCTTGACCATCCAATGCGTGTTTCGTTTCCTTTTGTGCTGGTCCCGCCTAGCGGTTGGAGCTTGCTTTGTTAAATAACACTACTCCGTGACAGTTATGGATGAATCTGTCAGTTCCTTGTGCTTATCCAGCCTCCTGTTGGCTGGAGTATGATTTGTGGAGTATTTTCGTGGGACATTGGAATGATTATGTCTTCTGCTGCACTCATCAGCTGGCTCACTGAAGATTCGTTTGTCTGACCGAGGAAACTGAATGGCTTTATATCAGCTGGAATTTGTTTTGTGAAGGAACACACCTTCGAGACAGTTATGTGAATGAGTCTACACATTCTTTGTGTTTATTCTGCCTATTGGCTGGGGTTTGTTTTACAAAATATTTGATGTTATGTAATTTTGCCTTACAAATTTGAGGCAAAATTGAGCAATCCGACAGCAAAGTTGTCGTGGGGGCTCTCGTAGGCATACATGGACTCTTTGAGTTTAAAGGGATTGAAACATTTTAGTCTCAGATCACGCCCTGGTGAGTTTAGAGGTGTTGCCACATATAGAGAAAAAGAAATCATATAGTTGGAGCCTTAATTTATCCCTTTTGCAAAATCCTGATTTCCAACAAATGTTAAAGACTGAAATCAATATTTATATGGAGACCAACTGGTCCTCGGTATCCTCTGTAGGCATGGCTTGGGAGGCACTTAAGGCGGTTCTTAGGAATCGGATCATACAGTATGCCTCATTCATCAAAAAATCCAAAGCACTACAACACATGGAGTTGGAAGGAAATATTAAAAGTGCAGAGGCAGAGCTGAAGCGCTGTATGTCATCAGAGAATTGATCCGATTGAAATATAGATATAATACTATTTTGTCGCAGAAAGTGGAGTTTTGGTTATTCAGGGCAAGACAGTCATACTTTGAGTCAGGGGACAAAGCAGGGAAGCTTTTGGCTAGATATATAAAGCAGAGAGAGTCTCTTTCTATTATTCCCTCAGTGAAATCTTCTGGTGGTGACATTTTTACCTCAGCCATTGATATTAATAATGCTTTTAAAGAGTTCTATATTGATCTTTATAGTTCCAGGTCTTCATTTACTGATGAAGATATTAGAAACTTTGTGGAACCATTAGATATTCCTAAACTGAAGACTGAGCAAAAAAAACGCTCTTGATTCTGAGATAACCTTGGAGGAGTCTGACGAGGTAATAAAGTCCCTACCTACTGGCAAGGCAGATGGTTTTGCCGCAGAATTTTTTAGATCCTATGCTACAGAACTGGCTCCACTTTTGTTAGAGGTTTATACCGAATCATTAAAGAATGGAAAGCTTCCTCTAACCAAGACATAAGCCCGGATCAGTCTGATTCTTAAAAAGGACAAAGATCAAAGTGGTAAAAGTTACCGTCCAATCTCCCTGATCCAACTAGATGCAAAAATTTTGGCTAACCGATTAAGTAAGGTTATGACATCTCTTATACATATAGATCAGGTGGGGTTTATTCGGGGCTGCAGCTCTTCTGATATCATTAGGCGTCTCATTAATATCATGTGGTCAGTAGCGAATGATCAGTCTCCGGTCGCTGCCATCTCATTTGACGCCGAAAAGGTGTTTGATATGGTAGAATGGGATTAAATTTTTACAATTTTGGAAATGTATGGGTTCGGGAATACATTTATTCGTTGGATTAAGTTACTTTATAGACACCCTGTAGCAGCGGTACAAACAAATGGATTAATTTCAGATTATTTTACTCTGGATAGGGGCACTCAGCAGGGTTGCCCTCTTTCCCCATTATTGTTCTGTCTTGCCCTGGAACCATTAGCAGCCACGATAAGAAAGGAGGATGATTTTCCAGGGGCGGTTGCGGGAGGTGTGGCACATAAGCTTCTGCTTTACGCAGATGATATTTTATTATTTGTCTCTGAACCTACTAGATCTATGCCTTGCCTCCACAGAATTATGAATTCCTTTTCCAAGTTCTCAGGATACAATGTCAATTGGTCTAAATCTGAAGCTTTGGCTCTGACAGCGTACTGTCCAATAACGGCTTTCCAGCCGGGCGCCTTCCAGTGGCCCAAACAGGGCATTAAGTATTTGTGGATTTTATACCCAGCTAATTTGTCTGATTTAGTTAGTGTTAATTTTGACCCTTTAATAAAAAGGTTTTCGAGCAATGTGGGCAGGTGGGCTTCATTACATTTCTCGATGATTGGGAAGGGAATTAACATCATCACGGACTTTAAAGGGAATAAAAACTCCGCCATGAACACCGCTGCCTCTCTACCGGATGAGCTAAATACTTTTTATGCTCGTTTCGAGGGAAATAACACCGCCCTCGCGGAGAGAGCTCTCGCGGCTGAAGCTACAGAGGTTAGTTCACTCTCTGTCTCTGTAGCGGATGTAACCCGATCCTTCCGACGGGTGAATATTCGCAAAGCCGCGGGTCCAGACGGCATTCCGGGCTGCGTCATCAGAGCATGCGCGAACCAGCTGGCTGGTGTTTTTACGGACATTTTCAACCTTTCCCTCTCTTTGTCTGTAGTCCCCACATGCTTTAAACATCCACCATTGTGCCTGTACCAAAACAATCAAAAATAACTTGTTTAAATGACTGGCATCCTGTTGCTCTGACCCCCATCATCAGCAAATGCTTTGAGAGACTAATCAGAGATTACATCTGCTCTGTATTGCCACTCAATCTTGACCCGCTGCAGTTTGCTTACCGCAACAACCGCTCCACTGATGATGCCATTGCATCTACAATACACACTGCTCACTCCCACCTGGAAAAAAGGAACACTTATGTGAGAATGCTGTTTGTAGACTACAGCTCAGCATTCAACACCATAGTGCCCTCCAAGCTAGATGAGAAACTCCGGGCTCTGGGCTTAAAGAGCTCGCCGTGCAGCTGGATCCTGGACTTCCTTTCAAGCAGACGCCAGGTGGTTAGAATAGGCAGCAACATCTCCTCATCACTGACCCTCAACACTGGAGCCCCGCAGGGCTGTGTTCTCAGCCCACTCTTGTATTCCTTGTACACACATGACTGTGTGGCAACACATAGCTCCAATGCCATCATTAAGTTTGCTGATGACACGACGGTGGTAGGTCTGATCACTGACAATGGTGAAACAGCCTACAGAGAGGAGGTGCACACTCTGACACACTGGTGTCAGGAGCACAACCTATCCCTCAACGTCAGTAAGACAAAGGAGCTTGTGGTGGACTTCAGAAGAAAAGACAGAGAACACAGTCCCATCACCATCAATGGAGCACCAGTGGAGAGAGTCAGCAGCTTCAAGTTCCTGTGTGTCCACATCACTGAGGAACTCACGTGGTCCATCCACACTGAAGTCGTTGTGAAGAAGGCTCATCAGCGCCTCTTCTTCCTGAGACGGCTGAGGAAGTTTGGAATGAACCGCCACATCCTCACACAGTTCTACACCTGCACTGTGGAGAGCATCCTGACTGGCTGTATCTCCGCCTAGTACGGCAATAGCACCGCCCACAACCGCAAAGCACTTCAAAGGGTGGTGCGAACTGCCAGACACATCATTGGAGGTGAGCTTCCCTCCCTCCAGGAAATATATACAAGTGGTGTGTGAAAAAAGCTCGGAGGATCATCAGAGACTCCAGCCACCCGAGCCATGGGCTGTTCTCACTGCTACCATCAGGTAGGCGGTATCGCAGCATCAGGACCCACACCAGCTGACTCCATGATAGCTTCTTCCCCCAAGCAATCAGACTTCTTAACTCTTGATCTCCCACGATCAAAATACATCAGCACTGCACTTTATTACCCTTACTCTTATATCTCACACCGGACTGTCATAAATTATATTATTATTATTATATTATGTTCTCTCTTAACAACTGACTATCAACCGACAGCGTGAATGTCAATACAGTACAATACTGTACATTCTATATATATATATATATATATATATATATATATATATATATATATATATATATATATATATATACTTTTTTTTATATATTTTTATTTTTAATTTTTATTGAATAATGTGTATCTATATAGTAAAAAAAAAAAAAAAAAAACAGCCTATTGTATACTGTACAGTGTATGTTATTATTTGTATATTGTTGAGTGTAATTATGTGTATAACAGATGTTTAAATTGTGTTGTGTTAATGTGATGTTTTAAGTTGAGTGTAATTATGTATAACAGATGTTTAAATTGTGTTGTGTTAATTTGATGTTATTGTAAATTGGTATATGTCTCATCACTGTCACGACTGCTATGTTGATCGGAACTGCACCCAAGAATTTCACACACCATTGCACTTGTGTATATGGCTGTGTGACAATAAAGTGATTTGATTTGATTTGATTTGAATACTCACATCCCTGAAGTATGTCCTGAATCTATTCATATACTCGCATGCATACCTAAAGAACATTCTGTTTTACCAGCTAAGAAGTGCATCCTTCATCAAATACAGTACATACTCATACAGTACATACTCTTACAGTACATGCTCTTTGGATCAGCACATTGGTTTCTGGTTTCTTTAAAGCACAAGTACATAGATACTTTCTAAAATAACTAGAAAATAAATTGCTTTATGTAATTTAAAAGGTTCTTTTAAAGTATTCTGTGGTAAACCCCTTTTTGGAAGTAACTGGAATCAAGCCCTGTCTCAAATCTTCTCATGACAAGTCATAGTAACAAGATGGCAGAATCATCAGAAATTGTGCGAGTTGGCTACAAAAACATACAATGTTTGTTACAACAAGTTTAACCTCTAACCCAAACCTAACCATAGCGTCTAACCCCTTACTCAAACACTTAATGGCATACTTGTTATTTGCATTGCATAAATAAATATGTAATAAGTAGCCAACTTTTTCACTGATGTTTCATTATCTAAAATAAAGTGTTGGACAGGGGGCCAGCTCAAATTTTATGCCTGTATTTTATCGATTAACAAATTCAGTTTGTTGACTGGTTGGTCTCTATGGAAATAAAAGTAATATACAATACCTTTTGGTTTTGCCATCTCATACGAATTATTATTAAGTCATGAGATTGTTCTTGAAACCCTAATTTTTAAGAGTGAAGGTTCAAAGCATATAGCACTAAGCAACGCATCAATCTCAACAGAATAAATCCACTGTATCTGTGACCTTTCACTAAGAATCACAATAAGACATCTAAAATCTGCAACTGGATTATAACAAACAACTATAAACTCTGGTCTGAAATCTGCTTCCAAGAAGGCAAGCTTTAGTGAGCCATTATCCGAAGTTCATGGAAAAGAAAGATTCCAGCGGGACATGACAACCACTAGAGACCTCATAAGTTATTTTGCTGAAGACATTATTTGTTTAATTGGACGTTGTTCCTCTGCATTAAAATTACTGTGATCTATATCTTCATTATAATAAATGGACAGAAAAATCCCCTCCATCTAAGACTTGAGTATGTTATAATTAGATTAACACAATGCTTCATTTGATACTATGGTTAATAACACATAAGTCTATAAAAAATGTTTTGCCAAGACTTGCCAAGTGTGTGAAGTTACAAGATCCTGTGTGAGCTCCAAAGATCTTGTTTTATTCCAACTAGCATTGTTGAGGAACTTAATTGGGTAAGATAATGGCGAGCTCTATTCTCAACCCACAGTGCAGTGCAGTGGAGGCAGAATCAGCCAGCAGCACAATAGCTACGGCTCTGAAGTCATATTTTATTAAACAACCACAAACACGCCATCCATTGCATTAATCAAAAGGCCACAATGGTGGAATCAAACATATTAAAAGGGATATTATCCCTTTAAACAAGGCTATTGCGCTTTGCAGGATTAGGAAATCATCTAATCTGTCATTTTGTTTGTTTGATCTGTAAAGCACTTTGGGTCAACTTCTGTTGTTTTTCAATGTGCTCTATAAATAAAGGTCGACTTGACTTGACTCAACTAATCTGAACGGAATTCGAAGGCAACACCCAGAAATAAATCATAATTACAAATCAGAATGTTTCTACATATTTTCAAAACTTCTTGCAAAGTTATTTAATACTGCATTAAAATCACCTCTGTGAAGTATTTTTTCTTGTCACAAAAATCAGAATAAGGCCATTTATATTAGCCATTCCATAATATTCATGTAATACATGACATTATAGAAAATATGAATGTTGTTCAGTGTGTTCCCCAAAGAATATGTAAATACACATGAATAGGGGGTCAGCGACTCAAAGGAACATGCAAGCAGCATAAAGAACTTGATTCATCACGGCAAAAAAAAAAAAAAAAAAAGAGTTGGAAAGAAAGAAACATTGCATTCTAGTATTCAAGTCTAATTTAACTCCAAGAATCCAGGAAAACACATGATGCAAAATATAACAGAAATTATTTAAAATATACACAGGTGGCCAAAAGTTTGGAATACTGTACAGATTTTGCTCTTAGAAAGAAATTGGTACTTTTAATCACCAAAGTGGCATTCAGCTGATCACAATGTATAGTCAGGACATTAATAGTGTGAAAAATTACTATTACAATTTGAAAAATAATAATAATAATAATAATTGTTCAGAACTTCAAAGAGTTCTCATCAAAAAATCCTCCACGTGCAGCAATGACTTTGCAGATCCTTGGCATTCTAGCTGTCAGTTTGTCCAGATACTCATGTGACATTTCACCCCACGCTTCCTGTAGCACTTGCCATAGATGTGGCTGTCTTGTCGGGCACTTCTCACGCACCTTACAGTCTAGCTGATCCCAAAAAAGCTCAATGGGGTTAAGATCCATAACACTCTTTTCCAATTATCTGTTGTCCAATGTTTGTGTTTCTTTGCCCACTCAAACATTTTGTTTTTGTTTTTCTGTTTCAAAAGTGGCTTTTTCTTTGCAATTTTTCCCATAAGGCCTGCACCCCTGAGTCTTCTCTTTACTGTTGTACATGAAGCTGGTGTTGAGCGGGTAGAATTCAATGAAGCTGTCAGTTGAGGACATGTGAGGCGTCTATTTCTTAAACTAGAGACTCTGATGTACTTATCCTCTTGTTCAGTTGTACATCTGGCCTTCCACATCTCTTTCTGTCCTTGTTAGAGCGAGTTGTCCTTTGTCTTTGAAGACTGTAATGTACACCTTTGTATGAAATCTTCAGTTTTTTGGAAATTCCAAGCATTATAAAGCCTTCATTCCTCAAAACAATGATTGACTGATAAGTTTCTAGATAAACTAATGTTGACCTGAAGACATGCCAGTCTATTGCATACTGTGGCAGCTCAAAAACAAACACAATGTTAAGCTTCATTTAACAAACCAAATAGCTTTCAACTGTGTTTGATTTAATGGCAAGTGATATTCTAGTACCAAATTAGCAATTTAGCAGGATTACTCAAGGATAAGGTGTTGGAGTGATGGCAGCTGGAAATGGGGCCTGTCTAGATTTTATTAAAAATGACTTTTTTCAAATAGTGATAGTGCTGTTTTTTTACATCAGTAATGTCCTGACTATACTTTGTGATCAGTTGAATTCCACTTTGGTGAAATAAAGTACCAATTTCCTTCCGTAACAGCAAAATCTGTACATTATTCTAAACTTTTGGCCACCAGTGTATATATACAGTACATATATATATATATATATATACAGTGTGTGTGTGTATACATATATATATACAGTGTGTGTGTGTATACATATATATATACAGTGTGTGTGTGTATACATATATATATATATATATATATATATATATATATATATATATATATATATATATATATATATATATATACAGTTCAGATTACAGAATACATGCTGTAAAATGTAATTTGTAACATATTCCATTAGATTACTCAAGGTCAGTAACATATTCTAAATATTTTGGATTACTTCTTCAGCACTGGTAGATTTTTTAACTTGTTTTGACTATAAAAACTCTGCCAGTACAGTAAGACAAAATACACGTTAAAAATACATTCTCTGAATAACCTAAATATCTTATGCAGTGTTGTTTCTAAAACACGATAAATCTAACTGATCTTGTTTTAAGGATTTTTTAGATATTTTTACAGGAAAACAATACAAAAATTATCAAGAATAAAATGTTTGCCCTAATATCAAAGGTCTTACTAGAAAAAAGAAATTATGATCCAACATGAATTTTCTTGATAAAAAAATATGATCGTGCCTGGTAATGTGCATGTAAAATGACTAGAAATAGCATTTTAGCTTAGTGTAAAGCTGACAATTTACACAAGGTTTATTTCTATTTCTTCTGCTCCAAACTTACTTAAAACTTTCTTCTCTGTCTGCTCATATGAATGTAACACATCATAAGAAAGTGTTTCACCACTGTTCAAATGCACTTTGGATCGCATCATTTATATGTAAACATTTTTCCATCTGAAAGGACTAAATATTAATTAAAACAAATGACAATAAAATGCAAAGTAATCTCTTCAGTAATCAAAATACTTTTTGAATGTAACTGTATTCTAATTACCAATGATTTAAATTGTAACTGTAGTGGAATACAGTTACTTATATTTTGTATTTTAAATACGTAATCCCGTTACATGTATTCCATTAGTCCCCAACCCTATAATGCTTATTGTTGCCAAGCCTAGAGGTTGAAGAATAAAGTACAGTTTTAGTACTAAAGACTGACTGTTTTCCTTTGCAACTACTGACAAAGTACGTTGAAATGTACATCAGCAGTTTTTAATCATTTCCCTAACTTCAGAGACACCACAGCTGTCAGCACTGCACAGGTAAATTGGGTATTCATCATCCTCTCATTTTCCTGTGACATCAACTGAGCTCATCTCATCTAATGACATAAGAAATTCCACATTCAGCTACTTCGTGGTTGTGCCTTAAAATGAAGTTGCCTACATAGACAGTAGCCTACTTGGTTGAACATCAAAGGAGCGTTCCAGCGTTCAAACCAACCTTCTGTACTCGCTTGTAGCCCCCCAAAAATCGCTGTCTAGGTAGGCAGCTCAGTAGGTTTTGATACAGTCAATGAAATGTTATAATTGAAGCTTAGACGATTTAAAGCATATTCAGTTTACTGTTTTCTTTGCGGGCATCTAAAAGTTCATAATGCAATTCCTCTGCTCATAAAAGTCATTGTAATGTGACACCAAATATGGGCCCCTCGATATTTTACTGACCTGAGTAAAAAAGTAAAAATAAAAAATAAGCACAAAGCATAAACTTAAGGCTCATAATAAGCACTTTCCATTTATGAGTTAATAACTTTGGAATATCAATGATCAATGGATCATGATAAAACAAATGGAAATAATCAAATTAAAACAATAAAACAATATAGTATGTCCTTTCTCTTTAATTGCGTTATTTTTAATGCAAAAAGTCGACAGATTTAGTTTGAACATTAAACACACCAATCTCGTGCCTTCAGATTTACTGACAGCGAAAGATAAACAAGAAAAACCAAAAGGTTTCTTTAGTTTAGCTATAGCCTGAAGGTGCCATTTTTAAAGAGAAAATGTAAAAAAGTTTAAAAAGTAAACTTACATTATTTCATTGAAGCTCGTCTCTTTGAAGAACCATTATATCTCTTCCACACTTTGAACAACTTCAGAGAACTTTTAGAGGCAGCCCACCATTAACTCTCACGCGCCACGACACATTTTATCAAAAGCACATTACCGTAGAGATATTCTTAAACTGAGTGTAATTTCTGTTTATGATGGATGGACCTGTTCTCTGAGCTGACAGATGCTGGGTAAAGCGGTAACGAGAGTTAACTAGACAAAACTGTGTCTGTCCCGCCGCTGGAGGGAGTTTTCAATAGAGCCCCACCCTTTCGGAAGAGAAATCCCAAAATTAAAAATAAATAAATAAAACATGGCAAGACTTTGCGTTAGTGTCTGTTACACATTGTACATTGTTACTACACTTAGTTACCATAGTAATAACAAATGATTAATTGCATGTAGCATACAGTATTTTTTATTTGACATTTTACTTAGCCTAAATTCTTAGATTATACATAAACATATTTCAAAATGCTATATATGTATGTCTGTCTGTGTGTGTGTGTGTAATATATATATACAACTATTGTTTTAAACATCTTTTGCACAGTACTATATATATATATAAAGTGAGGATTTCTTAAAAAAATAATGACATAAATAGTTTTCATTAATCAATTAACGTCATACAAAGTCCAGTAAACAGAAAAAGAGCTAAATCAATATTCGGTGTGAACAACTTTGCCTTTAAAACGGCACCAATTCTCCTACTTACACCTGGACACAGTTTTTCTTGGTTGTTGGCAAATAGGATGTTCCAAGCTTCTTAGAGAATTCGCCACAGTTCTTTTATTTATTTAGGCTGTCCCAGTTACTTCTGTCTCTTCATGTAATCCCAGACTGACTTGATGTTCAGTGTGTTCTGTTGCAGCCATCTGTTGCAGGGCTCCCTGTTCTTCTATTCTAATCTTTTCTATTTGCAAAAGGAATGTTTGGGAGTATAAAATGTATAATTCTTATTGACACACTAAAGTAGCAGATATAAATAACCATCTTAAGTCAAATATTTTTGTGAAACATCTTATGTGCCTAAAACTTTTGCACAGTACTGTATATATATATATATATATATATATATATATATATATATATATATATATATATACAGTATATACATACATACATCATGCAGATACAGGTCAGGGGCTTCAGTTAATGTTCACATCAACCATCAGAATGGGAAAGAATGTGATCTCAATTATTTGAACCGTGGCATGATTGTTGGTGCCAGATGGGCTGGTTTGAGTATTTCTGTAACTGCTGATCTCCTGGGATTTTCACACACAGCGGTCTCTAGAATTTACTCAGAATGGTGCCAAAAACAAAAAACATCCAGTGAGCGGCAGTTCTGTGGACAGAAATGCCTTGTTGATGAGAAAGGTCAACAGAGAATGGCCAGACTGGTTCAAAACGACAGAGTCTGCGGTAACTCAGATAACCGCTCTGTACAATTGTGGTGAGAAGAATATAATCTCAGAATGCTATTCTGAGATGCGGGTTGGCGCTGTTTTGGTGACACGAGGGGGACTTACACAATATTAGGCAGGTGGTTTTAATGATGTGGCTGATTGGTGTGGTCTATATATATATATATATATATATACTCTCCTTCAACTTCAAAGTTCTTGTGGTGTTGTTTTCAGCTACTGTAAATCAGCTTTTATTTTTTTACAAAACGTTTTGTTTATATAATTAAAAAGATTATTTATTAGCATAATTACAAAGAAATATTTTGTCCTCAGTCACCCATGCGGCTACTTTGTTTTCAAAGTCAAAGAAGATCTTTCAGTTAGATCTTCCTGCAAGTCAGATAACTGTATTTGCATGTAGGCCTACCTCAGATACTTACATTTGAACATTTAGGTCAAATAGCAAGCTCTAGAGTCTAAACAATCCTTGTTTGCCTCAAGTCCACATGTAATGGGATGTTAATTTTGGTACGAAAACATAACTGCATGTTTTGTTTTTAGCTTACTTGGAACAAGAGCCTGGCTCTTTCTTTGAATCAGATAGAAAGTGTGTCCCTAGGGTTACTGTCTGTTAGGTCTTGATGTATTTTGGGTGTAGGTGTGTAAAACCGTACAAGAACCCGAATACAAAAATGACACACATTTATTACAGGCTAGCTATATTCATATCAGTCATTATGTTTAAACTGAGATTTAAACTGACATGCTTTATCACCACAAGGAACTTGGCTGAGGCTGACAATGTAAAACAATTAGAGAGCCAGGAAAAAACACATTTGTTGGAACCAGATGCATGCTGTTCGCAAATTACTCATAACATTTTTTTTTTCCTGCTCAATAGCCAATATACTGTAATTCATGGTGAATTTGAATGATAATGCTGCATACAAGGTGGTCCTCTAGTTTACAGCACAGCGTATCGGTTTCTCTCATGGTGCGACAAAGACTGGGACCTTTCAATGAAAGGTGTCAATGGGAGAGGAGGGGCTGCTACGAAAGTGAGTAGTGACTGAGAATAATTAACATATATCCTTCATATACTCTTTTTGTGTTCCATGGAAGAAAGACATTCATAGTATCTATAATATATTCAGTTTTGGGTGAACTATTCATTTAACCCTCTTTTTTAGTGTAGTACTGAAGTATGCCAACTAGACTGATTTCATCAGTGATCCACTTGATGTGGATGAAGAAAGTATTACCTCGTAAATTCACGTTAGCCCATTAAAGCGGCCACTTAACAAAAGAGTAAGACAAGTAGGATGGAAAATCCCAGGTGATGTTGATTTGCATCTGCAATGAGGCAGGAAAAAGATTCAGGCAAATGCAGATGCATGCAGTGATAGTTCGGTCTACTTCCAGATAAGTGCAATGCCCTTTCTATTACACTTCAGGCTAAAAGCAGGCCATGGTGGAAAACAATGACCATACCACTGCTAATTCAAACATAAACAGCACTAGTTGAGCAGAAAACAACAGAAATTATCTACTGTACTTAATTACTTCCTGAATATGCACAATGATCGGACCAACGTCTTCATTTCTGCCAAAACAGGTTATGCATATAAAGATCTGGGTTCTCATATCTCTATCACATCGCATTTTATGTTTCTAGACTGAAAACAAATAACTTTTATAGCCTCCTTGAAATGCAAAACACACTTTTTTAAACCGCAGGAATACTACCGTGATCAATTTCATAACTTGTTCTTAATTTAATTATAATCTGAGCAAGATCAAATGGCTATGGTTTTGCATTGCTGAGGATTTGTTAAAGGCTGTCAGAATAGAGGACAGTTGTTAACACTATTCTAATCCTCAATTTGAAGGTTCTAACAATAATGCTTATTGTTTACATGATGCCATGTATGCACCCTGGAAACATTTGTATGTAATAACTACATTTAAAGCTCAAAATAATAATCGGAAAATAAATAAATCAGTATTGTTCTATGGACCTTTATCATGAGGATTATTATAAAGGAAAACAACAAATGAAAACAGATCAAAAACAGATTTATTGTTGATTGAAATAACTAACAGCAGAAAAACTTGAGTGTGAACTAACTGCAGAATCCTTCCACCTGAAGCATATACATAGAAGGGAACTGAAAGTAGTTAAGGGCAAAATGTCTCTGGATAACGTTAACGTTTCAAAGAGACTGAGGTAAGACACAAAAGTGCTTCTTTTATAGATATCTAAGGGACATGCTCCCATGTCCATGCATATCTAACCTAACTATGTGAAGCCAGAAAATGAACATCAAAACACCCTAAACCATGCATATTTGTGCACTTATAATTTGAAAGGGTCTTTCACATGCACCTGATTTTTCAGTTTTGAATCTTTATCTTATCTGGCTCTTAATGAGCAACTACTGACATCCAGTATGACAGAAACAGATGTTGTATTGAGTGATATGGGGGTGTCCTATGGAGTGTCTCTTTTTGATACAGCTGAGGCTGGTGAAATGGCCTTTTTTAAGTTCCTCAGGGCCAGATCACTGATAAAGTGGCGTTGGAAGGGTGGGACACAATAGTCTCATTCTTTGCCAGTGGTTAGTAGCTTGAGGGCCTTCTGCAGATTCTGGACGGCAGTAGCCACATCCTCGTACTGCAGTGCACTGCCTGCGTATTTACAGTATTTCTGAGCCCGCGTAAAGTCCTCTGGTGTGAGCCGCACGTCACCTGTAAAGCAGACAAAGTTAACCTTCGCAAGCTGATTTGAGAGAGCGGCTTACTGTATGTAATGTGAAAAAAATATTTGCATCACTTCCTGTTGAAATTTAAAAAGAGCTTATTTCTTTTTATCTGAAAACGAAAATAGATATTAAACAAAATTAGTAAATAATGAAAATAAGCAGTGGAATAAAAAAAAATAAAAAAAAAGGCTCCATATTTCACTCTATGACACAAGGTATAAGATAGCATAAATTAGGAGCTGTTCACTCTTACATTCCACCTGTGCTACTTTTTTAATTGTTTGTCTACGTACATATGCATCAGATGTACGTCTTTAGCTGTTACAACGCGTCTTGCAGGTTTAACTTTGAAAAAGTGCCTCCGTTTGTAGCTGTTTAAAATGCAAGAACACATTCTGTGTGATCAGCTCCTTAGTAATCAATAGATTGTAACATCTCAGCAGATACATATAGATATTGACAGCATATTTTTCCATTTTTTTTGTTTTTATTTTTTAGCTTTTTATTGATAACCAAGAGAAGATTCAGGAGATGGAATGTACCCATGTGATACATGCCATCTCTCCATTGCCTTCTAGCACACAAAATTATAGGGTTAGCTGAGGTCGGGCTAACTTATGAACGCTTAGGTTGAGGCATTTGCCACTGGGCATTTAAAATATTATAGTCATGGTACACGAATGCCATTACCACAATGTAAACTATGCTAGCTCTCACAATGATACTCTGAGTGACAGTTTGAGCTGAATTCATAATGTAAGAGCAAAATAATTACCCGGACAGAGACGACCACCAAAGCACTTTTGAGCTTTAAAATCGCTAGATCTGGTCTCTACTCCGGTATTAATATTTAACCATAATACATTTTTTTGCTTTCCTAAAAAGCTTTGCTTGCACCTCGATTTCATAGAGTCTACACAAACTAGGAGGACTATGGCCACGGAGCTGCCTTGATTGAGATGCTCGATTTCAGAAACATTTCAACAAGTGCTTACTTGTACTGGTATGATCTTGGCCATCATTTTGTGCTGTTGTGTTATTTTGTCTGTAGGGGAGGGAAATTTGGAGCTGAACGTGCATTTGTGCTGAAGGGACACACAAAAGTTTTTTCTTTTTTTTTTTTTAATAGTAATCTGTATTTGAAAAACTTAAACTGTTGTGCTGTTATTCTTTGTTTGTTACATTGGCAAGGCATGGCAGGGCAGAAGACCCAGTAGTTTGTATGTAGGAGTTTAGCCCTCTACACATGTTGTACGAATAGTACATTAAAATATAATGCTGCTAAGTGCCAGTCCTTTGACAGAGGGATTTTGTTTGTTAACTGTAATGTATTTCCCAGATAGACTGTAGTGACATCTTTCACCTTGGGACTGGTTGTATTTATTAACAGGTTTGTTATTGTTTGGTGAAGGGAGAGCTGTTGTCTCAGGGGCATATCAGTAAATTGGAATTGCTAGCTTGCTTGCTGGTCTTCTTTTTGTAATTAACATTTTTTATTGATTCAAAGAAAAAACACAGAGAAAAACACAACATAAACACACAGAATCAACATTTAACTTTTAACCCTCATTAACATCCCTCCCCAAACACCAACCCCACCCTACCTCAAAGAACACCCCTGTGGTCACATAAAATAATACACACACAAACAATAAAATAAAAAATAAATAAATAAAAATAAATAAAAAATAAAATATATAATAAACATGCATAATTAAACGTCTCCCTCCTCATCCCTTCCCCTAGAGTCCTCCAAAACTGCCAAATACCTACCCCACTTCCTGAAAAATAAGTCCTCCAGCCCCAACCTTCCATCTATCATCTTCTCATAAGCCGCCACCCTCCCCATCTCTGCACACCACTCCGGAAATGGTGGTGCTCCGTCTGACTTCCATCCCCTTAAAATAATTTGTCTGCCAATCATCACGCCAGTCAGAACCCAATTTTTTATATATTTGTCCCCCGAATTTATAACTTCCCCATCGCCCAAAATGCAAAGTCTGGGGCAAAGTAAAATTTGAGTGCCCAGAATGTCACGCAAATAATTCTGAATCTTTAACCAAAAATCTTGGATCTTAACGCATCCCTCAAAAACATGGGTTGTGTCTCCAACTTCTGAATGGCATCGCCAGCAGGTGGGTGTGTCTTTAAGACCAAGCCTATATAATCTAGAGGGGATCCAATAAAATCTTTGTAAAATCTTAAATTGCACAAGGCGAACCCTTGCATCTCTAGATGCAGACTTGACATTTTTCAGAATCTTAGTCCACACTCCATCCTCCAGTACCAAATTCAAATCTTTCTCCCATAATCTCTTAATAGAAGTTAAAGCTCCACCCCCCCATACTCTGAATTAACAGGGAGTAGTACACTGATGCCTCATGACCTTTACCAAAAGCCACAATCACCTCTCCCAAAGCATCTGCCTCCTTAGGTGGGGTGTGTGCTACTCCCAAAAACAGTACAAAGCAGGTGGTGCAATTGTAAATACCTATAAAACTGAGGTCTGGGGATCCCAAAATGTTGGACCAAGTTTTCAAACAATCTCAACCCCCTCACAATCCACTCTGGGCAGCAAAAAGGGGACTTGCCAATACACAATCTTGGGTTCTGCCATATGCTCGAGGCAACGTTTAAATAAGTGTCCAATTTGAACAATCTGGACACTTTAGTCCATACCGAGTGTAAATGCGAAATAACGGGGTGTAACTTGGAACAACCTTCCCAACTCCATCCGTGAAGCTGACTCACTCTCGGTCTTCAAAAAATGACTAAAAACACATCTGTTCCATGAGCACTTAACCAGTCATTAAAAATTTGCACTTTATTCAGTTTTGAATACTATTATGATGCTAGTGATACTTCGTAATACAGCACTTTTCATACCACTGTCTCCTAAGATGATTCACTTATGTTTTCCTCTTTTGTAAGTCGCTTTGGATAAAAGCGTCTGCCAAATGAATAAATGTAAAAATGTAAATGTAAACTTAACTTTTCCGATTAGTTTGACAGAGATGCTTTGTAATGGCGAAATAGGGGCATGAACTGCCTGTTCAATAACAAACCAGGGAGGGGCTCACTCAGGTGGAAGTGACCAATGAGCCAAATGTCTGAGACTGAACGCATAGTAATAAAACAAAATCTTGGGTAGGCCTAGCCCTCCTTTGTCAATCAGCCAATGTAACTTATTAAAATGCAATCTAGGATGTTTACCATTCCAAATGAAGGATTTCGCTATGCTATCAAATTGCTTGAAATAAGATAGGGGACATCCACAGGGAGAGATTGTAGCAGGTAGTTAAATTTTGGAATACAATTCATTTTAATAACATTAACCTTCCCAATCATCGAGTAATGAAGCCCACCTGCCCACGTCGCTCGAAATTTTTTTTATTAAAGGGTCAAAATTAACACTAACTAAATCAGACAAATTTGCTGGGAATAAAATCCCCAAATACTTAATGCCCTGTTTGGCCATTGGAAGGCGCCCGGCTGGAAGGCCGTTACTGGACAGTATGCTGTCAGAGCCAAAGCTTCGGAATTAACTTTGTATCATGAGAATTTGTAAAAGCAATTAATAATTCTGTGGAGGCAAGGCATTGATCTAGTAGGTTCAGAGACAAATAATAAAATATCATCTGCGTAAAGCAGAAGCTTATGTGCCACACCTCCTGCAACCACCCCTGGAAAATCATCCTCCCCCCTTATCGCGGCTGCTAATGGTTCCAGGGCAAGACAGAACAATAAAGGGGAAAGAGGGCAGCCCTGCCGAGTGCCCCTATCCAGAGTAAAATAATCTGAAATTAATCCATTTGTTTGTACCGCTGCTACAGGGTGTCTATAAAGTAACTTAATCCAACCAATAAATGTACTCCTGAACCTATACATTTCCAAAATCTTAAAAAGATAATCCCATTCTACCATATCAAACGCCTTTTCGGCATCAAGTGAGATGGCAGCGACCGGAGATTGATCATTCGCTACTGACCACATGATGTTGATGAGACGCCTGATGTTATCAGAAAAGCTATGGCCCCGAATAAATCCCACCTGATCTATATGTATAAGAGATGTCATAACCTTACTTAATTGGTTAGCCAAAATTTTTGACAACATTTTTACATCTAGTTGGATCAGGGAGATTGGACGGTAACTTTTACACTCGCTTGGATCTTTGTCCTTTTTAAGAATCAGACTGGTCCGGGCTTGTGTCATGGTTGGAGGAAGCTTTCTATTCTTTAATGATTCAGTATAAACTTCTAACAAAAGTGGAGCCAGTTCTGTAGCATAGGATCTAAACATTCTGCAGCAAAACCATCTGTCCCTGGAGCCTTGCCAGTAGGTAGGGACTTAATTCCCTCGTCAAGCTCCTCCAAGGTTATCTCAGAATCAAGGGAGTTTTTTTGCTCAATCGTCAGTTTAGGAAGATCTAATGGTTCCACAAAGTATCTAATATCTTCATCAGTAGATGAAGATGTGGAACTATAAAGATCAAGATAGAACTCTTTAAAGACATTATTAATATCAATGGCTGAGGTAAAAATTTCACCACCAGCAGATTTCACTGAGGGAATGATAGAAAGAGACTCTCTCTGCTTTATATATCTAGCCAAAAGCTTCCCTGCTTTGTCACCCGACTCAAAGTATGACTGTCTTGCCCTGAATAACCAAAACTCCACTTTCTGTGACAAAATAGTATTATATCTATATTTCAATCGGGTCAATTGCCTCTGCACTTTTAATATTCTCTTCCAACTCCACGAGTTCTCGTACTTTGGATTTTTTGATGAATGAGGCATTCTGTATGATCCGACCTCTAAGAAACGCCTTAAGTGCCTCCCAAGCCACGCCCACAGAGGATACTGAAGACCAGTTGGTCTCCATATAAACATTGATTTCATTCTTTAACATTTGTTGGAAATCAGGATTTTTCAAAAGGGACACATTAAGGCGCCAACTATATGATTTCTTTTTCTCTGTATATGGCAACACCTCTAAGCTCACCAGGGCATGATCTGAGACTAAGATATTTCCAATTGAGCAATCAACAACAGATGAAATGAGGGATTTGGTTATAAAAAAAAAAAAAAAAATCTATTCTAGAATAAATCTTATGGACTGATGAAAAAAATGTATAGTCCCTACCAGATGGGTTCAAAAGTCTCCAAATATCCGTAAGACCAAGATTTTTACACATCCTGTGAAGCGTCAATGTTGCTCTAGGGGTTTTACACAATTTTGCTTCACTGTGATCAAGGACGGAGTCCATCAAAAGATTAAAGTCTCCTCCCAATATTATATCATGAGGGGTGCCAGCGGTTTGCAACATCCCTTCAAGATCTATAAAAAAAGCCCTGATCATCAGTGTTAGGTGCGTAAATATTAGCCAAAATCAACCTTTGCCCTTGAATTTCAGCTAGAACAATAATGACTCTCCCTAATTTATCTTTAGTCTGTTTGAGACATTTGAATTGTAGATGTTTATTAATCAATATAATGACTCCCTTGCGCTTACTTGAGCCAGCACTAAAAAAAAAAATATGTCCACCCCATATCTTTCCAAATTTTTCAGCTTCCTGCGGGGAGAGATGTGTTTCTTGAAGAAACACTATATCATATTTCTTACATTTAAGAAAAGTAATAACCTTCCTTCTTTTTATGGGGTGCCCCAACCCATTTACATTCCATGTGGAGAGAGACAGTACACTCATATTAACATTTGACATTTTTATATAGTAGAAAAAATTAATTGTGTGTCAAAAACAAAATTATACAGACCACATTCCCCATTAGTGAAACAATCAAACCCCGAACTTCCCCCCCAAACAAAACAAACAGAAAAAAGAAAAACATGCACATTAACCCAGCGCACGAAAGCGCCAACCGGCGACAATCCCTCTAAACTCAAAAGGTCCATGAACGCCCACGAGCCTCCACGACAACTTTGCCATCGGATTGCTCAATTTTGCCTCACAAATTTGTGAGGAAAAATTACCTAACAGAAAATACTTTGTAAAATAAGACTCAGCCAATAGGATGAATGAACACAAAGAACATGTAGATTCATTCACAGAACTGACTCAAAGGTGTGATCTTCCACAAAACAAATTCCAGCTGATTTAAAACCGTTCAGATTCCTCGGACAGACAAACTAATGTTCAGTGAGCCAGCTGTTATGAGTTCAGTGGATGACAATCATTCCAATGTCCCGTAAAAACACTCAACAAAACAAACTCCAGCCAGCAGGAGGAATAAGCACGAAGAACGAACAGATTAACCCACAGCTGTTCCAAAGGAGTGTTATTCAATAGAACAAGCTCCAGCCGCTAGGCAGAACCAATACAAAAAGAAACAAAACCGACATCCCGGTTCCCCGGATGGTTGAGTCAATTCACTCGGAGGCCGCATAAAAGTATATATCATGACTTACACAATCCGTCAACTTTATAAAAGTCATCCTTTGTGTGAGCATGTAGATATTTCGTGGTCATCCGTAGTGTCCACTCTCAAACTGACCAAAATGATGCCCAGCTTCCTCAAAAGCCAGAGTAAGTACAGCAAGTCGACCCACTCACCTGAGAAACACCCAATGGTTTACTCACCCATTGATTCAATAAAAGACATTGCCTGATTGGGACATGTAAATACTTTGCAACCATCCTTCGTTTCTATTCTCAGTTTGGTCGGAAACTTCATAGCAAAAGTGATCTTTCGCTGATGTAAGAGTTTCTTACATTCCTTGAACCGATAGCATTTCTCTCGTCAAACTCGCAAATTCCGGGAACAAGAAAATATTATGGTTCTTCCAAGAAAGCTTCCCTTTGCTCCTCGCCTGGCGCAACACAAGATCTTTATCGGATGATCTCAGAAATCTGGCCAGAATCGATCGGGGCCTATCTCCCTCAGCAAATCTGAGAGCTGGGACTCTGTGAGCTCACTCGATTTCCAGCCTGTGGCCTATTATGTCGAGCAGACTCGGAAAAAGCTCGTCTAGGAATTTCACTATATATCTGCCCTCCTCATTCTCAGGAATTCCAACAATTTGAACGTTATTCCTGCGGCTTCTATTCTCAAGATCTTCAAGCTTTTCAAGTTTACTGATACATACTGATCACCATTAACTACTGGAAAAAATGTCCACACTATGAAACGCCAGTTTCTGCAATTAGACAATCTGCTTTATTAACTGCACTGTAGGAAATTAAAAAATGTATGTGTATGCATACAAACGCACTTATAAATAGAGATGCATGGATCGAAAATATTGATGCAACATTGTGAGAAAAACAATTGCAAGATATATTTTGTATTGTATTGGCGATTTGGCACAGCCCTAGTAGACAGATTTCAATTAACCAAAACAATATCAAATAAAACACTGTTTTCTACATAGAATTGGAGCAATTTTGAGATTTTCAGTGCAAGACTAAATTTCTCCAGTTACATATGAGCAAATGCAATTGTAGTGGGCAGCCATTGTATATCAAATGACCTCACTCAGGAGACAAATTATTTAATTGGCAGACTGAAGGCCAACACTTGCTTTGGACACAATTTGCATTAATTCTTATTAAAGGTACATTCTAGTGACAGTTGCCGGCAGTGAGGAAATTTCATTCCGAGACTTGATTCTTACAGCTTTGACTGTGGCTGTTCTATTCCCACTCACTATGGAAAGCCAAAATAATTGAATCTGTTTCCCATAGAGGCTTAATTTATTTAGAAAATAAATAATGATAATGATTTTTCCTCTAGTCTTACGAGCAACAAAATGAGGTTCAGCATTTTGGTGAAATGAGGTTGTATCTTCTCTTTCAAGAGAAAGGGCAAGGTTTTGTTGTTTTTGCTGGGTTCAGTGAGATTGGATTTCAATGGAGAGCGGTTATCTTTGCAAAAAAGCATACCTTCCTGGGTATTGTTTAGTAGTGAAGGGTCAACCACTGGCATGGTACGTGGAACAGGCACTGGTTTGATGGGCTGTGCTGCTCCAAAACAGAGAAAAAGTTTATTAACTCATAACTGTGGACGGACTTTTGCATTTGCTTTCATGACTGTTGATGGAATACTGAAATGATGGACAAATTAACGAATCAATTTATTTTGGACTGCTATAACTGATTTTGATTTAGAAGTGCTCAGCTAAAAGGCTGAGCCTGCTCTTTTTAAGAAAGAGAACAAAAATTTATTAATTTTTTGAAATTAAAAATTAAAACACATTAATTGAAAAAAGTTCATTTAGGTTTCAACAAGAGAGACTAAGAGTTGACATGGAGTCAAATACAAGATAAACTCTTTCTGTATGCTTTCCAGGTTTGAGAGTGAGAGCATGCCATCCCTGATGAAAGTCAGTGATTGCACTTCTGGGATGCCATGGTGCAGATTAGTCATTTTCACCATGCCTGGAAGCTGAGGCACTAATCACAGAGGACAGAAGTTGCAAGGGGAAACACCCCACATGGTGGTACCAAGCTTGACTGTTCTTTAAAAGGTAAAGGTGGGAAAACAGGAAACCTGAACAGGAAATATATAGAGCCAAGACAAACTAGGGCTCTGTCCCAGCACTCTCAGAAGTGCTGAAATCTGTGCATTTGAGACAAGGGAACTGGGTTGTTATGAATGTCACAGAGGAATGTGTTTGAGTGATTCATTTGGTCATCTTTCAGATCTTTGGCTGCTATTTGAACAAATCGAGCAAATACCCAGTCTAAAAAGAGTCATTAAATGCATGGCTCTCTATAAACAGGCAACTGCACAAAAACATTGATAACGTTATTTCTAAGCACAAATACAATGGAAGCATGCAAGGTAGTACTAAGGTACTAATTCCAATAATCTCAGGTAAAATTAGATGTGAATAGACCCTTTTCACAGATGGCGACAGCACAATTTCCACCTTAGCATAGCATGGTAAGTCTAGCTAAATCTAATCTATCATACAGTATTTTTTGTCATTTTCAAATTGTTTAATTTCTTTCTTTTGATCACCGTAATCCATTCTCTAAATTATTCCTCTTTTGACTAGAAATGCAATATTGGATTTTTCTGCAAATGGGAACACAAAATCATTTTTGCTATGGTCTTCAATGTACCTCTAAATAAGTTGACCCTGCTATAGTTTACTTCCACATTCCAAACTTGGAAATGTGAAAAAGGTCCATAGTGTGAACACTTACCTTCTGGAGGTGGAATGTCTGCAGGTGTATTGGCTGGGGCATGTGACCCTGGAGGTATCGGAATGTTACTGAAATTGGACGTTGGGGGTTGGTCTGTTGGATGGCCGTGGAAAGAGGGCTGTGATTGGGGTGGACCCTGAGGAGCTAGTGAAGGTTCACCACCCTCAGCACCAAATTCATCATCTAAGTAAAGAAAAAAAGAAGCAAAATGTGTTAACAGTTTAAGGTTTGTCTGTTTGTCATAACTGGGCTTGTCAGAATGAAAACATCTGAAACGTCATTAGGAAGCCCTTCCTTTGTAAGTACTGATAGAAAATTCAATATAATTCTAAATGAGGATTTCCTTCCTAGAACTATGTGTTTTTCAACAACTAAAGGAGCTCTAAACAGCCTGTTGCCAGCACTAATCAGGCTATTCCATTTTCTCACATAATTCCATCCAGTTTGTTAGAGGTCTGTTCAAACCATTATTTTCTCACATCATTTTATCATGAATACAAATCACTGAACAGATTAGTCTCATTGCCAGGCAAATAATTGTTTCAGGGATTTAAAAATGGTTAAACACTTTAATGAAGTTGATTACATCTGTAAGTTGTAGTACCACCACAACTTCATGCAGCCAAGGAGATACATGGCAGCAAAGGGAAGCAACCCAGAAGAAATTTCTATTGCTAAAAGAAGAAAATTATTTGGAAGAAATAACAATATAGCCATATACAAGACAATTGTTGAATTCAAGTACGAGTATAGAACTGTATAAAAGTAATGTGGATAGTAAAGATCAGATAATTTGATCTTGATCGGATTTTATGAAAAATAGTTTGGTTGACATATATCTAACTTTTGAAAATGTGAAAAGTTCTCACCTTAATCTATTATGCAAGTGACATTTAAGAATGATCTGATTTGAGTCTGAAGCTAAATATTTTCCTTAACATCTAATTTCAATGCCGTGCTTTGCCTCAAAACCCTGAACAATATGATGAAAGCATTAATTACACATGGAACCAGTTTCAATCAATTGCATGTTGAACCCTAAGACACCCCCAAAATGAGTGACAAACATAAATTAATACAGAAAAAAACAAGGAACAGAGCAAAGAAGGAAATTCCAACAAACTGTGGCTGAGTTCTTCCATTTGAGATATTACAACAATCCCACATTCATAATGTTTCTGAAACCCATAGTCAGACTCTATTTTGAAAAAATAATACATTACAGTAAAACACACAGTTTAGATGTTAGCACCATCTATATTAGCCTACATTAGCAGGATTTAATAACAAGGTAAAACTTCAATATACTGTAACATTCCTTCACTAGGAACAAGTTTGAAAAACACATTTCCAAATTTGGTTGATGCATAAATGGTTTTTTTTTTGGTCTCTTTCCACAGACTTGTCGTGGGGGGGGGGGGGGGGGGTGGTATTTTCATTATCCACGGTGAAATAATAAGGGTGGGGCAAGTCAAACAAACATTCTGGTCATATGAAAATATGGCCTTCATCTGGTTTATGCGCAGCACTGCTTGAGCCGAGCCAGATCAGGGGGATTCCTGGCTGATCCTGGAAGAGAAATTCGCTCTCGTATCGTCGCTGTAGTTAGATAAGGAGTTGTGAAACAGGAACGGTGTAGACTCCATGAAGACCAAAGGCTGGCTTCCCAGAAATAGTCTGACTGCTGACTATTGCCAAGGCAAGTCTACACACAAAATAGCTTTGTGCTGCTATAGTGATGAGGGAGGTTGTGATTACACTATGATACCACAAACAGCCACCTCTTCTGTTCTTAAGAGTCAGGATCTGCACACAAGGGCCGGATGAAGTGTTGAAGTATGCATGAACACGCTGTGGCTCTTGAGGGTACTCTGAAAACAGGCTGAATATATGAAGCACTTCCTTTGGAGCAATGAGGGGAATAAATAACCAGCATTGTGCAACATATATTCGCAACAGAGAATCCACCTTGAACTGCTTATACCTAATGACTGAACTTGTAAACTTTGTTTAAAACTCCATTAATGTTTTCACCGATTTAAATCCTCAGAATTCTCCAAAAGGCCTTTGGTTTTAAGTACAAACAGTGATTGAGGGGGAATCTGCACTGGCTCGAGCACATTCCGCAAAAGTAAGTCAACAAGAGGCTTAAGAGAAGCTTTCCGCCAATAAAAGCTCTATTTATTATTGATTTGTGCCGATGGCTGACATGAATTTTGAAAAATTTCAATGGGTGTGCTCGACCTGACTCTTCTTCTAGCTATAAGACTGTGACCTACATTACACTTAAAAGAAACATTTATTTAGTGCTAATTAGTGACAGGGAGGAAATGTATAAATTGTAAACAGATGTGAACAGAATGGGATGCAAGATGAAGTTCTTGGAATGTTGCAGTCATATCATCTTGCAAACCATGGAGAGATGAGTCATTTTTCATTATAGTGGTAATACTTTTGTGGAATAGTAACTTGAACACAATATGCATGCTGCTTTTGAGGAATATTGCAACAGTATGGAGGTATTGAAATAGCAAAAACTAATCTAGCAACAAACAGAACTATGGGTGAATTACTTTGCCTGGGCAATGTACTGTATATACAGTGCCTTGCAAAAGTATTCAGACCCCTGACCAATTATCTCATATTACTGAATTTCAAATGGTGTAATGAAATTTCATTCTGTTTGATATTTTATTTTAAAACACTGGAATTCAAAATCAATTATTGTTAGGTGACATTGGCTTTATGTTGGGAAATATTTAAAATAAAAATAAAAAACTGAAATATCTTGCTTGCATAAGTATTCAACCCCTGTGCTGTGGAAGATGCCAGGTTACACCGATGAAAGAAATTTCCCTAACGAGGACACAGTTACTTTACCATTGGCATCCACCTGTGAATCATTCAAGTTGCAATTACATTTTCTGGATAAAAAACCCATTGTTGAAGGATCATTGGTCAGGATGTGAATCTGAAGGAAAATGAAGACCAAAGAGCATTCCACAGAAGTTGAAGTAATACAAATGCATAGATTAGGGAAAGGGTACAAAATATTATCCAAATGTTTGGATATCCCAGAGAGCACAGTTGGATCAATAATCAGGAAGTGGAAGCTGCAACACACCACCCAGGCACTGCCAAGAAAAGGCCGTCCATCAAAACTCAGCGCTCTAACAAAAAGGAGACTTATAAGAGAAGCCACAGAGAGGCCAACAATCACTTTGAAGGAGCTACAGAGATCAGTGGCTGGGAGTGGAGTAATGGTGCACCAGTCAACCATATCAATAGCACTGCATAATGCTGGCCTGTATGGGAGGGTGGCAAGAAAGAAGCCGTTACTCAAAAAGTACCATCTGAAAGCACGTCTGGAGTTTGCCAGAAAGTATGTGAGTGACCCAGCTGCGATGTGGGACAAGGTTTTGTGGTCAGATGAGACCAAGATAGAGCTTTTTGGCCAAACTCCAAGTGCTATGTGTGGCGCAAACCTAACACTTCCTATGCCTCAAGACACAACATCCCTACAGTTAAGTATGGTGGTGGCAGCATCATGCTGTGGGGATGCTTCTCATCAGCAGGGACTGGGCATCTTGTTAGAATTGAAGGAAGAATGGATGGAGCAAAATATAGGGAAATACTGCAAAAGAACCTGCTTTCCCAACAAACAAAAAAAACAATGTCAACTTACAATAACTGATTTTGAAATTTCAGTGTACCATTTGTAATTCGGTAATATGAGAGAATTGGTCAGGGTTCTCAGTACTTTAGCAAGGCACTGTATATATTCAGACCATCCATGGTACTAGAATCTACTTAATGCAGACCAATTCAAATGGAGCAATCCACAGGTCCCCCTAAATACAACAGAAATTAATTTAGACAATAACTTCAGCAAGTGTAAGGCATGTTGTTTGCAGACTTCTTCAAATGTGTAATTTATTTCCGAGCTGTACTTGCACTGACACTCAAGCCTATTTCTGTTTGACCTTAATTTTTGAGCAGGCGGAAGAAAAGAGACCCTTACTTTCCATGGAGTCATGGTGTGAGCGCAAAGTCTGCTCCAGGAAACTACCAGCTACTGGTCTAAACATTGCACGAGGCTTAGGAATACTACGCTAATTAGAAAGCTGCTACAGATTTGCTCTCTTTCCTTTCAATAAGCCTCTTTTCCCATGTCCTGCAACTTGCTTGTCATGCATACATTTCTGTAAGTGGGAATGCCAAACTCATATGGCATGGAAACAATACCGCTTGTATGGTTCTTAACATAGCATGGGCTATTCCCACCCGGTATTTCATTATGCCAAACATTAAATAAAGGTTTTCTTCAATCGGCACAAAAACACATAACCCATCTAAACAGAACTGGTGAGCAGTAATTTACTTTGTTAGTGGAAAAGAGTGCTTTTGACAAAATACAGAAATCAATTATGCTTATTACTTTCTTCACAGGAGCAAATTTTGACTGCATTCATCATATCTTGGCCTACTTGTTGCAATAAGGTACATTGAATGTTCGAATTGTCTTTAGCGGTTTCTGCATCCATTTGTGGTTGCTTTTTCGGAAATCTAAACATTTTAATTTCCATTAGTTACAGGCATTCAGGAAGCATCCAGCCACTGAAGAACATGGTCCCAATTTTTTATAATGACATTTTATGACACGTTAATGTTAGTAACATTAATTGTGTTCAAGTCATTATGAATGAAGTGCCTCCCGCTGTTGCTTTGAGTACGACAACTAGCCAGAATTTTTCAAGGGACATGGCTGTCACTTCCTTAAACCGACAAACAGTCCTTGAAATGGTCTATAGGTTTGGAACAACATAAGGGATGAGTAAATCATAAAAAAAATTCACTTTTTGAAGAACTATTCCTTTAACTGCTGAGAACAGGACCCGATGCAAGCCTGACATCAAATGAGCACTGGTGCAAGTTACACAGCATGTAAACATCTTGGCTTATTTGTATTATTTCATCTAAGGGACCTCCTTGAAAAAGGCTGTCTGACAGACATATGGAAAGAGACAGATACTGTGATAAGGTGTTTGAATTCATCAAGGCAAAATAAATTGTATCAGTTTTCTCTTGGCAATGTTGCATCAGAGGGAAGAACCAAGCATGAGGTCACTACTTAACAAGAGGGGCCCAGCTGTTAGATGTAAAGCTGAAGAAAACATTGTAGATACCATAAAATAAAACAATAAGACTTGCTATATGAGCAATGTAAAATACTGCAGTTTTAAACATTTGTACAGTACCAAAATCAGTGATTATACGGGCAAGATTAAGTGAGAATATCACATACTAAAGACACATACTATGCATGTGTATGTCCCTAAGGCTCAGTCTATATGACTTCATCTCAGACATGAGCAGGTCAGGTCAAAAGCAGCACACCCAGCAGATGTGGGGGTGGGGGGCGGGTTGGGGGTGATCTAACTGGAGCCCACCGCCAAGCACTGTTTTGTCTCACATATGCACATGGACAATCTTTCACTGTTAAACAATATCTAAACAAGAGCAGCTTTTACTATGCTGGGACTAAACTGGAACCATATACTTTAGTTGGTGATTTTATGAAGCAAAGAGATTAAAACTGAAGTGTATAATTGCTGCTCCACTAGCGTCACTTAACGGAATAGCAAAAAAATAACTGTTTTCAAACAGGTTTCTTGAACATTTCACCTATCTGCCATTGGTTGCAAAAACAAATAAATAAAAATAAATAAAAGGGAAACGGCCCAAACTGACACCATTTGTTGAGCTAATGTTGCTGTGTCGTGTTGGTCGGGATGCACAAACAAACTACACAGCCACAGTGTTAACAATTTTTGGGGAAATCAACCTACAAATGGCTTACTTAGAATTGACTTGGCTCATAAAGCTAGGATAGAAGAAAACATTTTAAAATCGATAAATTATATATTTCACAATTATACATTTAAATCTTAGCTTTAAGGGTTACATTTTTATTTGACTAACTGCTCTAGGCCTTTCAAAAATGTCATTATACTAATAGATATGCTACAGGCATGCACATGTTCTATGTCTGGTGATTTACTATTTAAATAAGGATTTCATAGAAAGGGGTTTGAAATTGCTTTTGCATAAACATTCTCTTTAGGAGGATGAAATGGACTTTTCCTTTCTAAACGGGCAAATCCAAAGTTTGGCTAATGTTGGCAATGTGCGATACAGAATGACTCAATACAACCCAATATAGAATGAACCGGTTAACTAAAGCCTATTCCAATTTCCTAATATAGCAGAATGTAAACAACCAAACCAAGTAATAGGTTTTGCAGGCACTAACAGCTATTTACATGTTCCCTGAATTGATTACATTATTCTAATTTCCTTTTCCTCTAGTTGAAAAGTTGCATGTAATCCACAGTTAAATACAGTATAAACTGCAAGAGATATAATACAACTAGCACAATTATGCTGAAAGGTACTACATTCCTTCATTCCTTTTTAGCATTATTAGCATGAAAATAATGTAGCAGGTTCTTATCCACAACAGCTACCACTCTAACTGCTTTTTTGTTTGCTGGCATTCTTTTTCCAGTCTTCCTTCAAACCTATTAAGGTACTGCCGACGTGTTAGATTAATTAAGGTTAATATGTGATCCTTTTTTAGAAAATATGGGAAGACAAGGGGATAAGTGAATAAAATTACCTGGCAATAGTAATGATACTTAAATTTAATTTGGTTTTAAAATGTGCAGCCTCATATTTTTAACATCACAGTTGGAGCCGTAACCTTGTACCAAGTGCTTCGAGTCCCGGCTTGAGATTTCCCAATCCTGTTGCCCACTTTATTCCCAGTCATTTCCTGAGTCTTTCTCTACTTACCTAACTAATAAAAGGCAAATAATGCCAAAAATATAATTTATTTAAGCTCTGTTCATTATAACGGGAGAGTTCTAATTTGTCACATTTAATTGCTCACATGCACCGCATGTGCAGAAACAGAAGCAGCAACTGAATACCCCGATGTAGTAACTTGAGTACCCCGGTGTAGAATAATATGCATCATCAGAAGTATAAGCTTTCATTTGGTAATTGTACAAAGATTTTTTCACTTGATTTTTAGAGACCTTTCGATTTAGAGTATGTCTGTATATCTGTATTCATTTTATGTCTGTCCTGAATGCTACAACACTTTGCCTCCTAATGACAAAAGTTAAAATATTTAGGTGGACAATTTTCACACTATTACAGAATCTGATCAAGTCTGTGATTGTGAAAAATCACTATATAGCAGTCTGTTCTGACTCGCAGGGGAAGGGTCATGGGGTGAGGTGGTGATTTTTTTCTCAACTTTGATAAGGTACACAATGTGGTAACATTTACTCCCATTGAGGAAGCCATTTAGTGACTCCTGGAGGAAAGCCCTGACTAGTGTGTATTGTGTTAATGGGAGTCACAGGACAATTATGAGGGAAAGATATAATATCAGTGCTAACCATATGCTTCCCCCTCCATTCCAATCGGACCGGCCTGTGGAGTCTCACCATTCTTCAGGCAGTTGTGGATGTAAGCTGCCTTCCACTTTGCATACTTCCTGTGCTGGATGTTCTGAAAAGGGGAAAAAGGGAGGAGAGTCAATAAGTGAATCATTAAGATAAGATAAGCTTGGATTTGGCTGGATTTGACCTGGACAGCACTTGAGGGATGAATAATTTTCTCATGACTGTGATTACGGTACAGCAACTCATGAATGAGAGTTTAGGAACTGGTAAGTCCCCCATTGTTGCCAATAAAAGCAATTAATTACAAGCCACGCATTACACTGATTTTACCATGGTTAAGAGCTCTTGTTATGCATGACACAAAGTTTTCCTTAAGAATGGTAAAACTGCTGTAACACAGACTTTAGTGCTTTTTTTAAGGGGCAACAACAATATGATAAAAGAAAATAATAATAATAATAATAATCCCAAAATACAAAAGCAAGCTATTGGTGATATTGTAGATATACACTGGCGGCCAAAAGTTTGGAATAATGTACAGTATTTGCTCTTATGGAAAGAAATTGGTCCTTTTATTCACCAAAGTGGCATTCAACTGATTTCAATATATAGTCAGGACATTAATAACATGAAAAATTACTATTACAATTTGAAAAAAAATATTCAGAACTTCTAAAACTACTTCAAAGAGTTCATCAAAAAATACTCCACGCGCAGCAATGACAGCTTTGCAGATCCTTGGCATTCTAGCTGTCAGTTTGTCCAGATACTCAGGTAACACTTCACCCCACGCTTCCTGTAGCACTTGCCATAGATGTGGCTGTCTTGTCGGGCACTTCTCACACACCTTACAGTCTAGCTGATCCCACAAAAGCTCAATGGGGTTAAGATCCATAACACTCTTTTCCAATTATCTGTTGTCCATTGTCTGTGTTTCTTTGCCCATTCTAATCATTTCTTTTTGATTTTCTGTTTCAAAAGTGGCTTTTTCTTTGCAATTCTTCCCATAAGGCCTGCACCCCTGAGTCTTCTCTTTACTGTTGTACATTAAACTGGTGTTGAGCGGGTAGAATTCAATGAAGCTGTCAGCTGAGGACATGTGAGGCGTCTATTTCTCAAACTAGAGACTCTGATGTACTTATCCTCTTGTTTAGTTGTACATCTGGGCCTTCCACATCTCTTTCTGTCCTTGTTAGAGCCAGTCCTTTGTCTTTGAAGACAGTAGCGTACACCTTTGTATGAAATCATCATTTTTTTTTTTTTTTGGCAATTTCAAGCATTGTATAGCCTTCATTTCTCAAAACAATGATTGACTGATGAGTTTCTAGAGAAAGTGGTTTCTTTTTTTGTCATTTTTGTCCTAATATTGACCTTAAGACATGCCGTTCAAAAACAAACACAAAGACAATGTTAAGCTTCATTTAATGAACCAAATAGCTTTTAGCAGTGTTTGATATAATGGCAAGTGATTTTCTAGTACCAATTTAGCAGTTTAGCATGATTACTCAAGGATAAGGTGTTGGGAGTGATGGCTGCTGGAAATGGGGCCTGTCTAAATTTGATCAAAAATTACTTTTTTCAAATAGTGATGGTGATGTTTTTTACATCAGTAATGTCCTGACTATACTTTGTGATCAGTTGAATGCCTCTTTGGTGAATTAAAGTACCAATTTCCTTCCGAAACAGCAGAATCTGTACATTATTTCAAACTTTTGGCCGCCAGTGTATGTAGACTGCAGCAAATTACTATAGAATTCAACTGACTTGCTGTCACAGGTATGACGAAACCTGCTTATTTTATAACTGCTTCAAATCGTGGACCATGCAATCAGATTTCAGAGTTAAGAAACTATACGTTTTATAAACCCTGATTTTACAATTATAGACATTATTTATTTAAGAGTTGTAGGTTTATATAAGCATTAAGGGTTTAATAAAGGTATAATGACCTAAGAGTTCAGATTTATTTTCAACTGCCTAAAGTGTGCTGAAACATGTAATTACACCACCAACACATGTCCATTAAAAGGGTCTTGAAGGTTCTTAAAGCCCTTTTACATGTCGACTTCTACTTTTACATACATCAGAGTTGAGCACTCTTAAGTCTAGTACTAAAAAGAGAACTTTTTAAGTTCTCTTTTTTTGCAAGTAATCCAATATGGCACAACTCCTTGTGACATTGATGATGAGAAACAGCACAGTAATGGATGGTGACTCTGAGAGCTCATTGTATGGGATAGTGTTACACAGAGAAGGCACATTGTTGAAACAGTCAATCCAATGAGCTCTCTACAGTAGGAAAATGTCTGGCCCTTAGGGAGTGAAGAACACTCAATGAAACATTGTCCATATTCGGACACAGGTCACTTCCCCTCTGTATAAAATACATCTGCAGCCATGGCGACCAGTAGAGATGGCCTAACAGGCACACTGGAAATAGAGTATCCAAGAAAGATTCAACTGGTGGATTACCAACTCTTTCCAGGCACAAGTTTGCCAAGAATCGGCACTCTCAAAACCTCTGTGTACACTGAGAGTGCTGAGGCGTTGTCAATTCTCGGGCTCTGCTTTATACTTTCCTAGTAATTTCCATGTTTTCATGTTTTGCAACAGATTTCAGATTTGAACGAGAACATGGCTAATGACATATTTTATTCCATTAGACGTTTTTACGTTCCGCTAAATTAGGCAAGCTGGTGTGTCTGCGCCATAAGAAACAGGGTGACCGTGTAAAAGAACACATCATAGACCCACATTTAAGTCCCTTCAACACAAAATGTTGTAAAATAAGCCTGGACTTCAAAATACAGGCCTATCCAGTTCATAATGTAGGGAAGGAGAAACCCCACTGTGACTCACCTCTTCTGATAATTCGCCAAAGACACTCAACACATCAAACAGGAGGCTTGCAGTGTAGAAGGACTTGATCATATTCCTGTCATCAAAATACACATTGAACTGTTAGCACAGCAAAGCAAACATGCGTAAAGTCATGTAGTTACTGGCAGTACTGCTGATCTCTTCAGTTACACTTAAAAGTTTTATGCCTTATACAGAACAGGTGTGAAACTTGCAACATATGAATTTTACTGTCCATATATTTCTTACACAGCGAAGATATTTTTGTATAATGACTGCTAAACTGTATCTCACTGTAGTTCCAGGCAACCAATTTCCTACATAGCTGTACTAGTTTGATATCTCTTGGATCACTCTTTACAAGATTATATATTGATACGCATTTAAATAATGTCAATTTACTTGTTTAATAAGTAGCTGTAATAAGCATGTCAATGTACAGTCAGCCTGTCAATCAGTGTTATGTAAGACCCCACCACTTTACATTGTTTTTTTTTTATTATTTTTTTTGCTAATTTTTGTGCTATATATTTTTGTGACCAGTATATATTGCTTTTTCCCCCACACCTACTCATGTGAGAGATTTAGTCAGCGGTAGATTCATCCCTTGGGGCACACATATTTGTTTACAATATACTGAGATGAATATCAAACAATTACCTGTAAGTATACATACCAATTCAGTATCTTGATCAATAACAATCACTAAGAATTCCATAAATGTAAATGGTAAGATATATTCAGACATAAAAAAAAGTGCATTGAAAAGTGTTGCAAAAACAAATTAGTCATTTTATAATAAATCAAACCAGTACGGTGTGTTATTTTTCTGAGAAACAGGGACATCATGAACTCAAGAAACATAATAAAGAGTAACCTTCCAAGAAAATGTAATTATATGAAAATCACAGGGATGCAAACTCAAGAGAGGTGATAAAGGTGAGAAAGTCACAGCTGGTGTACCAGCTGTATATTTTTAGTTTATTTGTTGTATTTAAAGCATTTTAAGTGTTAAGCTTAAAGTAACCCTTTCAAGTGATTTTAATAAGGAAAATGTAGGAAAAAATAAATAAAAATAAATTGGGCAAATTAGCTTCAGAAAAGGAGACTTAAGCTGAAATGCAATAGTTTGCATCCCTGATAACATCACACACACATGCGCACACACAAAAAAAGATACTTGACCCGGTCTTGTTTATACAGGTTCAGTTTCACGGTTGCATTTTTGTTTGGGATGGAATATCAATGTAGTCCACTTGTAATCCTGACTCACAATATGTCCTTTTTATGATTTTCTCAGTTTTCAATTGTGGGTTTATTTGTCTACACACGGTACCATTAGAACACACCGCTTTGCTGATGTCATCAACATATTGCTTTTGCTATTGACCCCAAACTGGTTTTCTTACTTAAATATCAATTATCAAAGACAAGTTTACTTAAGTGTTTTTAATTTCCTATGGGTACTTATGCAATGGCCTAGAAATTCATGTTTGGTGTTATTCTCATACAGCAGCTCCCTTTTCCATCTTAAAATAAAGATCCTTGGTAGAATCGTGTATGTCTGATAATTTTATACAAGGCATAGTCTTAGCTTCGGACAACATGCCAACAGATTGCCCACAGTCCATTTACTGACATATATTGATGTACACTGCACACAAAAATGGTATAAGCTGACCCGTTCCAATCTAACTGGCTGACACTACACAAATCTAGGGATGCACGATCCGATAACTGGATCAGTATATCGGCTCTGATACTGGCATTTTTAGATGGATCGGGTATCGGTCTGACGAGCCTGATCCAAGTCAGATATTGTGTGTTAATCATGTTCGTTACGGTCAAGCTCAAAAAAAAAAAAAAAAAAAAAAAAAAAAAAAACACATAAAAGAACCATAATAGCACCATTGACTATAGTAGTCCATATGACTAGTGCATTTTATTTAAAGCCAATTGAAGCCATGTGATAGCCTTTTGCGATTCACAAAGCTGAGTTTAACAAGTAAAAACACATATGCATGCGCAGTGCGTTTTACTGAATGGTGCGGCTCTGTTGACAAACATACATAGCATGAGCAGGCTGGTGAGGCGATCGCGGCTATTTTCATATGCGAGCGCTACTTACGAACATCATCTCAGATTAAATGCTCAATAGGTTTACTTATGATGCATTATGAACGGCCCCAGGGGAGTTTATCACCAAATTTTGAATAAGAAGCAAATTAAACTACTGTGCCCTCATACACACACACTTACAGGACTACCTGGAGTGTTCCGACCTTCAAAAAAAAAAAAAAAAAAGTCAGAGGGGGTTAAAGGTGTACAACTAAAATATATTAAACGTCTTATTTTAAAAATTCTAAAAGCTAATAATAATAATACATTTTAATAATTATACTGTTAATTTTGCTGCTACATTATCCATTAGACTACTTAACAATACATTTATTAACAGGCTATATATTTTTATATAAATAAGGTGTAGTTAGAGGTTTGTGTTTCTTTAAATATAAAAGAGTACCCCAAATTAGTTCCAAACAGTGAGGTATAGATATTCTAAACCGATTATGAAAAAAAAACAACACTGGTATCGGATCGGGAATCGGTTGCTACTGAGATTTCAGATAGAGAAAAAGTGGCATCGGTGCATCCGTATATAAATCTGTAAAAGATGCACATAGTTGTGTTTGAAGTACTTTGTATCAAGTGAACTAGATATCCACGATTAGAACTGCATATTCCTTTTTGTTAAATTCAGCTACATGAGACTATACTGTACAGTAGGTGTGACTATGCCCTTCTATTGCAAACAAAGAACTTAGTATTTTATCTAATGCCTCTTTTAGTACATTATTATCTTTATTCCACCCTGCTCAGGTCAGAACATTGCTGACAATACTGGCATCGTCTTTTCAGAAGAATAATAAATAGCTTAAACTTGTTTTGAAAGTAAAATTGCAAAGTAAATAATCTTTCACCTTTTTGGCATTGTATGAACAAATTCTAAATATGTGAATACATCCTGAAAAGTGGCCCCTGGCCAGAGAGTGTATGCAGGTCTGAAAGCTTCCAAGGGTAAGATTGATCTTCACTTTAAACCTCATCAGCAGGAAGTGGACAAAGAGCATAAGGGTAAATGTGGTACACATTGTTAAAGTTTGTTCCAAGACTTTGCTTTCAGAATGTCTTTTGAGACCTCAGGGGATACTGTTGTTTCTTCTTGTATCAACATAACACTTTGGGGTGAATTCACTAAACAGTTATTTTGTGCATGTATTTCAACGCAAAAACCTGCCTCTTATTCACTAACCACCAGCAATCAGTGTTAAAATATCACTTCGTCTTGAGTATTTAAATTAAGTCACTGTCACTGAATGACAGTCACTGTCATTCATTTCAGCGCAAACATGCCTCCTTTCTATTTAAATTGGGCTCATTATAGATTGCAATTCATTCAATGGAAGTGTAAGCTTAGTTCTAACAGGAAAAACTCTGGATCTTTACAAATTCATTCAATTCAGGCATCTGATCCAATCACAATCCAGCCTCTGCTTTATAAGCTCTGCAAAGCGGTCTTTCATCACTCGTATGCCTCCACTGTTTTCACCCCCCTCCACTCCATCACCACCAGTTTAGGTCTAGTCCTGCTGTAGGGGTAAGCTCCTCTCCCCTGCCGTCATCGCCTTCCAGCTGGATCTGACGGTTTGAGGAAGTATCTGAGCGCTGAAACGTAGGACGGGCTAAATCTCTACATTCGCATTTATTCCAATCATCCCGAGTGTTTCAGATAGAACAAAACTCTTTGCTATTTGCCTGACGCAATTAACATCAAACTATTACCAACCAAAGACAGCAGGTGGTAAAGTTAATTTTATTTCAAAGAGATGTTTGTGTACATTTTCTGTCGATCATGGAAGCAGTAATTCATCAAATAATGATCAAATGATGAAGAGCATTATAATCTGGCATATATCCATATGCATAGTGCAGTCAAGCACACTTTGAGCATTTTAAAGAGATTATTGAAGTGCCAGGATCACAGTACTGGGATGATGCTGTACTGCCCCCGCAAAGTTTGCCAAACTGCGTTGTTCTGCAGCATCCTCCTCAATATAGATGCTCAGAAGCAGCCTGCAAGATCAGAATTGCGTCATGCAAATAGAATTAATCACAGTTTTTGTGAGCGCGTTTGCACCATTGCCTAAATTGCATAATTACTTATTACTCAGTGAATTTCCCCTTTTGTTAGCAATCCACAGAGGTGTGTTTGCATTGTGTACAAAGTTCCTACATATACGACAACATCCTGAATTTTTATGACTTCTAGGTGAGCATTATATAAATGCTTACCTAGACACAGGTTCCCTGTATCTCATCACAGCCAAAGTAACAATCACTTAAAATACCTTTGGGTAGTGCCAGTCCTCATGACCTGAGGCCTGAGCCACTGCCAGGTATTCAGCTACTGGGACCTTTACCAGCCCTGCAGTGCTTATGACGTCACTATCCACAACAGCTTCATTATATTGCCGTAACCTGTAACGCTACACCTGGCTAATCCATGCCGTCTCACTCCTAGGCAACTATTCTATACAGAGCCAGCTCTGATGCTAATTTTAGCCGCTACTACTCACATTTTGTGTCATGGTTCATTAAGAGGAAACGGTAATCAAGACTTGTGTATTCAAACACTCCCAAAAACACAATTGAAATGAACAAGTCTAAAAATCTATTGCTGTCCATGGGGATGGAAAGGCAGGGGGCCAACTCTTCCCAAAGTCAACACAGACCCTGGCTTACTTGTGGAAACGTCCTGATCGATCTTCAGTGTCTGCATAGAGGAACATTTTCAAAGCGTAATTCTCAACGTGAGCATTGCCAACTACTTCTTGGGAGACGGATTCGTTGTCACTGAGCTCCTTTTTCATCTGAAATAAAGAACAAAACCACTTAAAAGTTAGTTTTCTGTGTGTATCCCTGACACTAATTACAATCAAAATGTTCTATCAAAATTAGGTAGTACAAGTTGACAACTCAAATCAAAATAGTGTGACATGACAAGCAACTGTTACTTTAAGCATGAGCAATACTGTAAAGAGTGTTTGCTGCACTCTAAATTCTAGATGATTATTCTGTAAAGCTCTGGTTTACCGGTATGACATGACTCATTAATTTCTGGGATGCATCAGCCACTTTGATTCCACTCCAGAACCCCAGTGCAATTAATTTCGTGCCACAAAAGAAAGTCCTCTGGAGAGTCGCCCATGCACAATTAGTGGACTCATTCACCCAGCTATTATTATGATCCTTTTGGCACCACACAAATTAATTTGCAGCCTCATAATTCACAGAAAACTGTTAAAATGCAACAGACAATCACATTGTATCTGTGTAGAGCATATGCACTAAAGTAGGCTGTTGCTGTCCTAACCTCTAATAATACTGAGCACACCACCACACTAAATATGTCTATTTGTTTTCCTGTGGGTTGTAAGCTGGCCTGCATTTCCAAAGTTTATAACAAAACCTGAATTCATGGGCTTCGTCCTTCTCCATGTTGGTACATTGACAATCAATGTGCTGTAGCTTCATTTTAAATAAATTTTAGACTATGATTATAAAAGTATAACCAAGATTGTTCTAAAAGCATGTTTGGGGTGGTCCTGTATAGTCAAATTAAACTTTGTTGAAGCGTCAATGGGAGTGTGGCAGGATTCAGCGCATCTGCAGCCCTAATCCTGACCTCTATCTGGGCAAACTGTGTGACACATACACATTAGTAAACCTGTCTTTTATTTAGAGGTTTGAAATGGCCAGCACCCAAATGGCCAAGCTTTGGCCAGTCAGTGGCCCCAGGCCCTGCCTTCCTCTCTGTGATGTTACAGTTTGCTAGAGAGCATCAGGTTTCCTTGTAAAATCAGAAAAGCAAATACGACTGGTTATATTTCAACAGGTGGAAGCCGGGTGCCTGAATGGATTTACTGTTCATGTTTTAATTACATTTTTCACCTATACCACGAAAAATCCCTGCAAGGCACAGTACGTCGCTTGTGCTGTATTGCAAAAGAATATAAAAACATGATTCGGAAGGAAGTGTGTAAACATGGTGCAGAGAGAAAGTGAGATTGAATGCATTTGGTCACCAGTGCAAACTAAATCAAAGCCATGAAACCAGATCTTGTCTCTGCACATGTACTCCTTGGGGTTTGCTCAAAATCGCCCTGGGAAAAAAAAAAGGAGACAGACACTGGAGTCATTTTAACACTGTAGACCAGTGTTACAAAAAGGAAGCTTGTTCTGTTTTAAAAAAATTGGAAAAGGTAATGTGTGTTATTTTTCAAAGAGACTTGCGGGTATTTTGATCAATATCATGATATAGGTGAAGTGAACATTATTATGCAAGTTCTGCTTTTGCAAATATTTTGATTCTCTGTGCCAATCTTGTTCATAAAATACAAAGATGTGAGAAAATGCATGGCTGCTGAGACAAGAGCAAAAACTATCAACTTTTATCTTAGCAAGCAGCTACAGCTCCTACATAAAAATAATTCAAAGGGATAGTTCACCCAAAAATAAAAATTCTGTCATCTTTTATTTAACATAATTTTGTTCAAAACATACATGACTTCGTTATTTTCCTTAGAACACAAAAGGAGATGCAAGGCAGAGTGTTAGCCACAGTCACCATTCAATTTTATTGCATCTTTTTTCCCCATATATAATGAAAGTAAATGGTAACTGAGGCTGTGAGACCCTAACATTCTGCCTAACATCTCCGTTTGTGTTCCAGAGAAGAAAGTCATACAGGTTTGGTAAATAGAAACTAAACCTTTATTGCTGGTGAGCAAAACCGTGAAAGCCTATTTTGTCTAAGCCTATTTAAGGAAGTAAATAACTGTACTCATGATGCTAATAAATTGAATGCCAAAGCATTGTCAAACCAGCAAACTCTTCTACAGACAAAATGAATAAAGATGCCCAAGCCCACAACTTATCTATAATAGCTAAGGAATAGAATTAAGTTTATTGTATAGTACATTTCCTGTGCATTGACCTGTAAATGACAGCTAGACAATTCAGATCACAGTTAAAGAGAAGAGCATCATCTTTTCATGCAGGTTAAATAGTGTTAAAAGAGAATTTAGTCCACTTTTTGCTGTAGACCTTTTGACCGGATTTGCCCACCAGGATCTGGGTCTCGACAGGTTGTTGTTTCCTGTCTCTGTGACATTTAATGAACTGAGCGAAGGCGATAGTAAAAGTGTGCTCTGGAGACTGCAGGATCTCCACTCTCGTCTAATTGGTTCTGAAATGTCTATAACAATGCTTAGGCATAAAAGCAAAGCTTATTCTGTAGCTTCCTGCTCCCCTTCTGAGGAGACCTATAAATTCAGCCTTTTGAACTGCAATAAGAATACGGTGCCTTTAGTACGAAAGGTCATTCATCACTTTTTGAAATGAATGCACAAAATAATACAAAACCGGTCAATAAACTATTCTTGCACATAATTTTCTGTAAATACAAGTTAATAAAAAAATAATATGGTTTCTATGAAGATAAAGTTATGTGACTTCTGAATACCTTAATTGTTAAATAAGGATTCAGATCCATATTAAGAATATATGAATTTCTGTTAAACAGCTATAAATTACACAGTTAAGGACTTACTTACTAGCTTACCATTTCTAATTGATCCATTAGTTTCACAAGAAACTTTCGGCACTCAGGAGTTTTGCTATCTAGCTTCATTCCCGTCTGCATGGCATGAAGTCGACCTGAAACACATTAAAGTCAAGGCTCATGAGAATAAGCTTAATAATCTCCCCCTTAATATATACAGGGCCTGAAATTCATTTCTGAAAATGGGGGGCAATTCCCCCCTTATCCGAATCGTGTGTGTGGGGGGATTTACACACTTTGAGTGGGGGTGGGGGGTAAACATCCGAAATTTTAAAACAAACTCGCCTAAATCTCACAGGGGCTACTGTTCTCAATTCCTGTATAGGTCAGGTGGAACCATAGTCAGAAATCCATTAAGAGGAAATATTTGATTTCCAGAGGCTTTTTTATTTATTTTTTTACCTTTACAGGTGCATTTTTTTTTTCTATTCTAACCTTGTAAAATGACTGTGTCATCCTTTTATGTTATAATTTAAGCAATTACATTTGAAAAATGGCATGTTTCAATAATTACAAAATTGGATGATCTGTACATTCCATATGTGCATTGTTACTGGAAAAAAAAAACTTTTTTTTCTCATTCACATATTTCCAAATATTTTGGCTATTAAATTAACATAGCCTACAAAACTACTGCACCGACATAGAGGAGGAGATGACAGCATTTCTCCAGATTTGGAATGAGAAGCTTAAAGGGTTAGTTCACCCAAAAAATGAAAATTCTCTCATCATTTACTCCCAGATGTATATGACTGACTTTCTTCACCAGAACACTACAAGATTTTTAGAAGAATATCTCAGCTCTGTAGTGATGAGACCTTTGTAGCTGCAAAAATCAAATAAAGAAGATATGCATTTATCCACTGGATTCTTTTGGATTACTTTTATGTTTCCTTTATGTGATTTTTGGAACTACAAATGTCTGGTCACTACAGAGCTATTTTTCTAAAAAATTTATTTTGTGTTCTGCTGAAAAAAGTTATACACATCTGGGAAGGCATGAGGGTGAGTAAATGAGAGAATTTTCATTTTTGGATCAACTATCCCTTTAAAAAAAACTTAGCAACTCCATAAGGCCAACTGAATAAAACAATGCAAAAATAAAACATTACCAATGAAAATGAGTCAGAGATATGATTCATACACTAAAAGTGGTTCATGTAAAATTATTATTGTATCATTTAATAATGTTTTATTTAACATCAAGGCTATTTATCCAGATATTATTTTTGTTAATATTATTATTAACTGCTTTGTAGCATTTGGTTACATTATATTTTGTGTTCTGTCAGACATGATATAACATCCAATTCTCTGCACTTTTGGCTTCTAGCAGGTGAGGAGGCTTTTCAAACAGACAGATACACGAGATGAGCTGATGGGCAGGGAAGTAGAATATAACATAGCGTTACTCACTAGGACAGTATATTTTGAATAAATGGTCCAAAAGGTCACACGTAATTTAGCCCGTGAGCACAACACCGAACTGATGCGGAGCGTGAGAAGCGGAGTGACCGTCTGTGCGTTTATGGCGCAATCATCCGCCACTGACGGCAACATCTGTACAACGGATTGCACGAAACAAATGAAGTTAAGCGAAAATTCCAATGAAGATCGCGATATATGTATTTGGAACTACACCGATCAGCCACAACATTAAAACCACCTGCCTAATATTGTGCAGGTCTCCCTCGTGCCACTAAAACAGTGCCAACCCACAATCTCACCACAATTGTAGAGAGCGGTTATCTGAGCTACCGTAGACTTTGTCAGTTCGAACCAGTCTAGCAATTCTCTGTTGACCTCTCTCATTAACAAGGCATTTTTGTCCACAGAACTGCCGCTCACTGGATGTTTTTGGCACCATTCGGAGTAAATTCTAGTGACCGTTGTGCGTGAAAGTCCCAGGAGATCAGCAGTTACAGAAATACACAAACCAGCCCATCTGGCACCAACAATCATCCATACGATTATCCAATCATCCAATCATGTGGCAGCAGTGCAGTGCATAAAATCATGCAGATTCAGGCCAGGAGCTTCAGTTAATGTTCACATCAACCATCAGAATGGGGAAAAAATGTGATCAGTTATTTGGACCGTGGCATGATTGTTGGTGCCAGACGGGCTGGTTTGAGTATTTCTGTCACTGCTGATCTCCTGGGATTTTCACGCACAACAGTCTCTCATGTGGCACATCCAACATGTAGGGAGCCATTTTGTTGTCATGTGATAAAATCATAAAACAGAGAAGATCTCTTTAGACCCACAATACTGTGTGTGAAGATTTAAAAACAAATAATTTTGTCATACCAATATGTTTTACATTTTAATAAAAAGGCACATTTTGTTCAGGTCATTTGGTCCAACCATGAGAAAACTTCTTGATATTCTTGACTTAAAAATTCATATTTGTAAAAATGTTTGAAAACTTTTTTGAAATTAATGATGAAGTTGTGTACACTCATGTATGCAAAGATACATGATTTAATACCTTTTACTTGATGGTTGCACCACATGACATTTTTAAAACCATTAAAAAAATTTTTTGAACAAATTGCAATTAATGTATTTCAAACCATTTGTAAAAACAACATGAACTCAAAGATTACATGTCTACAAAGCTGAAACATTTTTATCACCTCGGACAACCTTATTTGTCAATGACCCATAAACTGAAAGATGATGATCAAATAAATGGACAAAACATGTCACATATTACAATTGTCTTTTCAGGATTGTGATAATTTTTACCACGTGAGTTAAGTAAGTCCCGAACTTTAGCTTTTAAACACTTTTTCTTTATTCCTTTACCTTGCTAGAAACCTGCATCCTTTGCTTTTATATGTCTTTGCTTTAGACCGCTGGAGTCCTGATGTCAGTAGTCGTGGTTATAAAACTCAGTCAAGTCTCGACATCTGGTGAAAGGTTTTGAGGTGTTTTATTTGCCATATGTGACTGGTACTACAGAATTCTTACAGTGTCTTGTTCTTTTAAAACAATATAGAATAGTGGTACATGCACTGTATTAAGAAGGGGTAAAAAAAAAAGTCTCATGAGTCTTTGAGGCATTGATGTGACTTCACCCCAGACATTAACCACCAGTCTATTGTATTATTAATTAATGAAATGACACAACTTAATCAATCAATAGACTTTAATAGGTGAATGAAGCATGATCTACAAAGTGTACAGCAGAAGTGAAGCATAAAACATGTAGAGTGGAGTGTGTTGATTAGAATTCAATGAGGATCGCAAACAAGGTTTTCATTATGGGCTGTCTGCAACAAGGCAAGACAACAATCAATTGCTATTGCACAAGTTCAAAGTCATTAAGCTGGGAGTGTTAAAGAGAGACATCTGGAAAAAGGCAGTAAGCCCAGAGCCTTAGGTATATGCTCCACTAATGAAGATAATATGTGGTCCCACCCACACTTTCACCAATTTAAAAACTCACCAAGGCGAACCTACGCCTTCCCAAAGGAAATACAACGATGAGGCATTAAAAAGTATTCTGGGGATGCAAAAGTATTTGTGTGATGAAGAGGGATAAAACGGTCCCTCTTGGCCAAACATGAGTCAAAATCAAAATGCACAAAAAATAAATTTACATTAGTTTGTATCTGTATCTTATGCAACAAACATAAATCACTTTTTTAACTAACTGATTTGATAATAATGAACTGTTTTCATATGTCAAATGTTGTTTTCTTTTTCCATTTAAATTTGATATATGAGAAACAACTTGCACAACAACTTTGTATATGAAAATACAAAGCCTGGTTTACATAATTGTTTTAATTTTCAAACTGTACCAAATTGTATCTTACACTTTTGTCGAATTCACATAATGTTACTTTAAAAAATGACTTCACAATCTAACAAAATTTTCATATTTGCATGCAAATTTAAGGAAACTAAACAGTGAATCATATTCAGTGGAACAATGTGCAATTATATTTTGTTGTAAACAGGCAGTGGAAGAGGTTTGGGAACAAACGTTTTCTCTATATTAAAGTCAAAAGTGCTTTTAGTGACAAAATATCCAAACAAAAACAAATTCTGCATGCTAAACTAAAGTGACATTTGTCAAGCTGGGATGGGACTTTGAATGGCACTTTGTGTGAGAGGTAGACCTTGAAATCAGTCATCTAATTCTGATTTTCAACTCATTACCCAGTCAATCACAATGAACTGGCAATCACAACTTCCTGAAGGAAGTGAGAAAAAGCAAATATACCCAGCTGTGAGAGCTCAGGCCAGGGCAAATACATCCTGAGTGTTAGTCCTCATAAAGGTGTCTGGTTGCTGTTGGGGATACCTGCGCTTTCTGCCAAGAGATGAGATGCAAACTGAAGTGAGATTTTGAAGCAGTGATACAGCCAAAAGGAAGCAATCTACAAATATTTTTGATCAGAGAGAGAACTACTAGACAGAATACAAACCATCAAAATGGAATTGACAGTAAGTGTGCAATTGCTAGCCATTTTTAAACATTTCAGCATTGTTAGCTTGACCAGGATCTTTAGAATGAAATTAATAATCATGGTTTATATTAAGTAAAACTTTACTGTGTCCTCAAGAAAGCATCTCCATTTTAGGATTTGAGAAAACAAAGATTACAATTACTGTAGGTTATAACTCAAATGGTTATCAGTTCAGCAGATGGCAGATGAGAGAAAAGGCTCATTTTGACACATATTTACCAAGCACTTCCAGTCCTTTTTTCTTTAAGAGCAGACCATTTCCTCAACCATGAGGCCCAATTTGCAGAGATCTGGTGTCCATCAGAGTAGATCATAGCATACAGTCACAAAGTCTTCCTTTGTAACTATATTACGGCAATAATGCTCAACATCCAATTTTCCTCATCTGAAGCAATGCAACACAGAGACCATTCACAGCTGCAATCTATGAAAATAAAAACTCTTATCCATTGTTAGCCAAAAGTGATTGTTTTTTTTTCCTTCTCTTTTTTAATGGAAGTGAGAGGGGAAAAAAAAGGACAATATACATCGAGATGTTTTTTTTATTTTTTTTTTAGCATGTGTATTAAAAGTTGCCACAAAGCACCTTTCAGTTACATTAAAGAGCTCCAGTAATGTACAGTCTACGTAATCAGAAGACAGTTTTGGCAACATGATCACATGGAAAGTCTGCATGTAGTTTGACAGTCCCAGTATCCTAGGATCAGCCACGTTATGCCGACTCACAATAGCACTTCCAATCAGTAGGGATGGAAAGATATAGTTCTCTTACAATTCGGGTCGATGTACGATATGGGGTTCAGGATCCGATATAATCTCAATTCAATATTACAACACTTGAATGACAGAGTGTGACAAAATATAATTTTTGTATTAATATCTTCAGAAAAATGCACATTATAATTTCTCATCAAAATAAAGTTCTTAAACAATATAAATGCTCAAAGTTAAAATAATAGAGAGTTTTTCATATACTTTTCTCTATAAGAAAAGATCAAACATATAAGCCATCAAAAATAGTGGGCTACATTCAGGCTGATCAGGTGCAGAACAAGCAATAGAACTGAACAGAACTGGTCCTGAAAAGATATGAGTGTATATATATATATATTATATATCTATACACACAGTTGTGCTCAAAAGTTTGCATACCCAGGCAGAAATTGTGAAATTTTGGCATTGATTTTGAAAATATGACTGATCATGCAAAAAAATAAAACACTGTCTTTTCTTTTAAGGGTAGTGATCATATGAAGCCATTTATTATCACATAGTTGTTTGGCTACTTTTTAAGTCATAATGATAACAGATATCACCCAAATGGCCCTGAACAAAAGTTTACATACCCTTGAATGTTTGGCATTGTTATAGACATACAAGGTGACACACACAGGTTTAAACAGCAATTAAAGTTTAATTTCCCACACCTGTGGCTTTTTAAATTGCAATTAGTGTCTGTATATAAATAGTCAATGAGTTTGTTAGCTCTCACGTGGATGCACTGAGCAGGCTAGATACTGAGCCATGGGGAGCAGAAAAGAACTGTCAAAAGACCTGCGTAACAAGGTAATGGAACTTTATAAAGATGTAAAAGGATATAAAAAGATATCCAAAGCCTTGAAAATGCCAGTCAGTACGGTTCAATCACTTATTAAGAAGTGGAAAATTCGGGGATCTCGATACCAAGCCATGGTCAGGTAGACCAAGAAAGATTTCAGCCACAACTGCCAGAAAATTGTTCGGGATACAAAGAAAAACCCACAGGTAACCTCAGGAGAAATACAGGCTGCTCTGGAAAAAGACGGTGTTGTTGTTTCAAGGAGCACAATACAACGATACTTGAACAAATATGAGCTGCATGGTCGAGTTGCCAGAAAGAAGCCTTTACTGCGCCAATGCCACAAAAAAGCCTGGTTACAATACGCCCGACAACACCTTGACATGCCTCACAGATTCTGGCACACTGTAATTTGGAGTGACGAGACCAAAATAGAGCTTTATGGTCACAACTATAAGCGCTATGTTTGGAGAGGGGTCAACAAGGCCTATAGTGAAAAGAATACCATCCCCACTGTGAAGCATGGTGGTGGCTCACTGATGTTTTGGGGGTGTGTGAGCTCTAAAGGCACGGGGAATCTTGTGAAAATTGATGGCAAGATGAATGCAGCATGTTATCAGAAAATACTGGCAGACAGTTTGCATTCTTCTGCATGAAAGCTGCGCATGGGAAGCTCTTGGACTTTCCAGCATGACAATGACCCTAAGCACAAGGCCAAGTTTACCCTCCAGTGGTTACAGCAGAAAAAGGTGAAGGTTCTGGAGTGGCCATCACAGTCTCCTGACCTTAATATCATCGAGCCACTCTGGGGAGATCTCAAATGTGCGGTTCATGCAAGATGACCAAAGACTTTGCATGACCTGGAGGCATTTTGCCAAGACGAATAGGCAGCTATACCACCTGCAAGAATTTGGAGCCACATAGACAACTATTACAAAAGACTGCACGCTGTCATTGATGCTAAAGGGGGCAATACACAGTATTAAGAACTAAGGGTATGCAGACTTTTGAACAGGGGTCATTTCATTTTTTTCTTTGTTGCCATGTTTTGTTTTATGATCCCAATTGAATATGAATCCCATAAGAAATAAAATAAATGTGTTTAGCCTGCTCACTCATTTTCTTTAAAAATGGTACATATATTACCAATTCTCCAATCAATATATATATATATATATATATATATATATATATATATATATATATATATATATATATATATATATATATATATATATATATATATATATATATATATATATTCTAAAATAATTTGTCATCATTATTATAATTACATTTTAACTTTTTAAAAATATAAAAATTCTACATTCTACCAATTAATATATCATGAAATTGTATAGAAATATTTGCAATATAAATTTGCAATAAATATTTTTTTATTATATATAAAACTGTTTGAAAACAATGTGTACAATTTATAAGTTATAACACTGATTTTACATTCATTAGTATAACAAAAATGATAGTCACTTAAATCACATCCATGCATGCCTAATTACATCCATCCAATGACCAATTTGCCAGACAACAAAGCATACTACAATAACCCAGATGCCTCTTCTGGCTGTGTAAGCACCAACGCAAGCTTGACGTTTGACAGACGAAAGAGTGTATGACTCTTTAGTTGAGGACATGCTCGAGTATTTCACTGACATCTGTAGTAAGACCAGAATTGTATCTTCAGGAATGTCAGCCCGCGCACTCTGCTTTGCCTACTACAAGGATGTTATTATGTAGCTGCTGCTAAGTCTGAAGACTGGATAAAATCCAGCGAGAAGGAAGGAAAACAATGTCAAAGAGGGTCTTTTCCATAGATTTACAACATGGTGCCAATCAGAGAACTGGAGCTCTGTCAAAGAGACAGAATGCAGAGCACAGCAGCATCAGTGGACCATTCTGCTTAAAAAACACACAGGCTACTAATGATTGCCGCACATTAATCAGTCACCATCCACATGGCTGTCGAACATTGATGTTTTAATAGAAAAAGCAAATCCGAATGTATAAAGCAAAACACATTTTTGCTGCTTTGAATTAGCACAAAATATGTCTTTCATTTTATAACCTAATGGAAGAAAAGAACTCATCCTAACTTTAATGATTAGTTGAGAGTTGCTGCTTGAAAAAAAAGTATGTTTACATTTAAAAATGATTAATGACTGTAAGTATAAACTACAATTAGAAGGGTCAGCTGAAAAACTTGGTATGACAAATGATTCATAAAGCAAGTTCAACTCCCAAGAATATTTTAGCTTTTAGGACAATGAAGCAAAAGAAGATAAATAAGAGTGCTATATCTTTGTCTATTTTTTAATATCCCATGATAACCATATATTTCTTAATCATGATGTAAATTAAAACAAAAAAGCAGCAGGTAAAAGGGACCAGTAAGCTTTCAACAGCAACCAATCCAGTAAGGGCTGATTCTCTCAGTAAAAAGTCAATGCTGACCTCCAGTGGCACACTGAATTAGCCATAAAAGCAACTGTTTAACTCTTCTAGAATTAATGGGTAAAGGAATTATGAGTACAATACAATAAGGGCTTCAAACAACTTTCAGAACCTTCACAAAACATCCCAAAATATTGTGTTAGCCATCTAATAATGGAAACTGTCCCAAATATACAATTCTTTATAACTTTAAAACTTAAAACTAAACTATGTTTTAAGATCTAAAGAGAAATGCATAGACCTATACTTTAACATATACACAGTACATTAAGTGTTGTACATTTACAACAAGAAGACTTCCACTGAAGCACACTGGTATGCTTTGCTCAAAGCCACATAACAACAGTGAAAATTAATAGATTGTCTCTCTCATATTTTGTACCTACAGCCTTTAAATTATGAGCTCATATCTTTAACCAAGCGACTCCACCACTAAATAACTTATAATGACATGGTCATCATTCTGCCTGTGACATTTACAATCATTTATTTACAGTGAATCCGGAAAGTATTCACAGTGCTTCACTTTTTCCACATTTTGTTATGTTACAGCCTTATTCCAAAATGGATTAAATTCATTATTTTCCTCAAAATTCTACAAACAATACCCCATAATGACAACGTGAAAGAAGTTTGTTTGAAATCTTTGCAAATTTATTAAAAAAAAAAAAAAATCACAAGTACATAAGTATTCACAGCCTTTGCTCAATACTTTGTTGAAGCACCTTTGGCACCAATTACAGCCTCAAGTCTTTTTGAGTATGATGCTACAAGCTTGGCATACCTATTTTTTGGGCAGTTTCTCCCATTCTTCTTTGCAGGACCTCTCAAGCTCCATCAGGTTGGATGGGGAGCGATGGTGCACAGCCATTTTCAGATCTCTCCAGAGATGTTCAATCGGTTTCAAGTCTGGGCTCTGGCTGGGCCACTCAAGGACATTCACAGAGTTGTCCCGGAGCCACTCCTTTGTTATCTTGGCTGTGTGCTTAGGGTCGTTGTCCTGTTGGAAGATGAACCGTCGCCCCAGTCTGAGTTCCAGAGCGCTCTGGAGCAGGTTTTCAACAAGGATGTCTCTGTACATTGCTGCATTCATCTTTCCCTCGATCCTGACTAGTCTCCCAGTTCCTGCCGCTGAAAAACATCCCCAGAGCATGATGCTGCCACCACCATGCTTCACTGTAGGGATGGTATTGGCCAGGTGATGAGCGGTGCCTGGTTTCCTCAAGGCATGACGCTTGCCATTCAGGCCAAAGAGTTCAATCTTTGTTTCTCATGGTCTGAGAGTCCTTCAGGTGCCTTTTGGCAAACTCCAGGCGGGCTGTCATGTGCCTTTTACTGAGGAGTGGCTTCCGTCTGGCCACTCTACCATACAGGCCTGATTGGTGGAGTGCTGCAGAGATGGTTGTTCTTCTGGAAGGTTCTCCTCTCTCCACAGAGAAACGCTGGAGCTCTGTCAGAGTGACCATCGGGTTCTTGGTCACTTCCCTGACTAAGGCCCTTCTCCCCCGATCGCACAGTTTCGCCGGGCAGCCAGCTCTAGGAAGAGTCCTGGTGGTTCCAAACTTCTTCAATTTACGGATGATGGAGGCCACTGTGCTCATTGGGACCTTCAATGCTGCAGAAATTTTTCTGTACCCTTCCCCAGATCTGTGCCTCGATACAATCCTGTCTCAGAGGTCTACAGACAATTCCTTGGACTTCATGGCTTGGTTTGTGCTCTGACATGCACTGTTAACTGTGAGACCTTATATAGACAGGTGTGTGCCTTTCCAAATCATGTCCAATCAACTGAATTTACCACAGGTGGACTCCAATCAAGTTGTAGAAACATCTCAAGGATGATCAGTGGAAACAGGATGCACCTGAGCTCAATTTTGAGTGTCATGGCAAAGGCTGTGAATACTTATGTACATGTGATTTTTTCGTTTTTTATTTTTAATAAATTTGCAAAGATTTCAAACAAACTTCTTTCACGTTGTCATTATGGGGTATTGTTTGTAGAATTTTGAGGAAAATAATGAATTGAATCCATTTTGGAATAAGGCTGTAACATAACAAAATGTGGAAAAAGTGAAGTGCTGTGAATACTTTCCGGATGCACTATATTTATTTATTTAGTGCACTGCATTGCGTTCGGCTGCAACCTAGTCTCACTGACGGAATGTTACTATACAGTAACTACATTTTTGCAAACTGACTTTTACATGCCAGTTTCCTGGTGAAATTAACACTAGAGATGCAACAACTGAGCGTTTTATTCACTTTCACAACAAACAAAAAAAAAAGTACAAAGTTCAATGGCTGATTATGACTTTATAAAGTATTTTTTTGCATAATTTCTCACACACTTATATCGAAATGCTTTTCCTATAATGCATCATTTGAAAAATGATACATTTTAATGCTTGTATAACAGACTCAACTACATTTACACACTTATCCCAATGTTTAGTGTATTCAGAAATTATTCAGACGCCTTCATTTTTTTTTTTCACATTTTGTTATGTTGCAGCCTTATGCTAAAATGCTTTAAATTATATATTTTTTTCACATCAATCTACACTCCATACCCCATAATGACAAAGCAAAAACCCGATTTCTGATAACTTTGAAAAAAAATGAAATATCACATTGACATAAGGATTCAGACCCTTATCTCAGTACTTAGTTGAAGCACCTTTGCAGCAATTACAGCCTCAAGTCCTTTTGGGTATAATGTGACAAGCTTTACACTCCTGGATTTGGGGATTTTCTGCCATTCTTCTCTGCACATCCTCTCAAGTTCTGTCAGGTTAGATGGGGACCGTTGGTGGACAGACATTTTCAGGTTCCAGAGATGTTCGATTGGGTCCAGACTCTGACTGGGCCATTCAAGGTAATTCACAGAGTTGTCCCTAAGCCACACTTGCGTTGCCTTGGCTGTGGGCTTAAGGTCATTTTCCTGTTGGAAGGTGAACCTTCGGCCCAGCCTGAGGTCCTTAGTGCTCTGGACCAGGTTTTCATTAAGGATATCTCTGTATTTTGCTGCGTTCAGATTTCCTTCAACCCTGACCTGTCCCCCAGTCCCTGTTGCTGAAAAACACCCCCGCAACATGCTACCACCACCATGCTTCACCGATGGGATGGAATTGCGCAGGTGATGAGCGGTGCCTGGTTTCCTCCAGACATGAAGCATGGAACTGAGGCGAAACAGTTCAATCTTCATTTCATCAGACCAGAGAATCTTGTTTCTCACAGTCTGAGAGTCCTTTAGGTGCTTTTTTGCGAATTCCAAGAGTGCTTTCATGTGTCTTGCACTGAGGAGAGGCTTCCATCTGGCCATTCTGCCATAAAGCCCAGCTCGGTGGAGTGTTGCAGTGATGGTTGTCCTTCTGCAAGTTTCTCCCCTCTCCACACATGATCTCTGGAGCTCAACCAGAGTGACCATCAAGTTCTTGGTCACCTCTCTTACCAAGGCCCTTCTCCCCCAGTTGCTCAGTTTGGCTGGGCGGACAGCTCTAGGAGGAATCCTAGTTGTTCGAAACTTCTTCCACTTAAGAATTATGGAGGCCACTGTGCTCTTGGGAAGCTTCAATGTTTTAGCCTTTCTCAGATCTGTGCCTCGACACAACCCTGTCTCTGAGCTCTGCAGACAGTTCCTTTGACCTCATGTCTTGGTTTTTGCTCTGATATGCATTTTCAGCTGTGCCACCTTATATAGACAGGTGTGTGCCTTTCCAAATCATGTCCAATCAATTGAATTTGCCACAGGTGGACTCCAATCAAAGTGTAGAAACATCGCAAAGATGATCCAGAGAAATGGGATGCACCTGAGCTAAATTTCAAGTGTCATAGCAAAGAGTCCGAATACTTATGTCAACGTGATATTAAATTTTTTTCTTTTTAATAAATTTGCAAAGTTATCAAAAATCAGATTTTTCCTTTGTCATTACAGGTTATGGAGTGTCGATTGATGTGGGAAAAAAATTAAAGCATATTAGTATAAGGCTGCAACATAAAAAAATTTGAAAAAAATGAAAGGGTCTGAATACTTTATTAATGCACTGTAAATACCTTCCGAGGTAGCTCACATGATAGCGTGTACCTTAAACTCGGAAGACCGCGGTTCGAAACCAGTGTGGCACGGCACATTATCCTGCTAAAAGAGGCCAATGCCATCAGGGAATTCCATTGCCATGAAGGGGTGTACCTGGTCTACAACGATGTTTAGGTAGATGGCACGTGTCAAATTAATGTCCACATGAATGGCCGGTCCCAGGGTTTCCCAGCAGATCATTGCCCAGAGTATCACACACCCTCCACCGGCTTGTTGTTTTCCCACAGTGAATCCTGGTGCCATCACTTCCCCAGGTAAACGGCACACACGTACACGGCCATCCACGTGACGTAAAAGAAACACATGTAGCCATCATAAAAGTAATTCAAAAGGCCATGGCTCTTTTTGGAGGTTCAGGAATTTGGCACCCATTCAATTGTATTTTATGACTTGTAGAGCTGAAATATTCAGAATCTTAATTTGTGTTCTGCTGAAGAAAGACAGTCTTACACATCTGGGATGGCATGATGGTGAGTAAATGATGAGCAAATTACAATTTTGGGGTGAACTAATCCTTTAATGTGGACAATTTTTCCCCATCATAGATGGCTCAGGTCAGAAATCAAATATCAGGTTTGGCATTTCAACTCACCAAAGTTATGCAGTGAGAAACTAAACTGAAAGTCATGCTGCTTAGCAAAGAAAATCATCCAATATACATCACATCACACTCTGCAACAATCAAGTCAAATTGATGCTATTGTTGAAAGACATCTGATTCTCTGAGCGTGCAGACTAGACGGATTGATGTTAAAGGGTCATAACAAGCAGCCATTATCCTCTCTCAGCTGGGCTTTGGGGGAATGCAGCAGTTCTTTTTTTTTTCCTGTAGTTAATTGTGAGGCATATTCTGTCAGTTGAAGATGGAAAAAGACTTGCTGTGTTCTTTCTTGCGAAAGAATATGCTTCATACTCCATGCTATTTTGTAACATTAAGTGATGCAGTAAAATGTGTACATAGCCATAAATTATTCAAATAGTAAATTATTTTCATATGAACTAGAATGTGCTTCATCCCTCGATGTCTGCCAACTACGACAAACAAAAATGGACGTTTGGAGATGAGCACACAGCTTAGTGGGAAATAGTCCCAAAGTTATTAAGCTCAGACTGGCTGTATCCTGCATAAATCTTATCTACTTGGATTCCCTACTTTGTCAAATCAAAGCCTCGGAGTAAGAGAGCTGACTACAATGCCCTGCAAAGGCAAAACTCAACTACACATTTGGTCAAATTGTGTTATGACTGAAATTAAGTCTCTTACACCAGTGGTTCTCAACCAGAGGGCTAGGGCTCTGAAATGAGTTAATGACAGACCTATAACTTATAAACTGACAGTTCCTGAAATGTCTAGAATCACGAAATTAATTATGTTAAGGATTTTAATCTACTGACACTCCTAGATTTTGGGGCTTCAAAAAATTGTCTTGGACAAAGGGAAAGCCTCGTTATCAAAAAGGTTGAGAACCACTGTCTTGGACTATGATATGTCCTGTGGCATAAGGGTTTGGCTCAACTATTCCCAGATTCAAAGAAAACTGAGTGAGTGCTGAACAATTAAAAAGCCATCAGCCATTTTTCTCAGTTTCAGTCTTGCCGAAGTTACTGCCTTTTAGCTTTGTAGGGCTGTATATACTGTAAGCCTGACTAGTTAACAATGAATACCAAAACACATTCTTGAGCAGCGTAAGCATATTATTTTACCGATATGCGCTGATATGAAAACTTTTTTTCAGAACATAGAATGCAGAAAACAATGCCATGTCATAGCGTAGTTCGTCCAGCAGAGCACGCTCCGACTCCATTGTTTACGAGCTGAACTGGCGGTGGCTCTGCAGACAGGGCGGAGTTCAGCGGTGTCATCACAGTAAGTTGTTAACTAGTTTGTTAAATACATACTGGAAACTTAAAAAAAAAATAAAATCACCCCATCATTTTCCCTTTTCAATATAACTAATATAATGTTAACCTTGTCCCTGACAACCATGTCACTCATGTCTGTTTGCTGTTAGCCAGCTATAGTTTGTCAGTAATGTAGCAGATTGAAAGGTAAACATCAGAGCATCTTTTTGCAGGTGGTGGATTGTGTCTGGTGAGTGTTGATTTCACACTTCGCTGTTACCTAGTTGGTGGGACAAAATGCTGGAAAGTAAATAAAGTCCATCATTTACATCGTTACGTGACAACGAGCTTACAGCTAACTAGCTAACCACGTAGCTACTTTCATACCTGGTCAGCGTGTAAACGTGTATTCACCAAACTGTTTTGTTCAGGATTCACAGTTTGGTACCCCCTTCAACCGAACAATTCCAGTCGTTTCATTTATAAAATGTAATATTTAAAAGTCTGGTTTTCCACCGTTGAAGGTTTCCCCTGAACTTGTATAGCAGAATACAGTGTAACACCACTGCTGCTCTTTATCTCTTGTCTCAGCAGTATTAATATAGTCAGCATTTGACTGATACTAAACAGTAATACTGATGTTTATTTAGCTATTTATTTTATTTTTATTTATTCTTTATTTTAATGGTCAGCATTTGACTGATACTAAACATACAGTACTGATGTTTATTAAGCTATTTATTGTATTTTTATTTATTCTTTATTTAAATGGTCAGCAACTGACTGATACTAAACATATAGTACTGATGTTTATTTAACTATTTATTTTATTTTTATTTATTCTTTATTTTAATGGTCAGCATTTGACTGATACTAAAGAGTACTGATGTTTATTTAGCTATTTATTGTATTTTTATTTATTCTTTATTTAAATGGTCAGCAACTGACTGATACTAAAAATATAGTACTGATGTTTATTTAGCTACTTATTTTATTTATTCTTTATTTTCTCAGTGTTCATTTCTAGAATTTGTTGACAATGTATAATGATAATGTCAAATGTTCTTTGATAAAAATATTTAAGAAAGCAGCATTCTGAGTATCTTTGCTTAGTCATATCGGTGCAAAATCCACATAGAAAAGGACTGTTTTCATTCCAGCTCAAAAATTAAATATCGGCCACCATATCGGTTAATTTTCCCTCTCTAAAATCGGTATCGGTCTCAAAAATCCCATATCGGTCTGGCTCTAGTTTGCATACCCCTTTTGTTTTAGGCCTATACGTTTTCACACCCCTTTCAGAATGTATGCAAATATAAGAGATAAAAGATTATATATTTTATGTAGTCCTGCCCTTCAAAAGCTACATTACACAAAATGTACTGTAATTTACACATCATCCTGTTCAAAAGTTTGCATCCCCTTGGTTCTTTTGTTGCCTTCTTGAGCATCAATGAATGTTTGCAACTTTTGTAATAGTTGTGAATGTGTCCATCAATTGTCGTAAGTGTCAAAAGCTGGATGTCTATATCATTTAGCCACTGTTGGGAAGAACTCAAATGTGCAGAAGATTGTACAGTATTGTTCTTAAGAAAAGTGGCCAGCTTCACAGCTAAGGACAAAGCAGGGACTCATGAACAATTATTACACAAACAGTCATTAATCATAAAGCAACAAACCATATTAAAGGGTTTGTGCTCGTGCCAATAGCTCTAAAGCTCAAGTGCAGTCCGTCTCATGAACGCGCACAGGAGATCAACAGTTGGTGAAGAGTTTCACTTAATACATCAGATTTCAGTTTGTTTCTCACCAAACCTTATTGTATTCCTTCAGAACAAGACATGAGTCTAATACAATAATTTAAATACAATAAATAACTTCTGAATTATACTTCTATGTCCTTTTGAAGCATGAAGAGGTGATTAACATAAACTGCCATTGTGTGACATCACTGAGCACAATAAAAAAAAAAATCTCACAATTTCTCCCTTTGTGTTAAGAAAAAGAAAGAAAATCATATGGAGTTAACAACACAGGAGTGAGTAAACAATGACCGAATTTAAATTTTTGGGTAAACTAATAATTTTAGAACCAAGAGAATGTAAACTTTTTAACCAGATCATTTGTTTAAATTCAGTTACCATTTTGTCTTGTGGAATATGAGTATCTGTTGTCAAATAGCTTCTTCAAGGTAGTACTAAATACATTTTTATGATACCTCTTATTTTCTTTAAACGATAACACAGACGCATCAGGGTTTCATGAGCACAATCAGTGCATAGAACTGCCCCACATTTTCCGCGAATTAACAATCATGTCCGTGTTAAATGGCCCTAATATTAGCAGTGGGCTCTACCAGTGTTTTCGGATGTAGAATTTGCAGTTAAGTGTGAGATGTAACTTATCAGTGAGTGCTAATTACTAATGTGTTGACTCATTTTCCCAACCCAGTCAGCAGATAGAGATAACCACTTGGTGGTTAGCAAAAAGCGTTGCATTACTGCGCACCCCCTTCTGGATTGGAGTGTGGATCGCCTGTGACTGACTCTGATGTTATTCTTCGTCTGACTGCATGCACTGAACCATGACGGTTCGGGATGAATACATGTACCATTACACCCCTAATATATGAAATGCAACAGAGGTATTTTTGTTACATTTATATTGACAATTGTTTTTCTTAGTTGTAAAAGTTAAAATATTGATGTTGAGTTTATGGTTACTACGGAGACAACATTCAAAAATACGTCGCATTAGGGATGGGCATGAGTACTTGGACGTGGCAGCAATGATCGATCATGAAAACAATGATCGATGATTATTATGCATGATGTGACTATTCACTAAATTCGAAATTCAGTGACAATAACCTGACAACTAAACACAAATGTGTCAAAGAGGGAGCTTATTTTTAATTTTGAGATTGGTTACGTTGTGATTTTGAGGGGTACATTATAGCAGCCAAACTGATATACGACGCTGCAATGCTATTGTTACGATAATCAAGAGTGTAATTAACCGTGTTTTGAACACCTGTCTCTGCAAAACGTTTGCTAAACACAAATTACATTTAAATGTAAGAACTTTGACTCATTAATGGATATTATTTAATAAAAGTGAATGTTTGTCACTGTAAACCTCCCTGCCCTGGATTTCGACATGTTTGCGTGATGTAACACCTGCATCTCGACGAAATGGGGAGTTGAAGATTTCCACACGAGTTTCCAAGTTAGAAAACGACAAAGTCAGAGTTGAATGGAATGCTTCATGAATCATCACAGCAACAACAATACGGAGCATCGTGGCTTTCCCCACAGGAGTGAACAGTTGGGGGCGAACACACACACACACACACAAGGCATGAGGCAGTGGACTCAGTGCGCTGAAGCAGCGCATATAGAGCAGGCGAGTGTTACAAACAGCTAGACAGAGCACAGCTAAATGGAACAGAATGCAGCATCTTCAAAACTGAACTTAAACTTAACGCATATTAAAAAAGGCAATGTTATGGCGTCTCCTGTTAAGCCAAAAGCGATTTGAAAATAGACGGTTCTGACACTCACTAAAAAAACTGGTGCACGCTTACTAAGATTACTACGGTAACCTGAAGGACGAACAGACAGATGCGCGTTGTGCACATTCTTTCGTTGAGTTGGGCAGCGAATCTTCACATAATGACAAAATATGATGCATTATATTTTGATTGCGCAAACCTTTGACATTTTATAAGAGATTATTTTATAACAGCCTATAATAATGAATACATGATACAATGGAACAAGATGCAATGCAGCACCCAAAGACATTTGTCAGACATGTTATTATATATACAGTTATGTACATGTCATTGCCCCGAGTACTCAACGAGTAATTAGTCAGAGTACTTGAGTAGACAAAATGGTCAAAATGCCCATCCCTACACCGCATACAAGGTATTCAAAAGCTTCCCCACCCACACAGTTCATATCCAATGTTGTCTACCGACAAACCTCAAGGTTGGCTCATAAGGAACTACCTGCGGTGAGAAACGAAAGCAACAGAGAGGGGGTAAAATCAGGTAGCTCTCACTGGACCAGTCATCGCCACAGGCAGCTCTTACTCCACTCGACACTGTTAGTTGCGTCTCCCTCTCGATGCGTCACCGTTAGTTGCGTCTCCCTCTCGATGCGTCACCCTCTTTTGGGATTTTAATAGTGAACGCAAAACTTGGGGAATACGAGGCGGAGACACTTACTTTTACTATGGAGATGATACAATGGCAGCTGTGCATTTGAATATGTTGCGACTGCTTCAGGCTTTTCAAGCATTAGTTTTGCCGCTGTCAAACATGAAGGAAAGCGATGTGATTCCCTCAGAGAGAGAGATATATATATATATATACACACACATACACACACACATACACATACTGGCAGCCAAAAGTTTGGAATTATGTACAGATTTGTACAGGTTTCGGAAGGAAATTGGTACATTAATTCACAAAAAATAGCAAAAAAAAAAAAAATCTTTCTCTAGAAACTCAGTCAATTTTTTTAAGGAATGAAGTCTAGACAATGCTTGAAATTGCCAAAAAACTGAAGATTTCATACAAAAGGTGTACACTACAGTCTTCAAAGACAAAGGACAACTGGCTCTAACAAGGACAGAAAGACATGTGGAAGGCCCAGATGTACAACTAAACAAGAGGATAAGTACATCAGAGTCTCGGGTTTGAGAAATAGACGCCTCATGTCCCCAGCTGACAACTTCATTGAATTCTACCCACTCAACACCAGTTTCACGTACAACAGTAAAGAGAAGACTCAGGGGTGCAGGCCTTAAGGGAAGAATTGCAAAGAAAAAGCCACTTTTGAAACAGAAAAACAAAAAGAAAAGGTTAGAGTGGGCAAAGAAACAGACATTGGTCAACTGATAATTGGAAAAGTGTGTTATGGATCTTAACCCCATTGAGCTTTTGTGGGATCAGCTAGACTGTATGGTGAGAAGTGCCCGACAAGACAGCCACATCTATGGCAAGTGCTACAGGAAGCGTGGGGTGAAATGTCACCTGAGTATCTGGACAAACTGACAGCTAGAATGCCAAGGATCTTCAAAGCTGTCATTGCTGCACATGGAGGATTATTTGATGAGAACTCCCTGAAGTAGTTCTGAATATTTTTTCAAATTGTAATAGTAATTTTTCACATTATTAATGTCCTGACTGTACATTGTGATCAGCTGAATGCCACTTGGGTGAATAAAAGTACCAATTTCTTTCCAGAAGAGCAAAATCTGTACATTATTCTAAACATTTGGCCGCCAGCATATGTATATACAGCTCTGGAAAAAATTAAGAGACCACTTCAAATTTTTCTTTAATCAACATGTATGGCAGCCATTCCATTCCAGTGTCTGTTGAATTCCAACACAAGCACACCTCATTCTACTTAATGAGGTGCTCACCAGCAAATCTTATTTAAAGAGGAAAAGTATAAAAAACACTGCTGTTGTCATCACTATCCTCTTGCAGTAGGACCAGCTGGATGGAAAAAACAGTGCTAGTAGTACCTCAAAAGCAATTGGAATCAAAAGATAAGTATTGACCATGCCAAAAGAGTTGAAAAATTTTCAGTGAGGAAAATAAGGGTTCAATTCTGGCTTTAATGGCAGAGGGATACAGTGAGTGTCAGGTTGCTTCAATTTTTTAAATTTCAAAGACGCCGGTTCATAAGAACAAGGTCAAGCAGCAGACAATGAGAACAACAAAACCAGACCGGCAGAGGGCGTAAACAACTCTCCACTGACCAGGATGACTGCAAACTCATTCGAATGTCACTCAGCATCCGTAAGATGACATCAAGTGACCTACAAAAAGTATGGCAAATGTCAGCTGGGGTGAAGTGCATGGTGAGGACGGTTCGAAACTCCTATGGGCAGGGCTCAAGTCATGCAAAGCTAGAAAAAAAGCCCTTCATCAATGAGAAGCAAAGAAGAGCCAGGCTGAGGTTTGCAAAAGACCATAAGGAATGGACCGTAGAGGACTGGAGTAAAGTCATCTTCTCTGATGAGTCCAATTTTCAGCTTTACCCAACACCTGGTCGTCTGATGGTTAGACGGAGACCTGGAGAGTCCTACAAGCCACAGTGTCTCGCACCCACTGTGAAATTTGGTGGAGGATCGGTGATGATCTAGGGGTGCTTCAGCAAGGCTGGAATCAGGCAGATTTGTCTTTGTGAAGGACACATGAATCAAGCCTTCCTTCTGCTCTGACAATGTTCCCCAACTCCGAGGATTGGTTTTTCCAGCAGAACAATGCTCCATGCCACACAGCCAGGTCAATCAATGTGTGGATGGAGGACCACCGGATCAAGACCCTGTCATGGCCAGCCCAATCTCCAGACATGAACCCCACTGAAAACCTCTGAAATATGATCAAGAGGAAGATGGATGGCCACAAGCCATCAAACAAAGCCGAGCTGCTTGAACTTTTGTGCCAGGAGTGACAAAGTCACCCAACAGCAATGTGAAAGACTGGTAGAGAGCATGCCAAGACGCATGAAAGCTGTGATTGAAAATCAGGGTTATTCCACCAAATATTTATTTCTGAACTCTTCCTAAGTTAAGACATTAGAATTTTGTTTAAAAATGAATATGAACTTGTTTTCTTTGCATTATTTGAGGTCTGAAAACACATCTTTTGTTATTTTGACCAGTTGTCATTTTCTGCAAATAAATGCTCTAAATGACAATATTTTTATTTGGAATTTGGGAGAAATGTTGTCAGTTCTTTATAGAATAAAACAAAAATGTTAATTTTACTCAAACATACCTATAAATAGTAAATCAAGAAATACTGATAATTTTGCAGTGGTCTCTTAATTGTTTCCAGATCTGTATGTGTATGCATGCATGCATGCAGGGTTGGGAGGGTTACTTTTGAAATGTATTCCACTACAGAATACATGCTGTAAAATGTAATTTGTAATGTATTCCGTTAGATTACTCAAGGTCAGTAATGTATTCTAAATACTTTGGATTACTTTTAGATTATTTTCACTTTTTTGACTATAATAATTCTGCCAGTACAATAAAACAAAATACACATGTTAAAAATACATTCTCTGAAAAACCTAAATATCTTATGCAGTGTTGTTTCTAAAATAAGATAAATCAAACTGATCTTGTTTTAAGGATTTTTTAAAATATTTTTACAGGAAAACAATGCAAAAATTATCATCAAGAATATGATTTTTGCCCTAATATCAAATGTCTTGCTAGAAAAAAAGAAATTATGATCCAACGTGAATTTTCTTGTTAAAAAAAATATGATTGTGCCTGGTAACACGTGCACGTAAAATGGCTAGAAATAGCATTTTAGCTTAGCATAAAGCTGACAATTTAAACAAGGTTTATTTCTATTTCTTCTGCTCCAAACTTACTTCAAATTTACTTCTCTGTTCTCTTCTATGAATGTTACAGATCATAAGAAAGTGTTTCACCGCTGTTCAAATGCACTTTGGATCGCATCATTTATATGTAAACATTTTTCCATCTGAAAGGACTAAATATTAAATGAAACAAATGACAATAAAATGCAAAGTAATCTCTTCAGTAATCAAAATACTTTTTGAATGTAACTGTATTCTAATTACCAATGATTTAAATTGTAGCTGTAGTGGAATACAGTTACTTATATTTTGTATTTTAAATACGTAATCCCGTTACATGTATTCCATTACTCCCCAACCCTGTATGCATGTATGTATGTATGTATAGGTGTGTGTGTGTGTGTAATATATATATATATACACACACACACACACACACACACACACTATATAGGGCTGCAACTAACGATTATTTTGATGATTGACTAATCTAACGATTATTAGTATGATTATTTGACTATTCAGGCGATTATTGCAATGATTAATCATTAGCGCTTAACCAACTATTCAGCTTCTGCCTCGACTTAAAAGGTCACATTAAACGAGCTTACTAACAATAAAAAGGACAAAATCATCTATTAAAAATATAACTAAATTACATTCATTGAATTAAAGGAAAGAAAAACTACTTTTTATTAAGTTTAATTCAGTAAAAAAAATCACTGCAAAATTCACTGTGTTTTGTCTTGTTTTCCATTTTAAAATATCTACAAATCCTTAAAAAAAAAAAAAAAAAAAAAAGACATTTACTTCAGAAGCAACATAAGATTTTTAGACTTGTTTTCAGAAAATGTATGTCAGTAATTTATGAGTTTATTCATATGAGAATATTTTGTACGTGTATTTTTTCACTTGTTCATAATTCTGCCAGCGCAGTAAAGTCAAAATTAGTGTTGTAAAAAGAACTGGTACTTAGGTACCAAGTCGATACTAAAATAAAAAAGATGTAATGTTTCTGCAGTACCGGTAGTACCAAGCACCGAATCAATCCGGTACCAGCGCGCAGTATGACTGACACACGATGGTTTAAAATGCTTATTTTGAGCACATGCTCCGTTACTCCTTACAATGAAATGGACAGTTAATCAAATTAAAATCATGACATGTCCTAGTGTGATTTATTAAATCGTTAAAGGCTGCAGTCTTAGTGTGGAAGAGATGCGTACTTTGAATGAATGCACAAGTCCGACCGCTCATACACTGAAAACTCCACAGACATCATTCAAGACATGCTTTATCAGATGACAGAGCAGAGCACTAATCTACTATGAACCACGCAGCACATGTAAACTATATATTTGTATAATTAAATTCACAGCATTTGTGCTTTAATCAACTCAACTTTATTTATATAGCATTTAAAACAAAGTTGACCTAAGTGCTTTACAGTAATACATTTTTTTTAAATGTAACATGTAAAAATTACCATATACACAAACACCAGTAATCTAAAACACAAAATACAAACACTCCAAAACTGTGTCCTACATTTCATTTGTCAGACTCAAAGGCAAGTGTAAAGAGATGAGATTTCATATGTGACTTAAATTCTCCATATCGCAAACTGTTCATCCCGAAAGTGATGATTCAGGTGAAAAATACTCGTCATAATAGAAGCACGTTTCAAAATATAAGCTAGAGCCCTGAAATTGAAGAAATTCTGACAACTGTAATATAAGGCTGAAATATATGACAACTGTATGGTAAAATGTAATATTCACTGTAATGATGATGATAATAATAATAATAATAATAATAATAATAATAATTATTAAAGCTGCAAGCAGCGATGAACAGGCCCTCGCACCATGGGGCACGTTGGGGCTGCTGTGCCAGGGGAATGTCACTCCAATTTTTTTTTTTAGCACTTAAAATGTTGTTAAGAGTGTATCACAGTGTAAAACATGTCATTTACTGTTGCCAGTAGGTGGCGCTATGACTATAACTGAATATTGGCATGTAGATGTATTCAGGCCGGGACTATTATCAAACATGTGAAGTTTGGAGCAGATTGGACATTTTATGTTTGAGTTATAACAACTTCCTGTTTCGTGGTGAAACATCGAACTTTGTCAGGACGCCACTGACACGCCGTTCAAAGAAAACTCAAAAGCTTTGCAATTTAGCATTGCCAAGGCCTTTAGATTAGACTGACTGAATATGCTGTTGATCTGATTTAATCTCTAGGAGGAGTTCATTAAAGTACAAGGCCTGGAAATGGCAAAAACTGAACAAAAATTGAAGAGAAAAATCACAATGGCTGACTTCCTGTTGGGATTAGGATATGGTTCTAAGAGACTTTTTTGTACGTGTTGATATGTTACATACGCCTACCGATTTTCTTACGTGTAGGTGAAATGTGGCGTGAGGGCTGCTTCGTTGAAATTTTGTAGGTGGCGCTATCAAGACATTTTGCCACAATTAATTCTAAAACCAGTATCAGATGTAAATTTTCCCCACTTTTGAGATGTGTGCAAAGTTTCATGGGTTTTCGAGCATGTTTAGGCCTCAAATTTGACTTGTTTCATATCGAAATTTGTCAGGCTGCCACGGACACGCCCTTCAATGAAAAATCAAAAGCTTCGCAATTTAACATCAACAAGGCCTTTAGATTAGAATAAACAAAAATATGAAGTAGATCTGATGAAATCTCTAGGAGGGGTTTGTTAAAGTATGAGGCCTGGAAATGGCAAAAACTGAGCAATATAAATGGCTGACTTCCTGTTGAGTTTAGAGCATGGGTCCAAGATAATTTTTTGTAGGTATTGGCATGTTACACGTGTACCGATTTTCGTACGTGTAGGTGAAATGTAGCGTAAAGCGCACATCGTTGAACGTTTGTAGGTGGCGCTATCGAGCCATTTTGCCACACCTAATTCTGAAACCCATATCAGATGTAAATTTTCACCACTTCTGATGCGTGTGCAAAGTTTCATGAGTTTGAGTATGTTTAGGCCCTCAAAAATACGATTCATTTGGGAAAAAAAAAATAATAAACCTAGAAGAACAATAGGGTCCTCATACCATCGATGCTCGGGCCCTAATTAAACAATATTTCACAAGCAAGACTGCTTTTAAATAAAAGTATAGCAACAAAATGCAACAACTTGTTGAAAAGTTCTATTTTCACTTGTTAAAAGTTTAAGAATTAATTGATTAGACACCATTTTGATGATGAAATTAAATTAAAATCTAAAACATGGAGTTCTGGATGATAATAATAATAAAAAAAAAGGAAAACATTATTTGGTAAAGAATAAAACAGATTTCAGCAGCTACTTAACGCTTAAGCAATGCATCTTTGATTGAAAATAACTTGAAGGAAACATGCATTTATTTTAATTTATTATTTACATTGAAATTTAACTTTTTAAAGGTGTGTTCAATAGCACATTATCATATTAGCATATTTATGCTGTGGTACCGAAATTGGTATCAACAACTGTGAAATTTCACTGGTATCGGTACCGACTACTTACATTTTGGTACTGTGACAACACTAGTCAAAATATACTTACACTGCGTGCCCAATTATTAGGCAAATTGTATTCCTCATGATTCATTTTATTGTTGAACAAACACAATGCTCTCAGTCAATCCAAAATGTTATTGAACCTCAAACCTGAATGTTTAACAAAGAAAGTGAGTTTTGTCTTTCTCAGGGGAATATACGTGTGCACAATTATTAGGCAACTAAATTACAAAAAGAATTTCTCCCAACTCAATTGTTTATTCTCAATTTTTTGAATAGGTGCAACAAATAAGTAACACAAAATGACAATTAAATAACATTTTTGGCCTTTCAAAAATATTCAGTGACCAATATAGCCACCATTCTTTTCAGTAACTGCCATGAGCCTTTCCATCCGTGGAGTCTGTCAGTTTCTTGATCTGTTCATGATCAACTTTCGCTGAAGCAGCAACCACAGCCTCCCAAATTCTGTTCAAAGAGGTGTATTGTCTTCCCTCTCAGTTCTCAGTAGGATTTAAGTCAGGTGAGGAAGGGGGCCAAGTCATTATTTGGGCATCTTTGAGGCCCTTGCTGGCTAGCCAAGCAGTGGAGTACTTGGATGCATGTGATGGAGCATTGTCCTGCATAAAGATCATGGCCTTCTTGAATGCTGAGGACTTCTTCCTGTACCACTGCTTGAAGAAATTACTTTCCAGAAACTGGCAGTAGGTTTGAGAGTTGAGTTTCAGTCCATCTTCATCTCGAAAAGGTCCAACTACCTCATCTTTAATGACAGCAGCCCATACCAATACCCCTCCTCCAACTTGCTGGCACCCGACTCGAAGTGGTCATTAGTGATCCAGCCACGGGCCCATCCATCTGGTCCATCAAGAGTCACTCTCATTTCATCTGTCCATAAAACCTTTGAAAAATCTGTCTTCATGTATTTCTTTGCCCAATCTTGATGCTTCAACTTGTGAATATATTCAGTGGTGGTCATGTTTCAGCCTTCTTGACCATGGCAATGTCTCAGAGCACTTGACACCTGGTACGTCTGGACACTCCAGTTAGGTTGCAGTTCTTGAATATGGTAGCATTGGAGTATAATGGGTTCCTGGTAGCTTCACATTTAATTCTTAAGTCTTTTGCAGTTAATTTGCGCCTTTTCTTCTCCATGCGTTTTTTGCACCCCAGTTGACTATTCGCAACAAAACGTTTGCTTGTCCGGTAGTCACGCCTCAATAGTTTAGCTATTTCAAGAGTGTTCCATCCGTCTGAAAGGCATTTTACAATATATGACATTTCAGTGTCAGTTAAATCTCTTTTTTGGCCCATTTTACCTGAGGTAATGAAGCTGCCTAATAATTATGCACACCTTGATATAAGGTGTTAGTCACTTTCGCCACACCCTCCCTCATTACACAAATACATACCACCTGAAAATGATTGAATCCAATAAGCATTCAAGTTTATATGGTTTGGAGTTGGAAAATGTGCATAGAAATAATGATAAAATCAGAATACTCACTTGCCTAATAATTGGGCATGCAGTGTATATTCAAGACATATTCTTTGAAAGTCTAAATATCTTATATGTTGCTTCTCAGGTAAATGTATCATATTTTAAGGATTTTTAGATATTTTACGATATTTAATATTATTTAAAATTCTCAGATAACTTTTTTCTTCTGCAGTATAGCTCCTAAAGTAAATGTATATTGTTTTAAAGGAGTTTTAGATATTTATGTGGGAAAACAAGCCAAATCAACAACAAATCAAAAACTTATTTTGTTGCAGTGTTTAATGGGCGAAGACTACACTCTCTCACCTTTTAGTTCACGTCGATCCATCTTTGACTCACAAAAAACAAACTCACTCTTCTTAGCATCCTGACTGGCTGCATCTCCGCCTGGTATGGTAATAGCACCACCCACAAACGCAAAGCACTGCAAAGGGTGGTGCGAACTGCCAGACACATCATCGGAGGTGAGCTTCCCTCCCTCCAGGACATATATACCAGGCTGTGTGTGAAAAAAGCTCGGAGGATCAGAGACTCCAGCCACCCGAGCCATGGGCTGTTCTCACTGCTACCATCAGGCAGGCGGTATCGCAGGATCAGGACCCGTACCAGCTGACTACATGATAGCTTCTTCCCCCAAGCAATCAGACTTTTGAACTCTTGATCTCCCACGATCAAAATACATCAGCACTGCACTTTATTACCCTTACTCTTATCTCTCACACCGGACTGTCATAAATTATATTATTATTATATTAGATTCTCTCTTAACAACTTACTATCAACCGACAGCCTGAATGTCAATACAGTACAATACAACCTATTGTACATTCTATATATACTTTTTTATTGTATTGTGTGTATTGTATACTGTACAGCGTATGTTATTATTTGTATATTGTGTTGTGTGTAATTATGTGTATATTAGATTTTAAATTGTGTTGTTAATCTGATGTTTATTGTAAATTGGTATATGTCTCATCACTGTCATAACTGCTATGTTGCTCGGAACTGCACCCAAGAATTTCACACACTATTGCACTTATGTATATAGTTGTGTGACAATAAAAGTGATTTGATTTTGATTTAATAGAGCTGTGTTTTGCCGATTTTGTTCATGATAAGATAACCACCGTAACGCTTATGTATTATGATTCACTACGTCGCGAGCCATCATGTTATAGTGTAGCTGCTGCAAGCGCGCACGAGGGGCGAGCGTCCCCACGACAGAGCGTGCTTTAGCCAGGTGCAGTCTCAATCTCTCCCCCTTAGATCAGGTCACTTCACGCGACTCATAGAAGCAGCAATGACCACACAGAGAAATTCTAGTTCCAGAGTTTATCCTTATTTACATGATCTGCTTGCTTATTATTTGAACTTTAATAAAGGATGCATTAAAGATATAATGCTGGGGTGTTTTCGTTAAATGCGCTCTGACATGCAAGTTTTGCTTCAGTTGAACGGCAGCTCCGGCTCCGCTTTATTTCACAACGAGAGTGCTTCTGTCTTATTTTGTATTTTTGTATGATTTCCTCAAACTTTGCAATCTACATCACCTTAAACAGTTTGGAGTGCATCTGGACTGTGAGCTGTGTTTTCTTCCACTCCTCAGTCAGGCATGAGCTGCAGTGCTCCTCTCACGCGCCATCATACTGCTCAGGAAGGAGACACATTCTGTCTCGTAGAGGTGACTGTAGTTTGGTGTGAAAAGTGCAAATCAATCCAGAACAACAGCAAAGGACCTTGTGAAGGTGCTGGAGGATATAGATAGACAAGTATCTATATCCACAGTAAAATGAGTCCTATATCAACATAACCTGAAAGGCTGCTCAGCAAGGAATAAGCCACTGCTCCGAAACTACCATAAAAAAGCCAGACTACAGTTTGCAAGTGCACATGGGGACAAATATCTTACTTTTTGGAGAAATGTTCTCTGGTCTGATGAAACAAAATGACCATAATGTTTGGAGAAAAAGGGTGAGGCTTGCAAGTCGAAGAACACCATTCCAACCGTGAAGCATGGGGGTGGCAGCATCATGTTGTGGAGGTGCATTGCTGCAGCAGGGACTGGTACACTTCATAAAATAGATGGCATCATGAGGAAGGAAAATTATGTGGATATATTGAAGCAACATCTCAAGACATCAGCCAGGAAGTTAAAGCTTGGTCGCAAATGGGTCTTCCAAATGGACAATGACCCTAAACATACCTCCAAATTTGTGGCTTAAGGACAACAAAGTCAAGGTATTGTAGTGGCCATCACAAAGCCCTGATCTCAATCAGATAGAAAATTTGGGGGCAGAACTAAAAAAGTGTGTGCGAGCAAGGAGACCTACAAACCTGACTCTTGTGTCTGGAGGAAGGGGCCAAAATTCCAGCAACTTATTGTGAGAAGATTGTGGAAGGCTACCCAAAATGTTTGACCCAAGTTAAACAATTTAAAGGCAATGCTGCCAAATACTAACAAAGTGTATGTAAACTTCTGACCCACTGGGAATGTGATGAAATAAATAAAAGCTGAAATAAATCATTCTCTCTACTATTATTCTGACATCTGACATTCTTAAGGTGCAATATGTAACAATTTTCATGTAATATTCACCCTTTTTTTGCCAATGTGTGAATGGCCTGTAACACAACTTAAAAAATGAGCCCTTCCCAGACTTCCTAGGTTGCCTATTAAAGCCTGTAGACAGATTTTAATGTGAAGGGAGCGGGTCGCTTTTGCCGGGAAAATCCAAAGGATGTGACGTTTATGTGCGCTCCCGAGAGCCTTGCCTCAGACAGTAATAGCTTCTCTTCCGCTATTCAACAGCGACAACAAACTGCAACACTAGGTAACGTTATCTTAGAGATGGTATCCAGCAAACGTCCGGCTCCCAGCACAACACCAACTCCTACGCAAACTCGGAGTAAGCCAAAAAAAAAAAAAAACAACAACAACAAAAAAAAACATTTAACTACTGAATCCAATCTGGCTAAACGGGAACGTGATCGTGGTCGAGTGAAAACTAGAGTGAACATCGGCAGGGCATCTGATTCCTGGAGGGACCTTCGTTCGGTTTAGGGGATCAAAACTGACCCTGAATTGGCGTTCTTCTTATTGGACAGGTAAGCTTACATAACTGCAAAGCATGTGAAATATAGTGCCATAAGGATTGATCTGTATAATTTTAGCTAAACTACAATAACACATGAAATGAATGCTAGACAATGTTCAAGATAATGCAAAAAGCTCCATTCATTAGTGTACCGTAACCTGGTTATACAGAAAATATATACATTCTATTATTATAAAACAATAGCGCATCGATATATCAAAATGACAGTTGTGATGGAATCACATCAATACTGAATTGTCAACACATTTATAATGTACAGTCTATTTTATAAACAGCTACTGTCATCATCCAACAAATTTAGCTAACAGCTATTGATAAAGCTGGTTAGCTAGCTAAAGCCGACATAGGCTATGGTATAAATGCAGTCAATGTATCATGCAAAGAAAAGCGATTACTTCAATCTACAGTCTCGCATATTCAGACCTATATCCACACATTGTTTTAGCCCTGTTCCAGCATTGGAGTCAAATATAGAGTCTCAAAGTTTGTAGTAAAACAATAATAACTGTCTAATTTTAATTATGCTACCTCATCTGTCAGCATGATGCTGGTGAATCACGTTGTCTCTTTGTACATTACATCATTGTTTTGGTAGATGCTCCCTCCCTCGCGTCCATATGGAGTGTGTGCACGAACGCGAGCACGAGCACGAGCAATAGGTAGCTGGCTGCAGTTCACTTAACGGCCACAGGTGTCATTAATAACAAGGGTTTCTGAATCTTACATACTGCACCTTTAAAATAAAGTAGTGATCCTAACAGACCTAACACAGGGAATGTTTTCTACGATTAAATGTCAGGAATTGTGAAAAACTGAGTTTAAATGTATTTGGCTAAGGTGTATGAAAACTTCTGACCTCAACAAATGTTTGTGAAATATATATATATATAATTAACGGTGACGGCTCACGACGGAGACGCTTGTGACTGTGACCGCGCGTGTGACAGGCGGAAACAGGTCGAGTGAGAGCTGCCTGTGGCGGTGGGAGGTCTCCGTGATAGTGAAAGATTTTACCCCTACTGGCAACTGATGAAACAACTCCCCTTTAAATAAACATATGATGCAAGTACACATAACATCTCTGAAATGATTCAGCAGGTATCCACTAACAGCAAGAAGCAAACTTGCTTTCATTTGCCATCTAAGAAACAAACTGAATACCACCCTTAATGTACAATTAAATATCAACTAACGGTCTCAGCACATTAAACTCTATGTGATGTACTCGTGATGTTTCAGCCAAACCTTTCACAAGCCAGTTAGTTTCAGCAAACCAGTTAGCCAGAACTGCTACATTTGCCTATTAATTTGTTTTGTTAAAATTACGTTCGTGGAAAAGTATTTTATTATATCATCTAACAGGGAATTTAGCGTTATACTGACTCAAGACATATATGCTCGTAATTACTGCCTTTTACAATAATAAATGCATAACAGTATCTGTAAGCTTAGCAAAGAAACTGAGGCTAATAGCCAGTGGCAGACTGGTTTAAAAGCAACTTATTTTTCCAACTGCACCACGCAGCTTCACTCTTTAAGTTATTAAAACACCTTTTTATTCGAGGTAAACTGGGATATTTGAAAAAGGCAAGTTTAATAACCAAGAGAGAAGAAAATGGGCTGCTAGCTAACAAAACAAATCGAAATATTTAGAAACTTACAGTAATAAGCGATCACGGGGTCTCTTTTATCATGCTCCTGCGCGGTTCTCAAATGGTGCTGGATAGCCTTCAGCTGCTGTGGAAGTGCCATCCCGAAGAAAAATGACTGTTACAAACTTCTACGATTAGCAAGAGCTGAAAACTGACTATCAATAAAGACGACTGATGCACGCGAAGGAGCCGTTTCCGCGTTTTCGCGTAGCCACGCCTTTAGTGACATCCATAGGTGAGGAGTGGGAAGTGACATTGAAGACAAGAATCACAAAGAGCAGAGCTCTTGCATGGCTCTGAATATGCATTTTAGAAACTGTCTTGGGAATAGAACCGTTACTTCTTTCAGCGTACAAAGGCTTCTGTTTTTTTTTTTTTTTTAATCATATTATATTTTATGTTATAAAAGTGTATTATTAACACTACAGTATATTTGTGTTAATTATAGACTGTAGTTATGTTTTGGGGACCAGAGCTTGCTGTCACACATTTTTCTTTATCAGACTTGGTTAATTTCTGAAAATCTGTATAGGCACATACATACCTTAAACTATTAAACAATTCCACAATTATTGTCAAGGAAAAATATATAGTTTATTGAACACATATTACCTTTTGTTACAATGGAACCTGCCATTAATAAGCCTATTTTAGGCTTTTCATCTAAATGTAAACAGTGGCAAATTAATTAAACTTGCAAAAATAAAAGATTTAATGTATAACATTAAAAACACAGGTGGCAACTTGATCCAGCCTGACATTTATGGGGAAAAAATACACTTGTCCTAAGAAGGCAATTACACCTTTTGGTTAAAATCTACTTTTGTTATATAGTTGGTTTCATTATGTGCAATTGTTCACCTAAAAGATATAGCAAAACTATTATGATACTGGAATTTCAGTTTGGAAAATAGATAGATAGATAGACAGACAGACCCCAAAACGTATTTAGACACTTAAGCTGAACTTAAAAAATGCATGAATTCCTTTGCATTTGAGAACATCAAACCAAATTGCATTTATTGTAAAGAAAGATAACATAAGCACAATTTTCAAGCAGAACATTTAACAACAAGAAGCTTTTTACATTTTAAATTATATTACATCAGATATAGTATGGTTTAAAATTAAGACAAAATAAATATTTGGGCACTTGATAATGGCTTCATTAAAGATTAAAAGTTCAAGTATTTTAGTTTTTGGTTTGCAATCCTTTCATTCGCAGAACTTCTTGACAACGTCTGGGCATACAATCAACAAGTTTCTATAAAAGCTGTGAAAGTTTCCTCCAGGTTTCAGCCACCAAACTGTCAGTTCATCCACAGTAGGACAAAGACGATCTGACATTTTCTTCTACACTGCATCCTATAGGGTTTAGGTCAGGGATTTTGCAGGGCCATTCCAGGACCTAGATTTTCTTTTTTGCAAAGTATTCTTTCAATGGGTAGCTGGTATGCTTTGGATCGTTATCCTGTTGAAAGAGCTACTTCTCTGTCTTAATTTCTTCACTGATTTGTGCAAGTTTGCATCCAGAATTTCTCTGTACGCTTCAGAGTTCATGATTCCATCAATGAACACAAGCTCATCGACACCAATGTAAGAGAAACAGCCCCAGACTGACGTTTCCACCTCTGTGCTTAACAGTACCCTTAGTGCAGTGTGGCTGGAATTCTTCCCCTGCCTTTCTCCACCCAAATACACTGCTATCAGATCCATGCAGGTTCAATTTGGATTAATCTGATAAAACAGTTCTCCAAATGCTGCTGTCTTTCTGTGCATGTTCTTTTGCCAGTTTTACCCTGGCTTTCTTATTCTTTTAGCTTATGAATGGTTTTCACAGCATTACTCTCCCTATGTACCCATCCTCATTGATCCTGTTCCGAATGGTCTGCAAACAAAGTTGTATCCAGTAATTCTCATTTATGTGCAATCTTTGCAGCTGTTTCTTGCCTGTTTCTCTTGATTTTACTCACAATTATCCTGTCCAATCTGCTGGTTGTCTTTCTGGGTCTGCCTGTGCATGTTCTCTTCTCATTCACAAGTCTTTCATCTTTGAACTTTTTTGCAATATACCCAATTGTGGAGGATGGAAGATTTAGTTTTTTGCTTATCTGGTGAGAGCACCTTTGAAGAAAATGTCAGATCGTTGATGCTCTAATGTGGATGAACAAAGCTTTTGTGGCTGAAACCTGAAGGAAATTTTCACCACAGCTTTTACAGAAACTTGTTGATTTTAAGTCCAGATATTATCAAGAAGTTCTGCAAACGAAGTTTCAAAATTACAGCCACAAAATGTAAACAAGATGCATGTTATATATTATTTTAGTGTGATAAATCATTAGCCTTTTTGGTGTAAAGTTATATCCAATTTTACAACTTCATTGCCACGATGTGTCAGAGTAAGAGCGAGACAATGAGACCCAAGAGCAGAGGAACAGTTCAAAAGGATTTAACAATAAATGACAACTTTAACTGTGCTGGTGAAGACTGGAGATCCCTGCACCAGCTGAGGGAAGGAGTTTTGGGGGGATGAGTGCGTGCCATGGGCAGATCTGTGAAAACTGTTCATAGACGAGTGTGTGCATTGTGGAAGTCAGGAGTAGATTCATAGGAATCCTCCATAGAAGTGTAGTGAGGTGCAGAGAACAACAGCCAGCAGATTGGAAGGTAATCACTCTCCCAACACACGGGCAGAGGCAAGGAACCCTCCACCAAAGATTTGTGAGCACAGAGAACAAGCATACAGCAAGCTGGAAGGTAACCACATTCCCAAAACACAGGCAGTGACAGGCCCAACTAAGCAGAGAGAAAAAGTTAAGTTACTCCACAACAAACTAGCAAAGACACTGAGAACACGAAGGGTTTAAGTAGGGAGTGAATTGGAGTAGAACCAGGTGTTGCTAGCATGCTAATTAGTGGCATGATCAGCGTTCCCCTGGGAACAATCAGTGTTCCCATGGAAACACTGATCATGCACGCTGACTTCGCCTGCAAGACATGAGGGAGAGAAAATATCAAAACACAGAATAAACCGACAAACTCTCTGGAGCCGTGACATGATAACGTAATCCTGTAAACCCTGTAATCCTGCAAAAACGATGATTTAAACAACTTTAAAGCTCAAATAATGTTTTAACAGAAGACTCAATATGAAGGCCTTTATAAAATTATACGCTTTACATATCTGTCTTTAAAACCTCCAAAACATTAGCACCATTCACTTCTTTCGTAAGTATCACACTGTAACCCTGATTTAGCTTTTTTAAAGAAAAGGAGTGATGAGTTTTTATTTTATTTTATTGAGGATTTAAACTACATATAAAACCACTGCCATATGTTCAATTTGACTTTTGGCGCATCATAGCCATTTTTATATTCCTTTTATCCAAAAGATTGAACTTTTAAATATTTTTATCACCTCATAATAACATTAAAAAACTATTGTACGTAAAAACTGTTGACATATGTTTAAAAGTATGTTGTAAGCAAAATAAATAAATAAATAATAATAATAATAATTACACAATAGTTATAAATGTTGTTTTTTTACTTGAAAGCAGAAACTTCACAAACATTACGAAATCATTGTATCAAACGGAGTGTCATGGATTCACAAGCAGATCTGTTTATTCTGACTATGAATTACTTTACCAAAAATATTTCCCTAGACCGATTATACATTATGTCAGTCATTATATACTGTATGCACCAACTATTTTACCTATCTGAAGATTTTTTAATACATAATGATATCTTAAATCCCATGGACATCTGGTGATTAAAAACAAATATAAATGATCAACTCTCTAAACAAACAAAAGCGATTACTCAAACAGCTCTAAAACAGTGGAAGGGCAACTGTGAAGAGATGCAGGCCAACCAGTCAAAATTCAGATGTTTTGTTAATGCAGTTTTCTCAAGTGTAGACAGTGGCCCTCTGCCTTCAAATAATAGTTCACAGTGTGTCATTTTGTACCTGAGATGAAATACATAGCTGAGAATAATAACAAATGTTGGATGGATGCCTGATAAAAACATACAGATGCAAATATGACAAACACCCAAGATTATTCTCAAATGGACTCAAAAACTATATGGAAATCAACTGCATCATCAATATACTATCACTGTCCTTGGATGTGACCAGATTGTGATGTAAAGGTTGTTGTTTCCATGGACCAATCAATTATGTTTCCAAAAATAAATGTTTTTTTGCCTGTTCTCAACCTTTTCTCTCTTATTTCCTTTCAGAACAATCAATAATTATGCTAATAAAATGTGTCAAAATAGAACTTGCAATTTGTGTTGCACTTTAATATCAAGTATATGTTAAACATGAAAATAATATTGTATAAAGAATAATTGCTTATAAATATTTGTGGTTTTGGCTTGCATTTGGCTGGCTTTTATAAGTCAATAAATGGACAATTATTAAAATAAAAATAATAATAATTGTAAAAGTATCTCTTCCTGTGTCTACAAAAAAAGCAGAGGTATGTGGGTTTATGTTATTCCAGTCGTACGAAGACCCATTGAAGAAACAAATAAAACTAACAATGTGGAATCATCACTCAAAAATGTTCTAAATTCTCAAGTCGTTGGCTGGTTTAAATAGCCCAGTCTTCAAAACAGGATCTCAAAAATCTCAGCGATACAGAGGATTATGGTGATGATGGTGAAGGTGTACATCGCACTGAGGAAGATGGTCTTCTCAAAGTGTTCAGGGACCATACACTTTGTGATGAAGAATATCTTTGCAAGGGCACTGGCATCACACATGTAAATCGAATCAACCACGAAACAAAAGAGGTGGCTCTGAAGCCAAAATGCTAAGACTTCCAAAATGATTCATAATAGGACAGAGATTATGTAGAAGACTGTGGACATCGACCGTTGAAGGATCTCCTCCTGGTCTACATTTTTACATGCAGCATAAAGATGAAACACAGCTCCGGGTACCAAGACAGTGACAAGCTGCAATGCCCAGAATACCTACAACGAAAATGACATTGACTATATTCAAGATATACAGTACATTTTTCCAGATAAAGTTATATGTTTATGTTATATTATGTCTTAGTCATCCAAAAGTATGTTTCCTGTAAGTTGTTACTAGTTTGCTGTCTACTTGAGAATTAAAGATTAAAGAATTTAGAAAGTCTTGTTGTCCAATTTTTCATTTTCTACCAATGGATCACTATCAATTATAGGCCACAAAACATAAGTTTATGATTTAGTCATATTCACTGAGTATTGGTAAACTGTATTTATCCCAGGGTATTTTATTGTTTCCCAGAATTTTTAAGCGATTTTACACAGGTGACTTTTGGAAGTGTTCCGTTTCTTTACCATATACTCCTTGATATACTCCACCCACATTCACTTTTTCCCAGCATTGCATACTTACTCAGTTTTGTCGCTCACTGTAGATTATTAATAACAAACACATCATGCACTTTTACCTGAGGTGTTATAGGCCTGAACTGGTTGTAAAAGTAAAGGTTTAATTCCCTTTTGTCTGGATCACAGCTGAAATGGAGGGCCTCATTGCCATAGACGGCGAATCCAAGGACCCCAAGGAAAAACGTACGCACAGAGCCGAAAAACAGTGTGTGGAACTGGCCTATCACCGTTGGAGGCCTGAGCTGAAATATGCAATGAAGAGAGCTTAACATAATAGTTTTAACAGAATACAGACCAAATTGAAGACCAAACTACAAGGATACACTCAATATGCAACCACCGAAGAAGTTCAGACATTAACACTCTAATTCTGCATACAATTTAAAACTTTGGACTGCATACTTACACATCCTTCATAAAAGTTTTTGATGTAGTTCAATGAAATAATTTGATTTCAAAATTTAGTTTCATTCTGTGGTTGCTTGTCATCTTCGCTGCCAATCTGCAGGCCTCAGGCTGAGGCTGATGGCAATGCTGAACCTCCAAATGACCTTTAACTTTGGAAACTCTTTGCCAATGCATATTTCTCTTTTATCCACAGCATTCATCAATTTACTCAGTGAAAAAAAGGGAAAAAACAAAACATAACAAAAAAGTAGGGTAATCCCCATTCAGTTCTGTCAGCAAAAAACAACACTTGTAACTCACAATGGGGCAGAGCAAACATGCAACAAAATGCAATTGTATTGCGGAATGGAATACAATCAACCCAAATAGGTTAAATTAACACATTTCTTGTATTCCTAAGAATTTTCAAACTATAATTTACTAACAATTTGCAAATAGGTATCTAAATCTCTTGATGCAAAAAGGCAACAAATGTCATCTAAGATAAGTGAATATTGTAAAACAATGATGTCAAAATAAAGGCAACATTGGCTGGTTAGGTATGATGCCTTGGCAATTTTGTTAAAAGGATTTACAGGCATCTATAACTGATATTTATGTGCACAGTTGTCAAAGTATAGCTATAGTTTTCATGCAAGTCTATTCTTAAGAGACATTGGCTATACTTAGTATATACAATAGTATCCATAATTTAGATATTTTCATCTTACTGAACACCTTCTGGCAGTGTTTCTGTCTTTTCTAAACTACAGCATGCATGAGTCACGTTAAGACGGTAAGAAATATTTCCCAAACGTTAAATCGGGTATAACAAGTCCACACACCAACCGTAATCCAGGCGGAGTGTTGTTCATCCCCCTTCTTAATCAGAACCGAGGTCCTGCTCTCATGTCACTGCGTCCCAAGGTAAAGACAGAACTGCTGGAAGAGCATAATGATAGGGGCGCCTTTTAAACTAAAGAGCAAACATACAGGCAAGACATCAAAGAAACGTAGCAAAGAATAGATCATTATGGGCACAGATATGATAATTATCAAAATAATAGTACCGAGGTCTGCCAGTCATACGGTCATTGCGCACGTGGTGCACACGCAAGCACAGCTGTCAGTCAGCTGAGTACGTGACCACGCTTGATTGTTTTGTTAGCTAAATGATCTCGTTTTCAGGTAGCCTATTATTAAGGACTCCATTAGGTAATATAAGTTTTATTATAGCCTAAGCATTATGCCAAATAGTTAACCTGTTGTAATGTTTTTGAGTGTTTGTCTAGTTATTGCTATTATTTTGTGCATTCCACTGAAAAGTGTTAGTCATAAATAATAATAATAATAATAAAAAAAAAAAAAAGAAAAGAAAAAAATCCAATTGCGATTAAACCTTTATAGGTTACACTGTTAATATATATATATATATATATAAAATAAAAATATTATTATTATTATTATTATTATTATTGTCAGGAATCATTCTTACTGGTCTTATTACTTGTATATAAAGTTTTGTAATTTCCTTATGAGAAAAATAGTGGCCTATTCAACAGGTTTTTAGAGCAAATTAATCTACCGATTTGCATATAATTACCACGTAGGCTCCAGCAACCAGCCTAAATTCTGTCATTAATCTGAATTGCTTTCTAGGACGTTATTTAATGTACAATGCGTAAAATTTTACTACTGTTTTAGCACATCTGAGTCAGCTTCTGTGCTGAATTTACACAGTTGTGAAGGAACTCAAAATGCATTTATTTATTTAATATTATTATTATTATTATTGCTTATTGCATCAAAATAGTTACTTTTTATTCCTTTAGCCTATAGCCTAGTTTTCATCTGTTGTATAACACTGCTGCATCAACAGCGTCATAAATACCAGCAGATGTCACTAAACCAGCGTATTACAGTAAATTGCAACGAAAATGTCCATTTACTGTAGCAACAATTTAACAACATCTAAAGTGTAAATTAGAGACGCAGAGCGAGACATTTAATTATTTTCTGTTGAGCTATTCGTGCTGTTGTCCGAACCTTATTCAGGTAACACTCATATGTCATGTTGAGGATATGATTGCTCACTTGGTTCATCTTTTAGCAGAACTCACTTGGAAAAGTTGTCAATAAAAATCCTACCCTTTTACACCTGCTGCTTTTCGCTGAGACCAAAGGATGGAACTGGTTTAACAACCTATCAGTTTCAAGACCGGTAGGCCTATTTTTTATATTACCTGGCTGAGACCAAGACAGGACCGTGAAATCCGTCTCGAGAAATAAACACAGGTCATTAGAACAATTAATTAACGTCTTTGGTCTATTTACGTAGCCTAATTAGTGCGCATAAAACAAATTTGAATGAAGTACTGTAAAACATATCTGTATAGCTATACTTCTTTAATGCCAATTTCCAAAGACACAAGAAAAAGAAGAAAAAATTCCTGTCTTTACAAGCCACGTGTCCTTTGCGCCAGATTTTTGCAAGGGACTGTGAGTGAGGAGTCTCATTTTCTCTCTCTGCCCTACCTGCTTTTCCCATCCTGTTGTCCAGACCAAGCTGATTTTCTGATTACGTATTTATTGCAATTCTTCCCTTGGTAAATCCCCTAGCGAGTCATAGAAGGAGCATAAAAGAGCCACAGCCGAACTGCGATAAGGGAGCATTGACAAAAGCTGCACCTGACATGTCCACAAAGTGCAATCTTGCGACTGCACCTCATGGGCAACACAGCTCCGTCTCTCAGAAGATTAGTTTTCAAAATTATACGTTATATTACATTATATGTTGTACTATTCTGAATGTTGTGTGGAAGATTAGACAGACAGACAGACAGACAGATAGATAGATAGATTATGATAAACCTGCTTCTTCTGTTTGGCACTAATCTCAGTAACACTGTGCGCACTGAAGTGGTAGCTCCCCCTTCACTTGCTCCTGCCTGTCAATTCAAGAAGCCAGTCAACTTTAGGGACGCGGCTGAAGACATTGCTCATTTCAGTTAAGAGGACAACACCTCTCTCCCACGCAGGTGAACTTTAAAGTCCTTTTTTCCTAACTCCTTTGCTCTATTAAACTCCAAAACATGGATAACGCTTTCAAAAACATCTCTTTTTCTGAGGATACCTCGGGCTATGAGAACTTCACAGACGACTGGACATCAGATGGAGGGGAAACAGTGCATTTCATCATTCGATGCCTTATCCCGTCGGTGTATATACTTATAATAACGGTTGGTTTGCTGGGTAACATCACACTTGTGAAAATATTCATCACCACCAGCGCGATGCGAAGTGTGCCCAACATTTTCATTTCCAGCTTGGCCGTGGGAGATCTTTTGCTTTTGGTCACTTGTGTGCCAGTGGACGCGTTCCGGTATTTCTATGAAGAGTGGATCTTTGGAACAGTCGCTTGTAAGATGATCCCGGTGATTCAGCTCACCTCGGTCGGAGTCTCCGTGTTCACTCTGACGGCACTAAGCGCAGACAGGTAAGGGAGAAAAATCATGAATTAACTGCAGTTACTGCTACACTGACTTCACTGAAAAAAGTAGCAACCTGCAATTGTTACCTTAAGGAGTTATTTCTACCTGACCTAACAATTGAAATTAGTTTTGGTGGTGTAACCTAATGCATTCAGGTTGATTCAGACATGTTAAATAATAGGCTTGGACTTGAATCAAACCAGGTAATTTAGATGTTGCCACTCTGTAAAAATTGTTTAGTGTGAGTTTACAGTAAATTCCTGGCTACTGTTTGCATGACTTTCACAGTATTTTTGACAGTAGTATTTCTACTATTTATTAAAATTAAAACGCAACCATTTAGGCTACTGTGAACAGTGAAAAGGACCAAGAAATTGCTGTAATTTAGTAGTGCTGTGTTGTAGAATCACAATGATCATCTGTATTTTTATTTTTATTTATTTTTTATTTTTTTATTTTTTTAATCTACATTGGTTGTTAATTTTCACCATAGCTGAGATTTGTATGCTGAGTGTTGATCTGTGTGTGTCTGGTTGATAGATTATTATTATTTTTTTTTAAATAAAAGTTCATGAGATATAAAACAAATCATATCATAGACATAAGCATTGGATTCATTGTTCATTAAATATGATACTACTATTCCTTTACTTTCATATGCATCATATAGTGAAGTTAATACATCATGGTCCGAGATAAATTCAACCACGAAATTATTATTTTTTCTCCATACATCAAAGTACAATAAATTGTGTTCTCAGACACACTTGCATCAACCGGGAGTAAATTTATTAGAAATAAATAAGACAATGTTCCATTCAAAGGGAACACTTAACACCATAATGGTGACTTCAAATCATAATGCAGTGTGATTATTCTAATTTCTTTTTTTCACAGTAATTTGTTGTATTGTGACAGAAAATGACCTAGCCTGCATTGATTTTACAGTAAAATACTGAAAACATTATTTACTGTAACTGTAAGAATTTACTGTTAAACCATGTCAAATCCTGGCAATTTTTTACAGTGTACATGAATCACATTTTTTTTCAGTTTACTGTATGAACAGCAACTCAAGAAAACAAGAAAAATGTTGTTGCCACTGATACTGTATAACAGAAAGTAAAATGTACTTGGATTTTCAACTTTACAATATAACACATCATTTAACAAAGTTTTTTTTGTGTGTTTTTGTTGTCTTTTAAGAGGGTTCAGAATGTAAAATCACAGGAAAATTGTATGTGTAATTACATCATTAATCTGTAACTATATACAGAAGAACTTTCATTAAGCACCTGTAGCTGAGAGCAAATTCATTTAAATTGCTTTCATTCATAGATAAAATTAAGCTTGATGCATTAGATATCATAGCCCTTTGCAAACAGCCTGAAGGCGTTCTGTATTACATTTGAACCATGGTTCACAAACACTTTTATCAGCAACAAAATATGCAGTTCTTGTCTCTGACATTACACAGATGTGGGTGGACCACAGATTTGAGCAAATAATGAAAGATTTATTAGGCAGTTGTTTTTTATACTTTCTATACACATATATTGTTTTGAAGGCTAGAATTCATCTTTCGAGTCAACTCCTGACATTTTTATTTAGATTTACTCATACTGCAGCAAATTTTTTCCATGTGTTTTCAAACCTCATGGGACAAATGCTGCTGTAAATAGCAGAGACATCATAACTGCCAGTAGTGATAGGCTTGGGGAAAGCTTTGTGTGAAATCTGCCTTGTGTTTAAGCTTATCCTTCATTTAAGAAATTCTACACATGTATAAAGATTTATAGCATTCATAATTCCCAAACATTCCATCCGAGAAACTGCAACTCTATCTGCAAAATTTCCTTTGTAGAATACATTGCTTCAAATCCTAAATGATGATTGGCAACTTAATATTATTGCTTTATTAACTGACAGTTTCATTCTGTCTGCATGACGGAAGCAAGACCTTGACAATTCATGTGGCTGAGGCTCTATGGTGAAGATGGGCAGTCCCAAATACGTTGTCTTATGCTTCTGTTTTCAGTGCTTGGGGGCTTTGGCTAAAGGTAATGACCTTTTCTAGCCTGATTTGCTGCTCTTCCCAATGACCCATCTGTTTATTGTTTGGAGCACCAGAAAGTTCATTTATGTCACAGTGATTATGCCACCACCCTGGGGTCCAAGTAGTTCTCAATTATTGGTATTGATTTGTAGGCTACATTTACAGTTCCATCCACCAAAGTCCATTGCGATTCAAAATGTAGTTAATGTTCTGATTATGATTAATAATCTCCTGTGTTGGGTCGTTGGAATGTGTGGGCCAACATGATAGATTTGAGGAGTGTCTGCTGGAGAAAGAACGTAAAGTGTGGATGTGTTGGCTTTTATTGTATGGTGTACTATAAGAGCAACAGAAAACAGACCCGTTTATCCCTGCCCGGATGACTGATTTAAAGACTGTAATCTGATTAGCACTTACTCAACATTCACAGTCATGCATGAAATACAAGAAAGTTAATTTGCATGCTAGACAGTTCATATGTTCAACTCCGTCTTGTTTACTCAGGGAGAAATCAAGCTGTGAACATGGTGCTCCTGTGCTAACCCTTGCCTCAGGCAGGGCGGTTCGTGTTCATTGAGAGAGGAAAGAGCAAGCCTAGGCCAGTGAAGCCTGGTGGAGGAGAGAAGTCAGGGCAAGGGTATACTGTAATTTGAGATTTCCATTTACCTTAGATGATGGCTAAAAGACACTGTTGAACAGATCAAGCCTTGCTGGTTTGTCAATAGGTGAAAATAGACAATTTCCTTGGAACAAAAGGCAACCAATTTTCCACCCTGAAATTTTTTCTGTGTTCGTTTTTCTCTAAAGAATTTCCAGTTCAAGCAGAATGTCTGAATGAGTGTGCAAAGGAAATACAATTTTTTATGAAAAATTTTAAAATTTCATATTTCCTTCAGGACAGCTTTTCTTTTGGAAAGAACGAGATCAACCTGGAGATTTATAATTGATAACTTTGATCACAAAGTTTTGGAGATGGTTTTTCTGATCACCAGTTTAAAGGGTTGTTCAGGTTCACTTAGATAAGAAAATATTTCTTTTTTTAATTATTCTTATTTTATTTTTCTTAGCTTTAATGATGCAAAAATCCAAATAGTACACAATGTAATACATTTGGTAAAAAATAATAATTGTTTATCTTTATGGCTTGAAAATTATCATTTAAAAGTATAACAACCTTTGGAAGTAGCTCATCCAATAATGAAAAACATATCTCTCTATGACGACAGTTGGCATCTTAATTTTATCAACATAGAACAGTCATGGAATGAACTTGAATGGGTAGAAACAAAATAACATTTGGGGAGACGTAAAATAGAGTAAATTTCACAAAACAAATATTTCCCCCTATTATTTGAAAGAGAATTGTGAGCAATGAGAAACAAGTACAAAGAAAATCAAACAAAATCAGAACCCAAATCACATTATGACTGCTATATTTTTATGGCTTGATTAATATTATTATTAAAAGGTGTCTGAAGCTTTGGAAGTAGCACTATGTTTCTAAGCAAAGAATACTGCGCAACACAATACAAATTCACAGAGTGTATAATTTCCCATCATGGCTGTAATCAAAGTAATCAAATTCTTATCCAATAAGGAACATCTATCTCTCTATGATGATAGTTGGCATCCTGATGTTTTTAACATAAATCAGTCATGGAATGAGAATGAATAGGCAGAATCTGCAAAAGTAATGAATTTCTCAAGCTATCCATTTGTCTCAAAACTGTTTTATTTTTTTTATTTTATTTATTTCATTCATAACAGGTGTAGTATGCATACAAATCCCCACAAACTGGTGTGATTTCAAAACTGTTGTTTCATTCATAACAGGTGTCGTATGCATGAAAAGCCCCACAACCTTGTGTGATATCAAAACAAACCTTTACAATCGGCACGGCACTCTGACTATAAACCTTAGCATAGAATCAATTCTGACTTCAGATAAGAAGCCATGGTGTGTTCCCCCTAGCAATGATAAACTGATGATAACAAGACAAGAACAAGTTTTCTCTTTCATCCATCCTCAATCTGGATGAAAGGCACAGCAATAAGTGTGCTGACAATTCTTCCCATATGTTCCTCTTAGACACAAAGCCATTGTGAACCCTATGGACATCCAGACCTCCAGTGCAGTATTCTGGACCTGCTTGAAGGCCATCACTATATGGGTTGTCTCAGTGCTGCTGGCTATCCCCGAGGCTGTCTTCTCGCAGGTGGTTCATATGCCAGACAAGAATATGACATTTACTGCCTGTGTGCCATATCCACTCTCCAATGAGATGCATCCTAAGATACACTCAATTATGATATTCCTCGTCTACTTCCTCATCCCTCTGATCATTATCTCTGTCTACTACTACCACATTGCTAGGACACTTATCAAGAGTGCTCACGATATGCCGGGTGAGATTAGTGAGCACTCCAAAAGACAGGTAAGAGATTTAAGGAAAGAACATAAAGCTTGCATCCATTGGTAGAATGTTAATGTTTTATGTTTTTAAAACACAAGCTCTTCTTCAGGCATTGCACATTGTTGCAAATTTTTCCATTAATCACGCTTTAAATATCAAAGATGTGACTAGGTTAAGATAGATTTTTATTGTGTTCAGACAAGGACAAGAGTATTGTAGTGATGAAACCAGGACCACCACTTAAATTTAAATATACATTGCACATCGCCTCTGTCTTTTGGAGTCCAACTGTGGACCGATGTGTAACAGGTATACATGCTGGACAAAGCTAAGCTTCAGTTGCATTATCTAGGGTCTGTTCGTCATGTTTTGCAATAATCAAACTGGTACGATTTCAGCTGGACTAAAGCATTTACATGACGTTTAAAAAATATGAATTATTGTTTTAGTCCAACTGAACAATTAAAGTGCAAGCAAAAGGCACTAGAAGTTAACAAGAAATGCATATTAGTTTTATTTGGTCAGTATGGTTTAAGGTCAGTACCTTAACATTTTATGAAAACAACAACAACAAAACATATGTGATTGACATGATACCAAATAGTGAAGAACCTGGGCTGACCATGCAGCCTCAAAAAAAGAGCTTGTCACTTGTTTACAATTAAATCTTATTTTGAAGTTACAGCTGTTGAATTTGCCCTTTTAAGATGATCTAGGAAGAGATTCCTTAATTACGAATCAGACCATAAACATTTTAAGAGAAATTTTAAAACTAGTCTCAGCTGAACTAAGGGATACCCTTCATAAGTGCCCCTTGACAGTTCTTAGAAACAGGGCATTTTAACTTTAGCTGGGCTATGAATCATCAGTTAAACATTGCGCCAAGAGTCCTTAAGGATGACAAATATTCTTGTTAATATTCTTTTTTAACAGCTGTTTCAAGGCAGCTAACATTGGCAGTTTCCTCTTGCCCTTGACATTACACTATATCATCATCATTGTTTAAGTTTCTCACTGGTCTTATCTTTCTTGGTTATGGGTAACAGCTAACAGGGACATAATCAAACCGATCTTGTTCATGCATCTATCATGCATTTGTCTGACTGGCATGACAAGGCTGAACATATTGGGATATAATCTCTCACATTACATTGTATGTACCTTGTTGTACAGTTGAAGTGACAAATTATCAGTACTGTAGAATTCCAAGGGCCAACTGTCCAAAAAAAAAAAAAAAAAAAAGAAAGAAAAACCCATCACACTATTATTTTATTATTATTTTGACACAATTTGGAATGCCCAATTCCCAGTGCACTTTTTAAGTCCTTGTGGTCGTGTAGAGATTTGCCTCAATCCGGATGGCGGAGGACGAATCCCAGTTGCCTCCGTGTCTGAGATGTCAACCCTCGCATCTTATCATGTGGCTTGTTGAGTGTGTTGCCACGGAGACATAGCCTCCATACGCGCTTCACACCATCCGCCGTGGCATCTGTGCTCAACTCACCACATGCCCCACCGAGAACGAACAACATTATAGCGACCACGAGGAGGTTACCCCATGTGACTCTACCCTCCCTAGCAACCATGCCAATTTGGTTTCTTAGGAGACCTGGCTGGGGTCACTCAGCATGCCCTGGGATTCGAACTAGCGAACTCCAGGGGTGGTAGCCAGCGTCTTTTACCACTGAGCTACCCAGGCCCCCTCCATCACACCATTATTAAAAATTGTGTGATTTGGATCAACACTGAATTGATCAAAGCTCAAAGCAACATGCAGGCATGTAAACATTTCTTAAGTACTAATACATACATTTAAGTAGTGGTACTATGTCAAAATTCTCATTAATTAAAAGACAAAATATGGCCAAGACCAATCTAGTCTCATGGCAAGGAGTAATAATAGTATCGTGAGATCAGTATGAATCATAAGAGTTGGCTCATACAAAAACTTGTACTCCCATAGAAATAACAAACAAACCAACAAACAATATTATTATGATTTTAATAACAATGTTATTAAGTTTAATCCCTAACCCAAACCTAACCCCGGCCATAAAGTGTAACCCCCTCCCAAACCTTCAGTAAACATAACCATGATTTTAATAGGAAAAATCACTGTTGTGTACCACAGAGGAAAGAGAAACATCTTACAAATCTTACATCCTACAAAGTGCTCTTACAATCTTTCCTAAGTTTAACCCATAACCTAACCATAAAGTCTAAACCCTTACCCAAACTCTAAACCTAAACTTGATTTTAATAGGAAAATATCATGAGAAACATTGGGGTTTGGAACGAAACAAAATGCATTAGAGATTATTGACATCAGTCATATGTACTGAATAAATAAATATGGAATGAGTAAACAAGTTTGTTTACAGATGTTTCCTTTCTTAAAATAAAGTGTTGGATAGGAGGCTAGATAAAAATCTGATGCCTATATTGTATTGATTTGAAATTTTGTTTGTTGATCGGCCTCTATGGGCCTACTTTTTGTATGAGCCAAGACGTTCGATAACTTACGATTTTGCCGTCTCGTACCAATTATTACGATTTGTCATGAGACCATATGTTGGCTAAACATACTTGATTGAAAGGAAAAAGTTACGTTTTTTCATTTAATTGTACATAATATTGTCATAATATTTCCTTTAGATTTTGGAATGGACTGATGAAATTATGTGACAGCTGAGATTTCCTAATTAAAGTTACTTTGATCTAAAATTTGCACATTTAAATAAAATTGAGTAAAAAGTATATTTCATTTCTTTGGAAATTGAATTGAGTAAAATAATAGCAGACTATTCAGTTTCAGTGATACTCAATTGAAGTACAAATTCCCCAAAATAATTATTAAGTTAAAAATAAGTTATTACTCAAGTAGCCTAATTTATACCCATGCATAGATGAAAACAAACATCTAACCAGAACACCTTCACGGTCTGCAAAACCTTAATTCCAGGGGATGACAATCAATTACTGGATTCAGAATTGGGCATCAACTGCTGCACTTACATGTATTTTTATTGACTTTTTTCACATCTAGAATAGACCTCATGCTTTATTGAGTAGTCTTGTCATATTTTCCCTTTCTCTCACTTTCTCTCTCTCCTTTTTTCCTAAGACAGAAACAAGGAAGCGTCTAGCCAAAATTGTTCTGGTGTTCGTGGGCCTTTTTGCACTGTGCTGGTTCCCCAACCATGTTCTCTACATGTACCGGTCCTTCAACTATCGGCAGATCGACTCTTCGCTATCACACCTCATCATCACGCTTGTGGCGCGCGTCTTAAGCTTCTCTAGCTCCTGCGTTAACCCTTTTGCCCTGTATCTGTTGAGTGAGAGCTTCCGAAGGCACTTCAACAACCAGCTGATGTGCAGGCAGCGCAAATACGAGGAGCGCAACACCAGCTACCTCCAGAGCACCTCTGCTATTCGTATGACCTCCATCAGGAAGAGTACACCCGCTGCAGCCAACGGACACGGCCAAAAAATGGGAGTCTGCATTTAGCATCTATTCTCAGAACTGTGGTTTACTAAGACCCAGAAGGAATGGTGACTTGCATTTAAGTTTGATTAAAGCATTTGGTGACCCTGCTTGGTAAAGGGGATGGTTATTGAAGCAGGGAAGACAGAAGAATTGCAGTTGTAAATATTGCATGCATGTTTTTTCAACAGTTACAGCTTTGCTAGAGCCTGCGAAGGAAATTTGCTTTATTTCTGAAACATTATTCTTATTACAACCGGAATGGAATGGATATACCAATGATTAAAGGACTAATTTCATTTCTCCTGAACCCAAATACATTTTCTGTCTGTATTATATATCAAATCTGTACAAAATATTGGAATCAGAGTTTCCATTATTGTGTCAATGTAAGATTGCATGTTTGCTTTTCAGATTAATCATATTTCCATTTTCACCCTAGGCTTTGGCTCCAGCCAAATGATTAAAACTTAACGTTTATCGATGGGAAGTGCACTTACTACAGTAATTGAATGTTTTGTGAACAAAGTAAGCAGTTTTGATTTCACCAATGGAATTAAACAGAGAGTTTATTGTCAAGAATATTATGGAGATACTCCTACAATCATCTACTTTGCCTATGGTCGCATTCTGTTTCTCATACAAACACATTATATTCAATTTAGGAGCAACAGGAGCATAGACATGGCTCTTTCCAGTGAATGTTAATGCCTACGATGATAGATCAGACAGGTCGCACAATCAAGGGTAAACTGTGGTGATTTGATTAATATATGCATAAAGAGATTAGGATTCGACATGAATTTCAATTTCTCAGACATAATTCCCTGTGCCTTTCAATAGGCTATGTAAGTCATAGAGATACCAAGAAAAAAAAAAAAAGAATAAATAGCACCAATAGCAGCTGCATACGCTTTAGATTCAAAATATATACTGTATTATCTTCTTTATCATTGCATTACATCATTGTTTTATGACTGCTGAGAACATCGGAAATTAATGTATTTGTTATGGAGTGCGCTGTGTTCATATCAATTGGTGTGGAATAATAATTCAGTTGTGAGTTGAAAACATTGCCTACATCTGCAGTTGTGACATCAGAAAACAAGACTGTAAATTCAACAGGCAGCCAATCTTTAAGCTAGGTTTTGAAACTTTCTTGAGGTCCCAAAACGGCAAAGAAGCAGCATCTAACCTTGACATGATTTCATTTCCTAAGTTTAGTGATCTCAGTACCTTGTAGTCCCACAGTAGAATCTAATTAATATTTTTAAATAAGCACTGATCATATGCATCAAACAGTGATGAGCACCATTCAGAACTAAATTTAAAATATTAATCACAGAAAACAGTAAATAGCAGTTTTACAGCATCTCAAACTGAAGTGAAAAGGCTGGAGCGTCAAACTTTCCTCCTCAAGCACTGATTGACTGTTCCACAGAAGCAGGATCAAAATGTAATTCAGGATGATTGATTAAACAGGCTCTGTACCCATTTCCCATGTACTTTATTGGTTTTCACTGTGAGAGTAAATTAAACATATGGATTAACTTAAATAGCACTGCTATATTGGATCAAGCAAAGTTCAACCAAATTGGTCAATTATCTCTTAAGGGATACATGCAAAAATAGCAGTAAAAGGATAAGAGCAATCCATAAGATAATAAATAAATGTAGGACTGCTGAGATAATTCATACTTTGCAGTTATCTGTGTACAGTGATTGACGTGACTAGTTGTTAATTTGAAGTTCTACATTAAGCATTGCTTTCATAAACAATAAGGATTAGTGGTCAACAGAAATGGGGTTTCAATGGCCAATATACTGTAATATATAGAGAGCAGGATAGCCAGTGGATAATAAAATGCCAAAAAATGCAATTTAATGATAGCAAATAGGACACTTATTTTAAACAATATTGACAAAAAAATTCAATAAAGTATGTTTGAGAACATAAAATGTGCACTATCCATTGACAAAGCTGTCAGTAGATTTTGGAACTGACTGACACTAGTGACCACTTCTGTTAATCAGACAATCAGGTACAATTATAGGCAGATGCCGACAATCTCAAAATGGCGAAATGGAGTTATATGGATGCATTTCTCATTATACACTGTCAGACCAAAAGGTGCAAAAGTTGTACCTTTAGGGGTACAAAAGCTTGTCACTAATGCAGTACCCTCAATGGTACACCCACTGTGCCTTCTTTACACCTTAAGATAGTATTATATACCTTTTTGGGACAGATAAAATACAAATACTGTACTTTTCGACTGACACGTAAAGGGTACAGTGGGTGATCCTTTGAGTGTATTGCTGTGACAAGCTGTTGTACCACAGAAGGTACCATTTTTGCTATTGTTTTCTAACACTGTAATCATGTCAACTCCTGTAACAGTGAAATAATGTCAGTTTTGGTAAGATAGGCCTTGTGCTTCAACATTTTCTTGAAAACTTTGGAGCCACTATGACTCTGACAAATGACCTCACAACAGAGTGGTTTATTATATCCAAACGAATATCAATTGCAAAAGTTATGCGATGATTTTGTTCTCCATGTATTGTTAGTGTGCAGTTAAATAACCTGACAGATAGATGTTACTAACTGGAACTGAGGAACTTTATGAAGCTCATTTATGTATTCTAATGCCATACTCACTGGCTCAGAACTAACTTCTGATTTTCTGATTAGACTGTTATCTGCTTTTTACCTTTCCTTTCTCTTTTTTGATAGAGAAAATACAGGCAGATGGGGACACAGATTTGTATTTGTATTTTTTTTCAAACAGTGGCTAAAAATACACCGCCTAGAAATGCACAACCTAGGAATGATAGATAGGCACTTTAACATGAGGCCATAGGGTCAGAGCCTCCTCTGCTCTTAAATAGAAAGAGAGGGTTTATTTTATTTTATTTTGGTTATAGTTCAAAGCACAGGTATGGTTGGATATTAGACATCTTATCTAATATAAATTCAAACATGCAAACTGACTATAACAGTGAACGGCTCTGACTGTCTTTAAAATCACATCAGGCCCTTTTAATTAAATAGTACTGCTGCATGACTCAAGGAGGAATCTAAACATAATTTTTACACCCACTTACCTTTCTCACCAACTTTATAAAAAAACTTGATTAAAAAAAATATTAAGATTTTCTTTTTTAATTCAAGAGTTCACTCCATCATGGCCAGCCCTAGCATTTTGGGGGCCCTAAGCAGATTTTCAAAATGGGGCCCCCCTATAAATTGTGCAAATAAACAAGTCTATTTATTTAAAAGCATAATGCTTAAAAATTATCAATTGTAGTTCATCATTCAGGTATAACTACTTCAGAAGTACAAAAAACGGCAACCACACATCATATACACAAATTAATAAATATATTTAATGAAATTCTGAGCAAATGAATAAGAAAGAATTAAATTACCAAATTAAGGTATGGTACAGAACAATTGCTGTAAATAGTGGCATATGGTATTTGCACCCTGGTGTATAATAAAACAGTATATAATCTAATAAGTAGGCAATTGTGATGGAACTTAACTAAATCGCTGGCAGCGGGAAAAACAAACCTGATGGGCCACATCATGGCACCCCATCACTGTTGTCTTTAAATGCTGAGAGCGGCTTTAGAGAGAGCGGTCTCTTCAGGTCCAGGAAACGTGTTACCGCGACCTAAATTCGGCTGGCCTGTGAGATGCCGAGCTGCTACAAAAAGCCGCCAACCACACGTTTCAGACTGGGAAAGGCGTGCGTGTGCCTGTCCACCCCTTCTCTGCACTGCCTAACCTTTAGTGATCATGACGAAAATGCTGCATTTATTTTCAGTGATATCACGGTCCCCTTAGACACTTTGCGTTATTTTTTATTTAAAATAAGTGACTTTCTGATGGCGTGTACTGTATATCTTTACTTACATAGATTGATTATGGGGAAATACTAAAATTGGCTGAAGGTGGACTCAAACCCAGATTGCCCATACAACTACCCTGCTGTCTTATTAATGTCCCCACATCAGGTCTTAGGCCGAGAGAGGTCAAATTCACATACTTATGTCTCCATGTCTTTTCTTCAAAGCTTTTTTAATAGTTTTGACAGTTTCCATCAGACTATTGGCATGCATATAGCTGGTCTGTGCACCTAGTGCTCTTTTCACTTATTGCAAATAATTATATGGCTATACTAAACCAGTGGTAGGGGAGCCCCTGGTGGCAGCGGAGGCCCTATACAGCCGCATATTCCGCTTATTAGGCAGGGCCGGCTCTGTACTCCATGGACTGATATATAATGAAATGTTAGTTGTTTTTACAATGTGCAGGTTTCCTAATTATTTCTTGTATTTGAAAAATACAAAAACACAAAAAAACAGCCGCTCTGCAAATTCTGTCCATTTTACAGACCATAATCTGTTCAGTAACAGATACAGTTAACCTTATTATTAATAACATTGCTGATGAGTCACTTGAAAGCCACATGTTAGGAAATTTGGAGACATATTTTATCACCATCTCCCAGATTGGAATAGCAATTTCACTTTATTTGCCACACAGCAAAGTGGGAATAAAATAATTGATGCCAATAATTGTTTATCAAATATAAATCAGTGAAAAATATAAAAAGGCAAAGTACTGCTGCATTAGAGTTTAAAACCATGATAAGACTGAGCAGACTGTAAGTAGTAGAGGTTTATAAATATGTTCTATAATAAAATTTGTATTGAATAAATTGTACATTTATGTTCTAACTGGTTCTTTGGTGTTTTCCCTCTCTCTAAATTCTCCATTTATTATAAACATAGTCCACATAACGATTAAAAAAAGCACTGTTTGACTGGAGTAATACTCCAGGACCTCATACATAATATAAATAGTCCTTTATGAAATAACAATGAAAGTGTATGAAAGCATCATTATATATGTCTACAGTACAAAGAATAAGGCTAATCCTAAATGAGTTATTGGCCTATTGTCCCTACACCTTCATCACTAGTGCAGATGGTTTTTCTTTTTCCTTTTTTTGAGGAAGCTGCTTAGTCGACATGAAAATCTGATATTTCTTTGCACCAAGTCACAGGAAGAGCGAAGGCTCAGATTAGTCACTGAGGAGCAGTGGGAATGGCCTTTTCAGTCTTTTCATTGTGCAAGCAAAAAGTACAAAGGACCAACACACAATTTTCCCAACATCCCCCAGTGAAAAGCAAAACAGTAGACAGTTAATTATGCTTCTGTTGCAAAGACAAATTTTAATTGTCACGCTGACTCTCTGTCTTAATTTGGAACAGGATATCACAGTACGTAACTGTTTTGGTATTAATTCTTACTACTGTCAATCACTAAACTGAGGTTCTGGGAAATGTCTTCTAATGACCCTCTAAAGTTTAAAGGCATAGTTCACCCAAAATTGAAAATTTTCTCATCATTTATTTGATTTTCTCATGCCAGATGTGTATGACATTTTTCTACTGAAGAACACAAATTAAGATTTTAAAAAGAATATCTCAGCTCTGCAGGTCCATACAGTGCAATTGAATTGTGGCCAGAATGCTGAAGATCTAAATAATATCATATAAAGCCTTCATAAAAGCTTAAAATCATGATTGCCAAGGAGACTGCTGTCAAGATTTACAGTATAGTGAAAAAGGAGTTACATTTTGGTCTGTTCTCACCCAAAACTGATATGGATTACTTTTATGCTGCCTTTATGTGATATTTGGACCTTTAGAGTTCTGGCCACCATTCACTTGCACTGTAAGCACCAACAGAGCTGAAATATTCTTCTAAAAATCATAATTTGTGTTCTGCAGAAGAAAGAAAGTCATACACATCTGGGATGGCATGAGGGTGAGTAAATGATGAGAGAATTTTCATTTTTGAGTGAACTATCCCTCTAAGATGTTTATTCAATATCTTCTGCTTTTGTCTGTCAATATGGAAATATCAGTTTTAGATAGCTAAACATTCCTTTTGCAAATAGAATATAATAGACATAGAACAAGAAGTCCTTCAACAGATGGTATGGCCCCCACAGAGCCCGGATCTCAACATCAGTCTGGCATTACATGATGAGACAGAAGCAACTGAGACAGCCTAAATACATAGAACGTGGCAAGTTCTCTCAGATGCCTGTGCCAGGTGAATTAACCACTAATAAAAGCCTTCATTGGCCAAATTCAAAGGACAATGCATCCACGTGAATTTCCTCAGTTAATTCGGGAAGGCTTCAAGGACTTTAACGGTAAAACTTATAGTTCATACAAAATCATTTTGTTTAACCACTGACCCACAACACTAACTTAGTTTACTAATTTAAACCACTAATAATTCTAAACATAAATATCTAAACTTTTTTTTAAGCATTATATTCATTCATTTTCTTTTATACCATAATTTCATGTACAGCTGCTTTGAAACAACGCCTGTTGTGAAAAGCGCTATACAAATAAATTTGACTTGACTTGACTTACCATAGTGCACCATAGAGAATTGGTGCTGTTTTAAAGGCATAGGGTGGTCACAGCAGATATTGATTTACATTTTTTTTACTGCCCTTTGTATGAAGTAAATTGATAAATACAATTATTCATGGCATTATTTTTGAAAACATAACTATACAACATTTTCAAACCTGCCTAATACTTTTGCACAGTGCAGTGCTGTACTGTATATATATATTCTGACAGCTCTTTAAAAAAAACAAAAAAAACAATGGGCCTAAAAAAAAGTGATAACTATTTTGTGAGCTTTGTGCTAAAACATGAGTATAAAAGCATGTTCAAATGTCACTCCTTTTGTATATACCCTCACAAAAACAGCACTTATTAAACATAACAAGTTTAAAAGTTTTTTAAAATCCCCCATGTTCTACTGAACTTTGCCAGTTAATACAGTAGAGGCCATTCCTCTGCCTTCATTCTGATAAGGCCAATATTCACTCAAGAAGAAAATAATTGGCAGTCACTCCATCTTCGTGTGTGATAACTCCATTTGACACAGCCATGTCTTTTGTTTGCACCCATGCTGTCAATCTTCTCACATTTATTAGCTCACATCTGAAAAAAGGCCAATGGCTTGTGCTCATGGTGCTGATCAGTTTTAGACAAGGCACGTGCCTTTTCACATTCCACAAAATAAGTAGCACAAATTAATCAATCCAGAACTCCCTTAGAAGCTACAATGGTATCAGTTAATTTGCCTAAATTTATATGACTTTGTCCTTTTTTTCAATGAGCTTTGCAACCTGGTCTCAAAGAATCACATGAGTATACCTACATTTCTGAAAAAAGATTTTTTACGTGGCTCTTTGTACTTATCGCAGCAGTTTCCTGGTGAAATGAACACTTGAGTCGCTACAACAACTTTTATTCGCTTTTACACAAAATCACAAATAAAATGGCTGATCATCAGTTAATAAACACTTACTTTTTACCCTGTTCCTTATACAATGTTATCTTGTGACATCTAAACTCGTTTACTATAGTGCATGCCATGTATGACCATAGTATTTTAACGTTTGTTTAAGTGTGATTAAACTGCATGGTAGCTCAACTTATAGAGCGTTGCTCTTGTGATGCATACAATTCCTGAAGATCCTACGAATTGACACATGAGCCGAAAGTGTCAAAGAAGCACCACAAAATGACATTAATGCCTCAGCAATTGCACATTTCATGTCACATTTGCTTTTACGACACTATCAGTAAGGTTTAGGTTAAAGGTTTAGGGTGGGGAGGTACAGTAGGTTTTGTTGATTTAAAACTCGATAGAGTATTAACCCAAAGACCTCATCTGTTTGAAAGAATTAGTGCCATTTCACCTCAGAATGAGGCACATGCAGAGGAGGTGGCTTTAGGGGCTCAAGCCCCTGCCCTTTTGCTGAGGTGCCCCTCCAACAGAACAATGGCGTAGCCACAGGTTTTCCAGGGTGTGCAAATGCCACCCAAAATTAAAGCTGACCTAAATGAAATTACCTTTTTTTTTTTCTTCTTTTGCTGAATAATAGTATGTAGGGTGTAATAATGCATCAATATTTTTCTGAAACTTTGATGCATCGATTATGGAATTTAATAAACAATTATAAATACTATGCACATATTATTACTCTTGCAACAGAAACAGGGAGCGGGACTGAGGAAACAAGCACGCACTTTAAATGAAAAAGGTTTAGTTCGGATTTCTGCTTCATTGTTTATAATTGCGCTCATCTGTGTAAACAAAATAAGTAAACTGTTGTTCTTTTCTTCCACAGTTACGATATATTATGCATATTGTGAAATATTTGGAGAATACACTTGGAAAGGTAGGCGATACTGTACTGCGCCTTTACTCGCAATCATTATTTGTCCTTAACATGTTGCATGCCATTGTGTTTTTAATTCTGTGAGCCTGCTTGGTTTGAAGATCAGACTTATCTGCCTATATAGATGACAGATTTTATTTATAGTTCAATTATTAGTTCAATAAATGTTCCCATGATGATATGCAAATCTATTATGGATAATCAGCAGTCTACTTAGCATCTGTATAAGTTTGCATAAAGTCAGACGTGATATTATCCTTTATTCATATTGACTCAATAATTAACCTAACAACACTATTATGGCAACACTTTACAATAAGGTTCCATTTGTTAACATTAGTTAATGCACTGGGTATCATGAACAAACAATTAATAATATATATATATATTTTTTTACAGAATTTAATAATCTTTGTTTTTTTTTGCCAATGTGTGAACGGCTTGCAACGCGACTTAAAAAATGAGCCCTTTCTGGACTTCCTAGGTTGCCTATTAAAGCCTGTAGACTGATTTTCATGCGAAGGGAGCAGGTCGGTTTTGCCGGGAAAATCCAAAGGATGTGACGTTTATGCGCGCTCCCAAGAGCCTTGCCTTAGTGCTTCTCTTCTGCTATTCAACAGCTACAACAAACTGCAAAACTAGGCAACAATATTTTAGACATGGAATCCAGCAAACATCCGGCTCCCAGCAAAACACCAACTCCTACACAAACTCAGAGTAAGCCAAAAAGAAAAAAAAGAAAAAAGAAAAACCATTTATCTACTGAATCCCATCTGGCTAAGCGGGAACGTGATCGTGGTCGAGTGAAAACTGAGTGAACATCGGCAGGGCATTTGGGGATCAAAACCGACCCTAAATTGGCGTTCTTCTCATTGGACAGGTAAGCTTACATAACTGCAAAGCTTGTGAAATATAGTGCCATAAGGATTGATCTGTGTAATTTTAGCTAACTTGATTTTGCCTGCTAACGCTGACGAAATGCAAGCTACCTTGCTTCATAACTTTCAAATAATTTCAACGATCTTCTCTTTATACTAAAAGTCAGGTATACAGGATAAATTTAAGCAAATATGCTGGTTTCTTGATCGTAGTACAACATATGACATACAAAACATACAATAGTGCAACATAACTGCAGTGCAACAGTAAACTTTCTGGTATAGTTCGCTAGTATGCAGCTGTATGTGTGTATCAGTATGTTATGTTAGCTGATAAGTAGTTTTAGTTTAGTCCCAAAGTTTGTAGTAAAACAATCATAACTGTGTAATTTTAATTATGTTACCTCATCTGTCAGCATGATGCTGGTGAATCACGTTTAGTCTCTTTGTACGTTACGTCGTTGTTTTGGCCGATGCTCACTCGCTCACGTCCCTATGGAGTGTGTGCACGAGCGTGAGCAATAGGTAGCTGGCTGCAGTTCACTTAACAGCCACAGGTGTCATTAATAACAAGGGTTTCTGAATCTTACATACTGCACCTTTAATGTTAGTTGAAAAAAATATTATTGTTTATTATTAGTTCATGTTAGTTCATAGTGCATTAACTAATGTTAACAAATTCAACTTTTGATTTTAAAAATGTATTAGTTTATGTTGAAATTAACATGAACTAAGATTAATAAATGCTGTAAAAGTATTATTCATTTTTAGTTCATTTTAACTAATGTTGTTAACTATTGTTAACAAATGGAACCTTACTGTCAAGTGTTACCAGTATTATTTTTTTTTTATTATTTTTTTTATCATGAACCAAACCTCCCTGTACTCTATATATACAAAGAAAAGATTTTGAATCTTTTAACAGTTGTGCATTCTTCTGTTCAACACAAAGCATTACACATTTATTTCTTATAGGTTATTATTAGAACTAAGACTAGACCCATGGAGGTTGCACACCCTGCCAGTCCATCAGAGATCGTACACTGCCTCCACCCCAACCCCCGCAACAGACAATTTTGAAGCGACTATCCCTCAAAAAGGTTTAGAGCCCCTACCCCTCAAAATGTCTGTGCATGTCCTTGCTCAGATCTGCCGTGATACGACTACGAGTAATGAACCATATATTGTTGTTTTGCAAAAATGTAGCCACAGTCACATTATTGTCATGAGATCATGCTGGGGCTTTGAGGTAATCTACAGTATGTACTCCTAAAAATGAACTTTTAGCAACTTTCAGCAGATATATCCATTTAAAATAAAAAATAAAAATTCTGTTTGGGAAATGGACCTAAAAATTTTTAACTCATCTTGCACTCACTCATTTTGTCCAATCAAATGCTCTATAGAATAAAAACATCCCTCACCCTTAATACCAACTACTTCTGACTAGCAACATTAAGTAGCAAATAATGGTTTAAGGTTATGTAAACTAAAGGTCATTGGCTATTAGGGATAACCCCTTAAATGTGCCCAGTCCAAACTTCCTGTTTCAAAAGGAATTATGTCTGCACATGGATTCTTAAAAGTCTGCAAAACAGTTTTGTCTGATGCTCATTAACATGTGTGGCATCGGTGGCAAAGAACCTGGGTTATGTGATGGAGGTCTCTTATAATAATGTGAATAATAAGCATGCAATCTTTCCAGTAATATTATTGGAGAATTGCTTTATGTAAATTGGAATAAGAATATGTGGCACACTATATAATGATCTATTAGAGGATCATCAGAGATTCCAGCCACCCGAGCCATGGGCTGTTCTCCATGCTACCATCAGGCAGGCGGTATCGCAGCATCAGGACCCGCACCAGCCGACTTCATGATAGCTTCTTCCCCCAAGCAATCAGACTTTTGAACTCTTGATCTCCCATGATCAAATACATCAGCACTGCACTTTATTACACTTACTCTTATATCTCACACCGGACTGTCATAAATTATATTATTATTATATTATATTCTCTCTTAACAACTTACTATCAACCGACAGCCTGAATGTCAATACAGTACAATACAACTTACTGTACATTCTATATATACTACTATATATACTTTTTTATATATTTTTTATTTTTATTGAATAATGTGTATCTATATAGTGTGTATTGTATACTGTACAGTGTATGTTATTATTTGTATATTGTTGAGTGTAATTATGTGTATAACAGATGTTTAAATTGTGTTGTGTTAATTTGATGTTATTGTAAATTGGTATATGTCTCATCACTGTCACGACTGCTATGTTGATTGGAACTGCACCCAAGAATTTCACACACCATTGCACTTGTGTATATGGCTGTGTGACAATAAAGTGATTTGATTTGATTTGATTTGATAATGATATCAGTGAATGGTTGTTAATGTGAACATATATGATCAGCAAAGTATTCGACAAAAGATGTAGATTTAATTTCAGAAAATGTTAATTTGAATTTATTTCTGGTTCAATGTCATTGCAAGGAAATTGTTGGTGATAACTGATAATTATGATTAATTAATAAATACTGCACACAGTCTGTGCAGCTTATGTTTATATTAACCACACAAAATATTTTTCAATGTCTGGTAAATTTCAAACAAACAAGACTTTGAACAAGGTTTAATCATAAACACATTACATAAACAGTGTCAAAATGACCTAAAGGTTGGTAGGTTAATACTTAATACTGACAGATCTCTAGTCACTTCCATCTTCTAGGAAGAAACATCAACCTAACCTTTCAGTTTAGAGCTATCTGTCTGTCCATTTGTGTTAACACTTATGGGGAAAATGTTGCCCTTCAGATTATTTATGGGCTGCTAAATTCACCTCTCCTGCGGCACGACTTCATGCCAAGGGAATGGTTCCAAATACATACAGATATGTGTACTATGAACATACACATAGACACATGCTTTCAAATTTCTCATATCTCTCTCTCTCTCTCTCTCTCTCTCTCTCTATATATATATATATATATATATAATTTTATTATTTTTTTACCCGACACCTCACACAAGTGGCCTTTGTGCTTGGAAGGGGATTGCCAGAAGACCCCTGTTACTTACAATGCCAAAAAATGATGACAGTTTTGCTAGTCAGTTTAATATATTATGACAGGTGCTAATGAAGGAGAGGTGACAAGTTATGATTATCTTCTCAGCTCTGAAAATAATTTTATTAGAATGTTCATCTGACACTCAGGTTCATGTAAGGTAACTGAAACATTAACTAAGAGGGTTTCTATGGCGACTGACTGGTGCATTGTTAGACCATCACTTTTTGAGTCTTTTTGAATTCATCAGAATTAATTTAAACCCCTTAGAATAATAAGTAGTTACATTATATGTATAAATGTGTGTGTGTGTGTGTTGCAGTTCAATTAAAAAAATCTGTGCCAACAATTACATCACAATTTAACTTTAAAATTTAAATAATTACATAATACATTTTTAAACAATGTCACAATTTTAATAAACTGACTGTTTTTTTGAAAATAACTCGTATGTACATGTATAATAAACATATATAATATGTTTATGAGATCAATTAAATGTATTATCAAAAATTGCACTTACATCATTTATATTAATTTCTTTTAATTTAATTTTAATTCTACTTTTTTATTGAAATTCCATTTTCTATTTGCTACATCAATTCAAGTTGAGCTGAAATTCAAGAACAGATCTGGAATATGAAAAGCATTATCATTTCAACTTACAAAGGTGCACAACCTCATAGTAATAACATAATTTCATAATCAGCAACACATTTTGCGTATGATTTGTTATCTTTTATGAGTGATGAACTGCACACTTATGGCTGTTCCATCATACACATGTCAAAATAGTTTGACAGAAATTTGGTGCTTAACTTTTCTCATTTACTGTCTGTGTCCTTATAAATAAGTCATAGCAGGTTCCAAAAGGAATAGCCGCTGAAGCATTTGTGGGGGATAGCATGGGCCTGTGGCAATTTAGTCACCAAATGTCACTTTAAGCACCAGCAAGGCATTTCAAACATTTTAAATCCCTTCTATGTGTTTTGTTTCGCTCCCTTCACAGAAACACCAGCCCCACACCCACATGAGTCAGCTCGCATCCTCTTCCCATCTTCCTCCCTGCTTTGTTTCATCAAAACTGACACAAATATGGCCCAGTAAATAACATTCCAGAGCAGCTGGAAAGCAATTTCATCAGGTCCTCCAAATTTTTCAGTAACTATCTCTAAAAAATGATCATTGTAAAAAAAAATAACTAAGCAAAACTGATGGGAGAGGAATATAAATGACGGAAAAAAAGAGACAGATCAATTTAATCAAATATTGAATTGCTTGTGTAATAGTGTGAATGTGTTATAAATCACTAGGGTGACCATATTCTGGTTTTCCAAAAAGTGGACACCTTTGTGTGTGTGTGTGTGGGGGGGGTGGAATAATAGCAACACTGTTATGAACCCTATGAATGCAAACTTTAATACAGTGAAAAAGACACTCTATTAGCATAACATAAATATAAATAAATACACATTTCCAGCATTCTTTTCAGTGGCGTATCCAGGACATTTTTACTGGGGTGGCCAAGATGGGGCACAGACCTAGTGTGGGGTGGCGATACCGGAAGAACCTTTATGAATGGCACATGATCAAAATGTGTAAATATTGCATTGCTTTGCTTCAACATCTACACATGTAGAATAAATGAATTCTTAAACTCATGTTAGCATTCACTGAATTGTTCGTATTCAATATCAGACTGTTGTTTTGACATTTGACAGTTTTCTATTCCTGTTCTATTTCAACCTATTACAGTTTCTGGGAATCTCTGGTTATTTTAACATATCATCCATTTTTAAATCAGTAATTGTTTAGGAAAAGTCAGTTACACATTTTTAAGAGCTATTCTCATTGTAGAGAATTAATCTGCATATAACATCAGGTATAGTGTATAATCATAAAAAGATACAAGTACAGGTGATAACTGATTGAGGCGCAATTCAATCAATCATTCAATCAATTATTCATTCATTTATTAGCTATACCTGCACTGTCCAGCAGAAATATTGTTAAACTGGGTACAAATCAGTGTGTGAAATTGGCTACGAGGGCTTATAGGTGTCTGTCTGGAAACCCCAAAATTGCAGATTGAGCTCTCAATACAGAAAAAAACAAAACTCTATTTACAGTGTCTACTCAGGTTTATTTTCCACATGTTCTGATAGCTTCAATTACTTTGAATATTACCAAATAAAATAGTTAGTCAAATCATTTGCGGCATTTAAGTGCAATTTGCCCTGCCTCTGCATATTTAAAATGTCAAATAAGGTATAAAAACTGTGAAGATTTTACTGGTCTGACTGACCAATAATACACATAAAGAGCTCATAAATAACTCATGTAAACATTTAAAGTACAGTCACAGCACAAACACTTCCATTTCACACAAAGGTAAGCCATATATATATAACTTTAGCTATTGAACATATACATCTGCAAAACGCTTTACACACCTCCGTCATCAAATCAGAAAACATGGCATTTCATATTTCATGTCAATATAAAGATAACACGCTGAATGTGGTGTAGGGTCTAGCTTACTCTTTAACCTAGCTACTGTAACAATGAAAAAATGTTTTCACATTCACATGGAAATTCGGGATAAATTAAACGATAGATTAGATGAACATACCTCTCAAATAACAGCTTTCTTTTTGACCACAAATTGACATCGTCAACTCATTGGAAGTTGGAGGTAGACGCTAGCTCGTGTCAGCTTCGTGCTTCTGACCAACCATTATACTCCAGACCTGACACCCGCTGCCCGCGACCTGCGGCACCTGCCTGGCCACTCGCGGCCTGCCCCTCCCCCCACTGATCAAAGATCAGCTCACACAGCTTCAGTCCCACCACTACTATAATGATCAGAAATATAAAACTGACCCTGGGTCAGTGTGGCTCTAAATCAGCAAATCACCTGAGATGTCATCTTTGATTGACAGGTGTTTCTACTGGTTCTTCGTTCTTGTGTTGATGAACATGATGAACTACCAATCAGTTCTGGGGTGGCCACAGGGTGGCCAATGAGATTTCAGGGGTGGCCCAGGCCACCACAGGCCACCCCCTAAAATCGCCACTGATTCTTTTGAATGTCCATATACTAAAATAAAATATTTGATGCCATGAGTGTACCTTCATTTACTATTACTGTTATTTTGAATGGCCATGGAAAATGAAGCAATGTGATTACAATTTAAAAAAGTAGTCTGTTAATTTACCTGATGAACTTTCACCTTTTGCTGACCCTTATGCTTCGCAGAGCTAATGTGTGCTTCTAAATCACTTTATACTTTATACTTTATAATCACTATATACCTTTATTAGCAACTGACAATAAGTGCCAGCTTTACATGTCATACATTCTGCTTCCCACGGATCTCGACCTGGACAAAGGCATGCGAATTTTTTGTGCAAATCTTCTGTAAATTTGCACTTTCGTTTGGGCATTGTTTCCACTCAGCTGTCATTTGCTGCTACTGTTAAGCAACTGTTTGATGCCGAACACAACAGCGCTTTGCGCGTTTCGCGGAGAGATTGACAGGCAGGAATCTGGCCAATAGTTGCTGCAAGCGTCTTTGAATCGACCAATTGGTGTGCGAGAAGGCGGAACTTACAAAGAGGTGTTAAAGCAATGCAAATATGCGCGCGCACACAATAAAGTATTAGACCAGATGCACAGCATCATGCAACTAAAGCCGAATCCCGGACATTTTTGCAAATTTAGAAATCCCGGCCGGATGCTTTTTTAAGGTCTGTAATAGAGGACATGTCCGGGAAAAAGAGGACGTATGGTCACCCTAAATTCACCAAACTTCATTAAATATATGTGCAGTCTTTTTATCCGGTGCAGAGATAACTAGAAAGGGGTAATCCAATTCCCTAGAGGGGGAGAGAGTTATGTTATGGAAAATGTAAGCGATTTTACATATTCCAATTATAGTGTCTGTTGTATTTGATAACTGCACTGCTGTTTATACAAAATATGCCTGGTTACGAAGATGTTTAACGCCTTTTGTTTTGCCGATGTGGTACACCCCCTTTTCCGGTTAGTGATATGTTCCCCTGCGCTGCACTCCTCAGTCTGCAAGAAGCACTCTAAGGTAGGTGTCTCAGTTAATGAACAATTTAAAACAGATTCTTAAAGTACATTAAATGTATGTTACGGTGAGACCACGATAAGATACGACGGTGAAAGTGTTATCGATCCTGGTATGAGTAAAATGACATTCCTTTACGTTAAATGTGTAAACTTTTTATTGCTTTCAGTACTTATTTGTTGTATTGTTGTTTCAGGAACGGTGTAATATTGCAAATATCAGTTCACTGCCTGTGTTTATTGTTATAAGTAAGGAAAGGTCTGTTAAATGATTGTCAATCTGGATTTTATTTCGTTTGCTTCTTTAATCAATGTAACTGGTTAATTTGTTACTGCATGGAGTGAAGAGCGCGCCAATAAATGCCAATGCATTCTGGGTAATGTAGTTCGGTGTTTAAAAATAACATTCTATGGTTAGAAAAGGGAAAAAGTTACTGAACCTGTGAGTTTTTACTTTGTGATACTGTGGTTGCCTGCATATTAGAGAGATGGGACAATGTGCTAACTGAATAATGTATTCACAGATTGTGAAAAGGAAGATTGTAGTAACACTGTCCCATTTTATGATTGCAGGTATGGTTGGTGAATTTTATTTAATTTATTATTTCAATTTTTATAATTCATAAATTCTGTTAGTTAAATAAAATATGCCTTTGGGGTTGTTATGCATTTTATTGAATGGAACAATCTAATATAAAATAAAAATATAATACTTTGTAATGTACTGAGTCTGCAAGAAGCACTCCGAGGAGAGATTGTGAAAAGGAAGATTGTTGTAACACTGTCACATTTTATGATTGCAGTAAACACACAAAAAGGCACTGGTGGTGTTTGTCCTTATTTTGATCCTGTGGTGCGAGTAGACATCCGTTACACTTGGTGACTTCAGAATTATTAACGTGTATAATTTACAATAAAAATGAACTGTTTTGTGACTTGGAGATCTTTAAAGCTAAAGTGTGCAATTTCTGAGCAACTAATGTTACCAAACGGAATTGCAAACATAAAGACTGTTCTCAAACCGGTTTTCTAAAACACTCCTCATGTAAAATAGATAGTCCTGCCCTAAACTCGTGTCATAGGTTGAGTTAATGATGCTATGGATGGGATCCTCAAACAACCAGAGCAACGTTTTGAGAGTGCCCCAGAGCCACGATGTTTCAACCTTTTATTTGACTTTTTCATAATATATTAATTACAGTTGACTCTGCATACTGTATTAAGCTCGGATATGAGAAAGTATTTTAAATTCGCAATAATGTTTCTTCTTTAAATGATCTCATTTACAACCAAAATCAATATAAAAGACAATATATCATTCATGTTGTCTTCCTGTATAAGTTTTTGATTGGATGAAAATCAACTTCATGATCACAGTGTGGTGATGAGTAGATTACCTCTAATTCAAATCACCTTACCCATAACAACAAGTAGATTCCTAGGGGACATACAGAATGTTTAAATTGCCTTGCCTGACTCCTGAATGCACAGTCATTGGGGCAAAGTCAATATACAGTAATTTAATACATAACTACTGTGATCATTAGCATGCAGGAAATAAAAGGTGATTAAGCAGCTTACCAGAACAGAATCATACTCATCAGCTGCTGCTTATTTGTGCCAGATCCTTGAAATTAATCTAGCGAAAGTGAATCTACAAAAATATTCTGTATTCTGCAGGAAATATTGGTCAAGCAAATTTAATGAAAGATGGGGGCGTGGTCATGTGTCATTTGCAAGAGAGAGGGAGTGGTGTGGCTCTTCAAGCTGGTTGGCATGATTTCTAACAGCTGTTTCTCATTACAGTGATGGCAGAGAAAGCCCTTAAAAGCAGCCAAACATGGCAGAGAACAGAGAGAAAGAATGAGTGTGCAGCATTGGTGTCTGTTTATATTGAGTGGTTGATCTAGAGTATTGTGAAGTTTATTTTAAGAGTGTTGATTATTGAACTGATTGAAAGCAGTGCATACACTGCACACAAAGGCAATGAAAATAAAAGCCTTTCATGAAGCGTGTCACTGCTCCCTGTCTCCTTTCCACACCCGAACCCTGACGTTGTGTCACAAAGGGCTAAGTTGAAAGTTTTATTAAAGATACCATCAGCACTCATGGTCCACAAAACACTGAATAAATATTGATTCAAACTCCAAGAATTCACACAATCATTTAGACATCAAATCGACTTCATTTTGCCATATGTAGATATTTCTCCACCTCTAGAATGGCACGCAATTCATGTAGACTTTGAGCGTAAAGCAACACCTGCCCTCATACGTCTAAGCAAGTGGTGTGCTTTTCCTTTCGTGTTTGCCCAGAGACCTTTGCTATTGGTCAGACTGGACAATACAGTTTGTCATGGTTATTGATTTGAGAAAGATCAAGTCAGAGTATTGTTTAATTGAATTGATGGTGCTTTGCTAAGGCAAGAAAGAAGGGTGACAAATAACATTAATAAATGTATGCATTTATTTATTTATTTTTAAATAGGACAAGCCCTCCAATTTGTCCCTAACAAGCTTATTTTTTTTGTTTCAATAGAAAATAGGTTAACACAGAGCCTGCTCTTGTCAGGCCATAGTCTTTAATATTGTTTTTATTTAAATATATAAAAAAAAACCTTCACTGTTGTGTTGGGAAGATTTCAGAAAAATGAAAAGACTTCTTTACAAATCCCTATCTTATTTTGTCATCTATATTTATTATTATTTAATTTATTATTAAAGCAGTTTAAACTAACTGATAACAGGTGCCCCAGCTCTCCTACCACTTGCCAGTGGAAATGAAATTAGGCTTGGCTCCACAAATTTCAAAAGGCATGATTGTAAAACGGTGTTGTAATCCTAATAAATGTTACATTGGTTAGCGGTGGTTTCTAAGGTCTGATTGGACAGGAACTGATTCTAAGGGTCAATTACAGTCGTTGTGAAAGTGGTGCAAAGAAATGAATGTTTGCCTTTATTCTATTAGCTGTTGCCAAAGAATGAGAATGGTAGCTGTTATACTGGTCTGCCCATAAGATGCCCATTTAAATTCCTTTCCCTGAATAGTCCGTGTCCATGTTTGGAATTAATTTTCCATATGCTGTCCTCCAGGTCACTTCTGCTGTTCCCATGGTGATGGGAAGTTTCAAAGCTGCCAGCAAAACCAACAAAAAAATTTCAGCAGGTCTCCACATATGAAAATTAAGTTTCATGAGTAGACTGAAAACTTTGCAGAATGACTTGTGAATGTGATTTTTTATTTTATTGATTTATTGATTTATTCTTTTTTTTTTCTTTTTTTTTTTTTTGCATTTGTTGGTTGATATATGTTTTATATCCGCAATATATGATATATGATTTTTTTGTGGTTTTTAACGAAAAACATTTAATTTTTTTTTAGAATTAATGTGTATACCAAAAAGAAAAATACTAATTACTTTCTTTCCAGAAAAATATATTTTATCTTTGAAAATATATTTTAAAGGGATAGTTCACCCAAAAATGAAAATTCTCTCATCATTTACTTACCCTCATGCATTCTCAGATGTGTATGACTTTCTTCCTAGAAGAATATATCAGCTCTGTAGGTCCACACAATGCGTGATTGGTGATCAGACCTTTGTTGACCCAAAAATCACATAAAGGAAACATAGAAGTAATCCACGCACTGAGGCTCACACTGCATTCAAACGGGAGAGCCCACACTGTGATTTGAAGGGGTGGCGCAAAGTAAAGAGCCTTGCCGAACTGGAGTTTTTGATGTGCATATATGTTGCGGCGGGGGCATGGTCGTGCGTTTGTCTGAAGAGAGAGAGAGAGGGAGAGAGAAAGCGAGAAAGCAGTAAGGGTTCACACACCTGAGCGCTATAATGTCTAACACCTGTTTCTGGTTGCAGTAAGCACTGGGGAGAGCGATTAAAAAAGGACCACACCAGAGACGAGGATAGAGAGAGAGCGATCAGAGAGAAAAGACTGTTAAATTGTGACCTGATCTGATGAGTGTTGTGCTGAAAAGCCACTTTTTATTTTGTTTAATTAAAGTTCTACCTTTGAGTTGAAATCCCAAGTTTCCCATTTCCTCCTTTCCCACCCTACGAACCTCTTACACTGGTGCCGAAACATTCACTGCACATGCTGCTTTTCAGCAGACAAGTTCAAGAAAAGGCACACATAAACACATAGTTTATGCGTCTCTCTCTCTCCTCGTCTCTGGCTTGGTCCTTTTTTATCGCTCTCCCCAGTGCTTTCTGCAATCAGAAACAGGTGTTAGACATTATAGCGCTCAGGTGTGTGCACCCTTACCATTTCTCTCTCTCTCCAGAAGAACGCTCGACCACGCCCCACCCCGTCGTGGGAAGCTTAGTGGCAAGGCCTGAAGATTCTGCAGTTGCGGCACCAGTACAGCACATTTGCGCTGTTTTGCAGTGCTGTGGGAGGTTTAGTTGCACCGCCCGAAAAACGCCACCGTTGCGGCATATGGACAGTGCATTTGCCTCCATTCTCCTGGGCTGTGTATCCAGAATACATCAACTGCAACATGTATCTGTTAGAATCTAATGCCTTCCTCGCACACTACAGACTTCACGCTGTATTCTCAGTGCACTGACTGACTGCTTTGTGTAGGTGCATCAAATCCTTCCTTTCTGCTAGCTTACTGATAAATGTGCATCTCTTTCCCTAAGTCTTGTATATAGCATGTGGTCTGGGATCTGGGCATGCATGACACTGAGGGATGTTTAGAAACCTCTGAAGATTGGTGTCCTGAATGTCTCTCCAGTATCTATACCTCTGTGTTATGTTGAATCAGTCTTAGAAGTCTGCTCAGTGGGGTGGGGGTTTGAACAGAATTTAATTCACTCTCAGATCAATGGTAAGGTTGAGGTTTCTATCAGGATTTACCCAAGGCTTTTTTTCATGGGTATCGATCTATCCAACTTTAAAACATCCTCAGCTACTGGGAATTAGCACACTCAGTTAGATGTCATCATCACTGTCAAGATTTTTTGGAGAAATGCTAGAAAGTCCTTTTAATTATATTGCCTCATTTAAACATAAACGTGTTGAAAATTGTCAGTTAAAGCATTAAGGGGAGATAGGGAATTTAGGGGAGGCTGAACTGCACAAAAATAAAAAATAGAATAAAAAATCGATTTCTATGTTACTTTTTTTTTCTTCAGTAAAATATATAAACATCCTTAAACAAGGTCAATTTACTGGAGAAGCAAAATAATATAAGATATTATAGATGTGCACTTACAAACTGTAGTCTGGTTTTTTTATGGTGGTTTTGGAGCAATGGCTTCTTCCTTGCTGAGCAACCTTTCAGATTATGTCGATATAGGACTTGTTTTACTGTGGATATAGATACTTGTCTACCTGTTTCTACCATCTTCACAAGGTCCTATGCTGTTCTGGGATTGATTTGCACTTTTCGCACCAAACTACGTTCATCTCTAGGAGACAGAATGCATCTCCTTCTTTAACGATATGATGTCTGCGTGGTCCCATGGTGTTTATACTTGCATACGATTGTTTGTACAGATGAACGTTTGAACCTTCAGACATTTGGAAATTGCTGCCAAGGATGAACCAGACTTGTGGAGGTCCATAATTTCTTTCTGAGGTCTTGGCTGATTTCTTTTGATTTTCCCATGATTTCAAGCAAAGAGGCACTGAGTTTGAAGGTAGGCCTTAAAATACATCCACAGGTACACCTCCAATTCAGTACACCTCCTGTCAGAAGCTAATTGTCAAAAGGCTTGACATCATTTTCTGGAATTTTCCAAGCTGCTTAAAAGCACAGTTAACTTAGAGTATGTAAACTTCTGACCCACTGTAATTATTATATAGTCAATTAAAAGTGAAACAATCTGTCTGTAAACAATTGTTGGAAAAAATACTCCTGTTATGCACAAAGTAGATTTTCCAAAACTATAGTTTGCTAATATTAAATCTGTGGAGTGGTTAAAAAATTAGTTTTAATGACTTCAACCTAAGTGTATGTAAACTTCTGACTTGAACTGTAATCTCTCTCTCTCTCTCTCTCTCTCTCTCTCTCTCTCTCTCTCTCTCGCTCTCTATATATATATCTATATATACAGAACTGTGGAAAAGTCTTGTTTCACAAAAACATTTATCTTAAGATAGTTATTTATATCTTTAGCTTTCGTTTGTCAATAGGAAATATAAATTTTAGACTCACAAACATTACTTTTTTAAATATAATAGATTAGAATAGAAGAACAGGGAGCCCTACAACAGATAGCATGGCCCCCACAGACCCCCTACAGAACATCGAGTCAGTCTGGGTTTAAATGAAGAGATATAAGCAATTGAGACAGTCTAAACAGATAGAAGAACTGTGGCAAATTCTCCAAGAAGCTTGGAACTTCCTATCTGCCAACAAACAAGAAAAAATGTGTCCAGGAGTACCTAGGAGAATTGGTGCTGTTTTGAACTTTTCATGACATTAATTGATAAAATAAAACTATTTATGGCATTATTTTTGAAGACATCTGTGGCAGCGGGGGTGTGGTCAAGCGTCTCTCCGGAGAGAGAGAAAACGGTAAGGGCGCTTGCATCTGAGCTAGATTATGTCTAACACATGTCTCTAATTACAGTGAGCATGGGGAGAGTGGCATAAAAGAGCCACACCGCCAGGAGACGTGGAGAGAGAGAGACTGGGTCCCCAGATTTATGTGTGTGAAGTTAAGAGTTTATTATAGTTAAGTTGCAGAGACTGTTATTTTATCACGGAAAAAGTTATAATTGTAAAGTTGAGAGCAGTGTGGTCATTAAAGAAACCTAACCTGTGTGTAGAGCAACCTGCCTCCTGCCTCCTCCTTTCCACGGAACATTCACAACATCCTTACTATGCAAAATATTTCACCAGGGCCTAAAACTTTTGCACAGTACTGTATGTATGTATGTATGTATGTGTGTGTGTGGGTGTGTGGGTGTGTGTGTGTGTGTGTGTGTGTGTATATATATATATATATATATATATATATATATATATATATATATATACACACACACACACACACACACACACAGTATTGTTTAAGATGTGTAGAGAGCTTTACATATAAAGTTTCTTTTACATCAAAAGAATTGCCCAGGGCATACAAAAGACAAAATCATTAAGGCAAAACTTTCAGCAAAATGATCCATAATACCTTGGACAAATATCACAGACTGTGATAAATTGCAATAACGAATATTGCCATTGCAATAAGGGGGATATTTTTCCTGCCACTTCTCTATGGGTACAATTGTGAGCACAAGTATTACTGAGTAGTGCTTATGTACCATTTCAATGCATCAATACATGTCATCTTTTCCAACCTTTATTGAATAACTATTAATATAGAAATTCACTTAGAGTAGATACTGATGTATTATAAGAGTGGTTGCCACAGAGACTACATTAGTAAGCCTTTTCAGATCCATATGTTGCCAAGTGGAGAAATGTCATGACATTTAACTCGTCATAAATTGGACGTGGCCCCTTTATGAACCGGAGTTTTGAGACACCTGCTTTTTCGGCACTCTCTCATGTAGAGACGTGAGAACATACATTTTGCAAGAGAGCTCCCAGCTTTGTTCTTCTTTTGAGAATTCTTTGGGTAGATATCAAATTTTACACAAAGTACTTATAAATTGCATTAAATGAGTTGCGTACGGCATGCGAGGGTCGGACATGTGAACGGCAAGCTTTGCACACTTTGCTAGTTTTTAATACTTTTTGAGTCATAAACCAGTGAGATTCGATACACCCTGTTCCATAACTCTTCTATGAAGACAATATGTCAAAGAATACGAAAAACCTCGGGCTCTGGAGACATTAAAACACACTTACGTGATCAAGCTGACACCTTTGACAGGACTGCAGACCAGGGACTCAGTTTGGACGGTGCGGCGGGAGAGATTCAGCGTCAACTGTCGAGTATGTCGGCAATGCTGGCAAAGGTCGTTGCTGACTTGGAGGATCTTGCTGTAATACGTCGATCGATCACTGCCATGGAGATGAAGTTCTCTGAGTTGGTTACAAGAGTGTCGGATGTTGAGAAACGGATCGATTATCTGGAGTCTTCGGAGAGGGAATTAGCTGATAATCCGCTAGTGACCAAGGTGGACTTGGAACGCGTTTGGGAAAAGTTGGAAGATATGGAGAACTGTAATCGGTGAGACAACATCCGAATTGTTGGAATTCCTGAGAAAGAAGAAAGGAAAAGATATGGTGAAATTCCAAGATGAGCTCTTCCAGAGTCTGCTCGACATAACAGGCTATAAGCTGGAAATCCAACAAGCTCACAGGGTTCTGGCTCAGAGATCTGCAGAAGGAGACAGGTCCCGATCAATTCTGGCCACATTTCTGAGATCATCCAATAAAGATCTTGTGTTATGCGAGGCAAGGAGTAAAAGAACCATAACATTTTCTTGTTCCCAGACTTTGCGAATTTGACGAGAGAAACGTGATTGATTCAAGGAATGCAAGAAAGTCTTACATCAACGGAAGATCGCTTTTGCACTGATGTTCCCGGCCAAACTGAGAATAGATGCTAAGGATGGCTGCAAAATATTTATATGCCCACAGCAAGTGATGTCCTTTATAAAGTCAATGGAATGAGCAAGTTATTGTGTGATGCTCTTGATACAGCCGAGTGGACCTGACACACTGAACATTCACTTGATCGTCCGAGGAAACTGGGCTCCTTATTTGTTTCTTTTTGTGTTGGTTCTGCCTAGCAGCTGGAGTTTGTTTTGTGGAATAACACTCCTTCGGGCAGTTTGTGATTGTATCTGCACGTTTTTTGTGCTTATGCCTCATATTGGCTGGAGTTTGTTTTATAGATTATTTTCTGTTGTGCAATTCTGTCTCAGAAACTTTGTATAGAAACACCGGACTCGAGCAATCCGACAGCAAAGTTGTCATGGGGACTCTCGAGTTGTCAAGGCATACATGGACTGTTTGAGTTTAGAGGGATGGACACCAACTGGCACTGTCGTGCGCGGGGTTAATGCACATGCTTTTTTTTTTTTTTTTTTTTCTGGGGGAAGTTCAGGGTTTGTTTGTTGCTCTAATGTTGGAATGTGGTCTTTATAATTTTGTTTTTGAAACACAATCAATTTTTTTCTAAAATGTCAAAAGTTAATAGGAGCAGAATGTCTCTCTCCACGTGGAATGTGAATGGGATGGGGCCCTCCATAAAAAGAAGGAAGGTTATTTCTTTTCTTAAACGTAAAGTGTTTCTTTAAGGAATGCATCTTTCCCTGCAGGAAGCTGAAAAATTTGGGAAGATATGGGGTGGACATGTTTTCTTTAGTGCTGGCTCAAGTAAGAACAGGGGAGTCATTACATTGATAAGTAAACATCTACAATTCAAATGTTTCAAACAGATTAAAGATAAATTAGGAAAAGTCATTATTGTTTTAGCTGAAATTCAGGGGCAAAGGTTGATTTTGGCTAATATTTACGCACCTAACGCTGATGATCAGGACTTTTTTATAGATCTTGAAGGGATGTTGTAAGCCGCTGGCACCCCTCATGATATAATATTGGGAGGAGACTTTCATCTTTTGATGGACTCAGTCCTTGATTATAGTGAAGCAACAGTGTGTAAGCCCCCTAGAGTAACATTGATGCTTCACAGGATGTGCAAAAATCTTGGTCTTACAGATATTTGGAGACTTTTGAACCCATCTGGTAGGGACTATACATTTTTTTCATCAGTCCATAAGATTTATTCTAGAATAGATTTTTCTAAGTCCCTCATTTCATCTGTTGTTGATTGGTCAATTGGAAACATTTTAGTCTCAGATCACGCCCTGGTGAGTTTAGAGGTGTTGCCACATATGGCGAAAAAGAAATCATATAGTTGGCGCTTTAATATATCCCTTTTGTAAAATCCTGAATTCCAACAAATGCTAAAGGTTGAAATAAATGTCTATATGGAGACCAACTGGACCTCAGTATCCTCTGTGGGTGTGGCTTGGGAGGCACTTAGGGCAGTGTGGCAGCAGGGGCGTGGTCAAACATTTCTCCAGAGAGAGAGAAAGCGGTAAGGGCGCTTACACCTGAGCTATTATTATGTCTAACACCTGTCTCTAATTTCAGTGAGCACGGGGAGAGCGGCATAAAAGAGCCACACCGCCAGTAGACGCGGTGAGTGAGAGACTGGTGCAAGAAAGGCCACGACGTGTCATTCTGTTATATGAATTGGAAGTATTTAAGTAAATGTTTGCCTGTAAAACCGACGAGTGTGAACTGTAAGAGTCTGAGTGCAAGATTAAAACTCCTAACTGAACCAGGAAATCTGCTTCTCGCCTCCTCCTTTCCACTAAGTAGTGTTACAGGCAGTTCTTAGGGGTCGGATCAAACAGTATGCCTCATTCATCAAAAAATCCAAAGAAAGAGACCTTGTGGAATTGGAAAGAAATATTAAAAGTGCCGAGACAGAGCTGAAGCACCGAATGTCATCTGATGGCCTCAGAGTATTGAATTGATTGAAATACAGATATAATACTATTTTGTCACGGAAGGTGGAGTTTTGGCTATTCAGGGCAAGACAGTCGTATTTTGAGTTGGGGGACAAAGCAGGGAAGCCTTTGGCTAGATATTTAAAGCAGAGAGAGTCTTCTTCTACCATTCCCTCAGTGAAATCTGCTGGTGGTGAAATATTTACCTCAGCCATTGATATTAATAATGCTTTTGAAGTATTCTATCTCGATCTCTATAGTTCCACATCTTCGTCTACTGATGAAGACATTAGAAACTTTGTGAAACCATTAGAATTCCCTAAATTGACGAATGAGCAAAACAATTCTCTTGATTCTGAGATAACCTTAGAGGAGATTGGTGAGGTAATTAAGGCCTTGCCTACAGGCAAGTCTCCGGGGCCAGATGGTTTTGCCGCTGAATGTTTTAGATCTTATGCTACAAAATTGGCTCCATTTTTGTTAGAAGTTTATACAGAATCATTAAAGAATGGAAAGCTTCCACCAACCATGACACAAGCCTGGATCAGTCTGATTCTTAAAAAGGACAAAGATCCAAACGAGAGTAAGTGTTACTGTCCAATTTCCCTGATCCAGCTAGACATAAAAATATTGTCAAAAATTCTGGCTAACTGATTAAGTTATGACATCTCTTATATATATATATAGATCAGGTGGGGTTTATTCGGGGCCGCAGCTCTTCTGATAACATTAGGCATTTCATCAATATTATATGGTCAGTGGCGAATGATCAGACTCCAGTCGCAGCCATCTCACTTGACGGCGAAATGGTGTTTGATATGGTAGAATGGGATTATCTTTTTAAGATTTTGGAAATATACTGGTTCGAGAATACTTTTATTGGATGAATTAAGTTACTTTATAGACACCCGGTAGCGGCGGTACAAACAAATGGATTCATTTCAGATTATTTTACTCTGGATAGGGGCACCCGGCAGGGTTGCCCTCTCTCCCCATTATTGTTCTGCCTTGTCCTGGAACCATTAGCAGCCACGATAAGAAGGGAAGATGATTTTCCAGGGGTGGTGGCTGGAGGTATGGCGCATAAGCTTTTACTTTATGCAGATTATATTTTATTATTCATCTCTGACCCCATTAGATCTATGCCTTGCCTCCATAGAATTATTAATTCCTTTTCTAAGTTCTCGGGATACAGGTTCATTTGGTCTAAATCCAAAGCTTTGGCTCTGACAGCGTACTGCCCAGTAACGGCTTTCCAGCGGGCACCTTCCAGTGGCCCACACAGGGCATTAAATATTTGGGCATTTTATTCCCAGCAAATTTGTCTGATTTAGTTAGAGTTAATTTTGACCCCTTAATAAAAAGGTTTTAGAGCAATGTAGGCAGGTGGGCTTCATTACATTTATCTATGATTGGGAAGGTTAATGTTATTAAAATGAACTGTATTCCAAAATTTAACTACCTGTTACAATCTCTCCCTGTTGAAGTCCCCCTCTCTTATTTCAAGCAATTTGATAGCATAGTGAAGTCCTTCATTTGGAATGGTAAGTGTCCTAGATTGCATTTTAATAACAGTAAGTTATTAAAGTTAGTACGTATGTTACATAGGCAGATTGACAATGTTGGGCTAGGCCTACCCAAGATTTGTTTTAGTGTTATGCATTCGGTCTCAGACATTTGGCTCATTAGTCACTTCCACCTGAAAGAGCCCCTCCCTGGTTTTGTATTGAACAGGAAAATCTTGCCCCTATTTTGCAATAACTTTTCTATTGCAAAGACTTTCTATCAAACTAATCTGAGAAGTTAAGTTACACCCCATTATCTTGCATTTGCACTCGGTAAGGACAAAAGTGTCCAGTGTGTTTAATTCGTACATTTATTTAAATGTTGCCTCAAGCATATGGCTGAACCCTAAATTATGTATTAATAAGTCCCCTTTCTGCTGGTCATAGTGGATTGTGAGGGGATTTACTACACTCAGTGACCTGTATGAGAGTGGAGTGTTGTGATCTTTTGAAAATTTGGTTCAACATTTTGGGATTCCCAGATCTCAGTTCTATAGGTATATACAGCTGCACCACCTGCTCTGTATTGTTTTTGGGAGTAGCACACACCCACCTGGGAGAGATGATTACTGCTTTTGGAAAAGGCCATGAGGCATCAGTGTATTACTCACTGCTAATTCAGAGTCTGGGGGACAGAGCTTTAATTGCTCTCAAGAGATTATGGGAGAAATATTAAAATTTGGTATTGGAGGAGGGAGTGTGGGCTAGGATTCTAAAAAATGTCAAGTCTGCATCTAGAGACTTAAAGACACACCCACCTGCTGGTGATGCCAATCAGAAGATGGAGACACGACCCATGTCTTTTGAAGCCTCATTAAAAAAAAAAAGGGGGTCGAAAGTCGGGCGGAGCGCCATCATTTCCGGAGTGGTGTGCAGAGATGGGGAAGGTGGCAACTTTCGAGGAGGTGGCAAGTAGAAGGCTGGGGTTTGGGGACTTGTTTGTTAGGAAATGGGATAATTATTTAGAGTTTTTGGGGTACTCTCGGGGAGGGGATGGGGAGAGAGAAGTTTAGTTTAATTATGTATGTTTATTATATTTAATAAATATATTTTTTCTTTTGTGTGTGTGTGTGTGTGTTTATTGTAAGGATGGCACCAGAATGTCTATGCCCAAAAGGCGCAATTTCAGGTAAAAGTCGAAGACATTTGAGTTTATTCTGATTTACTCAGAAATTATTGTCCTTAGTAGATTACGTTAAATCCATGTTTCCGCAAATCTACAACCAGGTTAGTAGCGGACTAAAGCTCAGTTCTAAGTGGAGCATGGGGCACACCGACTGAGACTTTAGAGCTCCGACTAACAAATTGGCATTAGTTCTAGTGTACTTCAAGTGTACAGGCTCGTTATGGAATTTCCATTTAGGACAACATAAAGTTGTCGACCAAGCCTAAATAGGGTGAAGTCTAAACCTCTGGTTATTGTAATATTTTCTAGCTAAGTGTACATAGGAAACTATGGCATGATTATATAAATCTATTTTAACTTATGTATTGTTGGTCTATCTTTGTAAATTTAGTGGTCATGACCTCTGGGTAGAAATAATGTTATAGTGTTTACTATCTAAGGGGACTAAACAAAATACTTTTAGATAAAAGGGCAAGCGTGAGCAGCCATCTAATTAGTATTTAGTAAATTACTGTTTTAATAACCAGTACTGGTGTATTTGTGACCGTGAGATCCGTGTACACGGCCGGCGCGAGACTCTCTAAGTGACAGGAATCCGAATGAACGAGTACAATATAGAGTTAAACATGATGATCAAATGTTAAATTAAATTTAATAATAATAATTAAGATTGGAACATTAATATATCCTTGGAAACTTTTATAATTGGAGTTAAATAAAATAAACGGGGATCATAAAACGAAAATTATAGTTATTTAATTGGAACGAAATAACTTAAACTTAATGTGCATGATAAGACAGAATGCGCAGGAGACCTTCAGCCACGCCATTGGTTACTGTCCTTGGGCCACTGGTTGGCCTCCCCCTTACAGTATTATTATTTGACCACAGGGGTGTTTGCTGGGGGTCAGGGTGGGGTTGTTGATTGGGGAGGGATATTAGTGGGGGTTAAATGTTAAATGTTGATTCCTCCTCACTTGTAAACAGTGCTGCTCTTCTGGTTGTAATGCACGTGCCTCAGTTCTCGTGTGTTTTAAATACCAATGCGATTATGTCATGCGGGTACCGCTGCAGACCGGAAGCATGATTTAGAGTAAAAAAAAAGGTGCTTAAATATTTATCTTTTTCACACCAAATGCGATCGTGTTGCTTTAGAAGACCTTAATTTAACAGCTGGTGTCGTATGCTGACTGTCTGTGATTTTTGGAGCTTCAAAAGAGAAATCTCCATTCACTTTAAGGACCTACTGAGCTAATATATACACTATATTGCCAAAAGTATTCGCTCATCTGCCTTTAGACGCATATGAACTTAAGTGACATCCCATTCTTAATCCATAGGGTTTAATATGACATCGGCCCACCCTTTGCAGCTATAACAGCTTCAACTCTTCTGGGAAGGCTTTCCACAAGGTTTAGGAGTGTGTTTATGGGAATTTTTGACCATTCTTCCAGAAGCACATTTGTGAGGTCAGACACTGATGTTGGACGAGAAGGCCTGGCTCGTAGTCTTCGCTCTAATTCATCCCAAAGGTGCTCTATCGGGTTGAGGTCAGGACTCTGTGCAGGCCAGTCAAGTTCTTCCACACCAAACTCGCTCATCCATGTCTTTATGGACCTTGCTTTGTGCACTGGTGTGCAGTCATGTTGGAACAGGAAGGGGCCATCCCCAAACTGTTCCCACAATGTTGGGAGCATGGAATTGTCCAAAATCTCTTGGTATGCTGAAGCATTCAGAGTTCCTTTCACTGGAACTAAGGGGCCAAGCCCAGCTCCTGAAAAACAACCCCACACCATAATCCCCCTCCACCAAACTTCACAGTTGGCACAATGCAGTCAGACAAGTACCGTTCTCCTGGCAACTGCCAAACCCAGACTCGTCCATCAGATTGCCAGATGGAGAAGCGTGATTCGTCACTCCAGAGAACGCGTCTCCACTGCTCTAGAGTCCAGTGGCGGCGTGCTTTACACCACTGCATCCGACGCTTTGCATTGCACTTGGTGATGTATGGCTTGGATGCAGCTGCTTGGCCATGGAAACCCATTCCATGAAGCTCTCTACGCACTGTTCTTGAGCTAATCTGAAGGCCACATGAACTTTGGAGGTCTGTAGCGATTGACTCTGCAGAAAGTTGGCGACCTCTGCGCACTATGCGCCTCAGCATCCGCTGACCACGCTCTGTCATTTTACGTGGCCTACCACTTCGTGGCTGAGTTGCTGTCATTCCCAATCGCTTCCACTTTGTTATAATACCACTGACAGTTGACTGGAATATTTAGTAGCGAGGAAATTTCACGACTGGACTTGTTGCACAAGTGGCATCCTATCACAGTACCACGCTGGAATTCACTGAGCTCCTGAGAGCGGCCCATTCTTTCACAAATGTTTGTAGAAGCAGTCTGCATGCCTAGGTGCTTCATTTTATACACCTATGGCCATGGAAGTGATTGGAACACCTAAATTCAATTATTTGGATGGGTGAGCGAATACTTTTAGCAATATAGTGTATATATATTTACAACCCACTGGCTACACATAAAAAGGGATGATCCAAAGCTTGCTAATTCAATAATTTTATATATATATATATATATTTTTTTAAATCTTTAATCATTTTTGATAATTCAACTTCAAATGCTTTCTTTTACTAACAATAGATTGTGTCTGTGTATGTCATGTACCTCAAAATTACTTAAATGCACACCACTGAATGCAGTATGTTCATGTGGCCTGCATGAAAACTGGAAAAAAAACAAAAAAACATTTTGTCATAATTTACCTTAATGTTGTTTCAAACCCAAATTACTTTCGTTCTTCCACAGAACACAAAAGGAATCATGCTGCTCTTTTCCATCATCTGCAATGAATGGATAAGATTTGAGAGCTACAGTGGAGGGAAAGATTGTCTGGTTTCTCACATAAAGCTATGATGTTGCTTCAGAAAAATATTAATATAAGTCGTTTGAACAGTGGGGGGTTACAGTGTGAAGAATTTACATGTTTCCACTGATCATGGTATAAATATTGATTGAAGCTTGCCATCCCCAGGTCACTGTATGCTTTCATTGTATGGATATAATATGAAAATATTTCCCTTTTGTGTCACATGGAAGAAAGTCACATGAGTTCGAAACATCATGAAGTTGAGTAAATGCCAAAATAATTTTCATTTTTGGGAACACTTCTTTTCAAAATCCCCACCCTGTCCTAGTTTCAGTGTTTGACAGTGAAATAAACAAATAAGTAGCCTAAATAAAAAGGTATTAACTAGGGCTGTTGATTTAACATGTTAATTCAGTGCGATTAATTATATTAATAATAATTCAGTGTGTAAAAAAAAAAGAAAAGAAAAAAAGAATGCCATTAATCATGCTGCTGGACATTACTATGGAATATTCCTACCATCGGAACAATTCAAGCTTAAAGTACCACCTGTTTTCAGCAGGGGGCAGTAGGCGAAACTCCAGCTGAACAGGCAACGTATGGTTAAACAGGCAACAAACTTCATGCTTGCTTGACCCCAGCGACAGCACAAGATTAGAATGCGATCTTCCATTCAAAAGCAACTGGACGGAGCGCAATTCCGAATGCTAGAATCTTGAGATGTGTTTTTCTGAGTTTCAAATTATGTTTAACTTGTCAGAGTGACCTAAAAATGCTGTGTTTATGATGCGACACAATCAAAGTGAGAAGCTCCAGTTGCGTCTGTCTGACACATGAGTTCACTGAAGCGTCCTTAGACAAATCCTTATAATGAATGTATCTCAGACAGCTTGATAAATTCAATTGCAAAATGGATTGCTGTGGACTGTAGGCCAATGATAGCGTATGTTCAATAATGTGGAAATAATCAATATATTGCCTTCTAAAGCCACTTTTTGTGTTGCTTTATCAAAGCTTGCTTCATCTGCCACAATAATGGAATGCATTTTAATTATTTGAGTTATATTTATAATACTGTACATATTCTATTTATAATTATTTAAATGTAATTATTTAATCATATATTTAAATATTGTTACATTTATATGTGCAATTAAATGCGATTAATTTGATTTATTAATCGGCATGTCATGTTATTAATTCAATTAAAAACTGAAATCGATAGACTGCCCAGGCAATAACGTGTTGCGCAATGTTGTGCATTGTACTTTTTCAGGAAAATCTGAAGCATAGCAGAGTTTTCCAGGAGTAGTCAGTTACAGAGGTGAAGGGCCAGGGATGTCTTCTGAGTCTCTCCACATGTCTTCACTATCTTTCCACTATTCATAAACCAGAAATACTATGATAATATAGCTGAGAAAACAGCTTTTGTTGACATAATTTTTCAATGTCATTGATGCCTAAACAATGCTGTGCATCTTATGCTTACAGTAATAACTATTTCTATGTGCAGCATCTCAGAAAAATTGGAGTGCTTGGAAGTAAAGAAATCTTCACTATAAAGTAATTGCCATTAATTCATTGCCCTGTCTTATCTCTATCAACAGGCAGATACCTACTGGCCACATGCACATAAACACAATCAGTTTTTCATGAGCTCATGACCTAAATAGTAATGTGACACAACAAATAACCATTTAACCAGATGCAATGTTCAAACCCCAAATCTGGTTGCATATATGAATTAATTAAAGCATTGCAAATGAAGCTTCAACTGTATCTTCTGTTACACATTAAAATGCAAATAACTTCTTATCCTCTTATGTATGCAAAAATGTAAATAAAATGAATATCTGTCAGCTTATAATTTTAATTTTGTTTTCAAATTCAGGTGAAAACTGAATGTTGGCTCGAATCACACTATGTTTCTAGTATTTATTTGCAAAAGGACAAGGGTGAAATAAGGTGATGACACATTTAGATTGTAATGTGTTACATGATATGGCCTGCTTCCAGCATTAAGAAAAATAAACAAATCAACAAATTATGTTATTACAATTTTCCTAAGTTTATACTCTAACCAAAACCTAACCATGATTTTAATAGGAAAATAACTTTTGTGGGCCACTGAAGTGCTAGCTAAAATTGTATGCCTATATGTTTGTTGATTACTTGGTCTCTATAGGATCAAAAGTCATATTAAAAGTCAAACCCTTTTCATATGAGGTAAATGGTTCGATACGTTAAGATTTCACCATATCCTATGAATTAATTAGTTGTCATGAGACAATGTTGGACATGATGTGTTTAAAGGAGACATAGTCACAAGTGTAAATTATATTTTGATTGGAAAACCAATGTTGTATGTGGCTGTCAAAACAGCTTTACACTTAAATAACCTTTTTTTGCCCAAACTATTGGAGAGCCTATGGGTAAGACCATATGGGTCTCCACTAAATATTGAAACTTGGGAAGTGACAGTGGCACTTGTGAGAACTGTGTACACAGGTAGGGATTAGTGGATTCACTCATGCACATTAAAATGGAATGCAACTGACATCTTGTAAGGTCATTTCTAGTGTGCTGTGAAAAAGAACAACCTGTATACATTAAACATGAGCTCTGAGGAGAACTCAGCTGCACAACAATATCTACAACAGGAAACGGCTCGTACTGACACTGTTGCTAGAAGTATATCTCTCTAGTTCCAATGTATTGATCATATCCTGCTTCCCAAATGTACTTTCACTTCCAATCATATCTCAAAAAATTAAAGGGAACACACAAAAATACTTGTATTAAATATTCAGGAACTAACTCAACAGCAGAAGTTGCTTGAGATCCGTATGTACTGTGACCAACATGTTTAAGTGTACCCTTTTTGTTTGCCTAAGGTATGCTTTCTGAAGTAAAATATAGCATCAACATAGTGGCAAAAATGTGAAATCAAAAGCTATAAATGAAAGTGACAGGATGAAAAGGATATATTTTTGTATAAACACACTTAAGATACAGAAAGATCTTTTAGCAGGAACTATTCTAGCCTCTATTCTATGCAATGAGGGAATCTGTGCTGCTGTCATTAAACAAAATTATTAGTCTGAAAAGTACTGCATCTGTCAAGCAGTGAGGTTAGTTTGAATATTTAAATCAAGCTGCTAGGTATATTGTTTTTTTTTTTTACCAATGGACATCTTGTAATGAGAAATAGAGAATGGAATATTCAGCATAGTCTTGCATAAACTTAAAAGAACTAAATGTTATGCAAAGCTCACTCAGGCATTTAGAGCCATTCTAATGAATATATCACAGATAAGCAATTTACTGATTTGAAATTATTTCAACCCAGTGTTCATTCTTATTTATTGGATGCCATTAGTACTTGGTTCAGAGCACGGAGAAAGGCCAATGCTTCCCAGACACAAAGTCTAAAATTACTTGCCAAAATTAATATGTTGCAACTTTAGTGTCATCTAACAACTTTTACCACAAGATTTCTTATCAGTTCATCTTCTTCTTGTTTTTTTCTGCAGAATTCAATATAGTGACACACGTGTAGTGTTGGAAAACGAGAACTGATTCTTGTTCAGAACTGGCTCCACTTTTTGAAAAATACAGGAACCAAATGATTTTCATGACTTACGGTTCCATTGGTAGGTGCTGCAAAAAGTTAATTTTGGACCTTGCCTAGACACCAGCAAAAAAACAAAAAAAAACTAAAAAAAAACTAAAACAAAAAAAAGTTTCTACCAAACATTTCTATAAACCTACTCAAAAGCAGTGACATCTTTCCGTATAATGAATATGTTGTTTTGTTCTGTAAAGATCATATTTAAAATTAATTAATGAAAAAAGTAATGCAGGCCAAAACTGTTATATTAGATCAAACCGTATAGAATTGAATGGAGTGAAATGCATCTAACATCTTTATCGGGTGTCATGTAAATATGGAAAGCTTCAACACAGTCAATTTGAAGGAAATTCAGACACAAATTTGAAAGGAAATTAACTTCACAGTGGATCATGACATAAAATGATTACACTTCACAGGGTGTTTGGAGCAGTGGTTCATATATTTTCACCCTGTAGAGGCACTTGTGAAAACATGCACACACACACACACACACACACACAAAAAGACTCCAGCAAGACATCCTAGGGTGTGTTTATCAGACTCCAGTGACACATGGTATGTGGGACAAGTTAGTGTGTTATATATTGGCCAACTGGCAAATACAAACTCATTAAGCAGTTCAGCTCACTTCCGACAAAACACTAATGAATGTGTTTATAATAATTAAACAAACAACCTCAAGACACCAAAGTGCAATGATCACTTGTGGAGCTCTAACTATTAACAAGTAGTATTAACAAATGTTTTCATCCTTTGGTTGCAATGCATTACCTTTTTCTATACTTGAGGCAATCCTCATAAATGTTTTGTCTGAAAGCACAGCCTAATATCTATATACCATTTTTGTTCAAATGTTATTAGATATTCTGGTGTAGTCTAAGGCTGGTATACTTGAATTATGATAATTTCAGCAGCAGCTCTGCCTATTAATCTGATTAGGTTTCTACGGTAATGCTGAAGAAATCAGACAGGGGAAAATTGACACGTCAATACTGCCAAAAGAGCCTAGATATCATTAACTGTATGCTTAAGAAAGGTCACAGCTCTCATAAAGAAGGACGCTAGCGTTCATTAGAAGTGAATATAAAGACACATTCTGTATAAAACTTCCATTGCAGTTCACTTCAAAATGTGGGAAACCTCAAATCTTTACATAAAATGCTTCAAGCTGACTGAACAACATTCCAATACTACCCATGGGCAAATGGTAAATGCATCTTAGGGATTAGTGAATTTAATCACATTCACGGATTCATCCTATAGACTGACAAAAGTATTTTTCTCCCCACTAAAAGCTACTTCCCTTGTTCTCAATATGGTGTGGATCACAAGCAGAACTTTAAGTCGAATCTTAATTTAAAATTCTCAAAAGTGTGTGTGGTCTTTGCTGCTCTGTAACCAAAAGCAGGGGTGTCAAATGTACAGCCTGCAAAAGACTCCAATTTGGCCCGTGAGGGAAAAAAAATTATACGTTACACTGAGTATATTACTTAGTATTCAAGTATTACATTGGCACATTAGTTTAGTAAAGCTTAGCTTCTAAAAATGGTCATAACCATGGATTTCATTACATTAATTACTTGCAGTGGCGGTTCTAGCTTGTACGGTGCCCTGGGGGTATGCTGGTGGGGGGGGGGGGGGGTGCGGTTCTATGCCGCCCCGTGCCACCCCGGGTGTATTGTTTGTTTTTGTATATTAACACGTAGCAGCCAGACATGTTTGAAAGTATGCAAAAGTGAGATTAAAGTGAATCTTGGCTCTGCGAACATAAGCAAAGCTATCTCTGTGTGTGTTAAATGAATACACACGTAACAATTTTGTAGAGATGGGAGACGATGGATCTACATGCAGGCTTTTAATGAAGGTGATACAAAACAACATGGAGTTATACAAAGAACCAAACAATATCATAAACAACAATCTAAGGAACATACAAGGTAACATAACTGACAATGAGTGAGAGAAACTAGAGGGTATATATACAAACTGATGATTGATGAGGGAATAGGGAACAGGTGAGGAAGATGAGGAACAGATGGCTGTGATGAGGGCAGTGCAACATGGGAAATGTAGTATGGGGAAAACTAACAACAGAAGACAATAACTGTCAAAATAAGAGTCCTTGTGAACAGAGGGGTGATGAAAGAGCGACTCCTTGATGCAGGATGGAACCAGCGGAGTAGAGGGGCTGGACGGAACCAGCCGAGGAGGACGGGAACCAACTCCAGGTCTAATAGCTCAGCGAGAGCTGGCTCTGGGACGGACGAGGCCTGCAACGCTGGCTCGTTGGCCGCGGCAGGCTTGGAGCAAGGGGCCGTGGGGCATTCTCTGTGGGGGGTGAATCAATGTCCTCATCCTCTTTCCCCACAGTAAAATGTGAGCCACAAAGTTCAAGAGCAGTATCCACGTATTCACACAATGTCCAGTGAGCATCCACCGGAGGCATCCGTGACTTTAGTGCACTATTAGACCGCAGTCATCATAGTGCACCAAATTAGCCAGTTCAAGGAACTCACGGACATGATCTTCCACTGGATGGTCCCCTTGTGCGAGGAGGAGAATCTTGACAGCCGCTAGATCCATTTGCAGTCAGTTCTTCTGTAACGATTTTGTAGAGATGAGATGGGAGATGATGAATCTACACGCAGGCTTTTAATGAAGGTGAAGAAGGTGATACAACACAACATGGAGTTATACCAAACAATATCATTAACACATTAACAATGATCTAAGGAACATACAAGGTAACATATGAACTGACAATGAGTGAGAGAAACTATAGGGTATATATACAAACTGATGATTGATGAGGGAATAAGGAACAGGTGAGGAAGATGGGGAACAGATGAGGGCAGTGCAACTTGAGATGAGGGCAGTACAACAAGAGAAATGTAGTATGGGGCAAACTAACAACAGAAGACAATAAATATGTCAAAATAAGATGGAGAAGACGAAGTGACAGGAGTGAAGACAGTGACGATGTGACAATATGTATGTATGTATATATATATATATATATATATATATATATATATATATATATATATATATATATATTAATTACCGTTAAGTACGATACAGTAATGACACAAAACATTTAAATGTGAATATGCATGTGCATTAAAACATCCACTATGTCACTAAAATCAACTACGCAGAGGATTAAATCCACTACGTCATCACGCTACAGTCTGCAGCGAGGGGTACTTGGGATAACCTATCCCACTATGAAGTTTATGCAAGTCTTTCACAACAATAATGACAACATGGACCGATATTAGAATAGATATTAGAGGTAATATCTTTTCAATTATTTCCAGAATAATTATTTTTATTAAGCAGGTTTGCAATTTAAAGTACAAACAGTTTCTTTGTGTTAATGTTCTGTTTTAGACGGTTTATTTTAGTTAAAGCTATCCAGCCTAGAGCAGTGAGCATTTTTTTTTTCTGTCAATATTGTTGCTTGATCTTCTACTTCTAATTAATGTAACCTCCGGTTAATGAAATTAATAAATTCCATGTTCTCCACTTTGTATTACCCCAATAGTAATTAAAGCAACATAGAGTTTATTCTGGACTTACAGTGTTTCTTGCTCCGTTGATCCGCTTTGCTCCACTGCTGAATCTCCAGCGTCAAAACTAAAGAAATTATATTTTACCTAAGTTTTGATTTTGTTTGAGGCAGTAAAGAAAAGCCAAAACAGCACAACTTTCTATTGTGTTGTGTTTGCTGCACTCAAAACCAATGAATGAATCTTATGAACAGGTACTTTCAATGAATTTCTCCAAACGACTCACCAGCTCACAAGTTATTGGTTTGAATCAGTCTGACGAATCCTTCACTGAATGAACTCACTGAAACACAGCAGCTGATTATGTCTAATTAACTTATTAAACCACAGGTCTTTGCACTCTGTCATGCCAAAATGAAACTGTTTTGTGTGTAAAATTAGTTAAAAACATAATTCATTGTGACATATGTATGTATGTGTGTGTGTGTGTGTGTGTGTGTATATAAATATATATATAATATGCATGTATTAACACTTCGGCCCTCATACAGTCCATATACTTTAGTCCAATCCGGCCCTCGACCTAAAATGAATTTGACACCCCTGACCTAAAGGCTCTGATACACTCACGGCAAAGAAGATCAAAACACCTGAGCAACAGTATACTGATTGCGAACATTCAGACACTAAACGCCTCCACTGGGGGAGGCATTTAGAGGAGCATTTAAATATGAGATGCCACTGTCCTGTCAACAGACTACATGTAAACATCAACTAATGTGACATTGAAAAGTGTTATCAATAACTACATGCCTCATTCTATTAATAAAATTCACATGAGATCAATGCAGAAGATAATATGTAATTTGTCATGTTAACATTTATCCAGTGGTGGGTAGAGTAGCCAAAATCTGTACTCAAGTAAAAGTACAATTACTTTAAAAAAATAATTGCTCAGGGAGAAGTAAACGTACTAACATATATAATTACTTGAGTAAGAGTAAGAAAGTATCCAATTAAAAGAGTACTCAAGTAGTGAGTAACTAGTTACTTTCACAAATGACACAATGGATGTTAACTCCCTGGTATTGCATTACATAATACACATTTATCATGTATTACAGAATTATTATTTTTATTATTATTAATGGAAATTCTGTCATCATTCACCATCATGTTGTTCCAAACCCATATGACTTTCTGTCTTCCATGCAACACAATAAGGAGATTTTAGACAAAATGTTAGCCTTGGTCACCATTTACTTTGTGATAGTTCACCCAAAAATGAAAATTCTCTCAAAATGTACTCACCCTCATAACATCGCAGATGTATATGACTTCCTTTCTTCTGCAGAACACAAATTATTATTTTTAAAAGAATATTTCAGCACTGTAGGCCAGTACAATGCAAGTAAATGGGTGCTAAAATTTTTATGCTACAAAAAAAGCACATAAAAGCAGCATAAAAGTAAACCATAAGGCTCCAGTAGTTAAATACATATCTTCAGAAGTGATATGATTGGTGTGGGTGAGAAACTGATCAATATTTGCCATTTTTTGCTAGAAGCTCTTTTTCCAACCCAGCAGGGGGCGATATGCAGAGAAGAATGTGAATCACCAAGTAACAGATCACTTTCACATTCTTCTTCTTAATTATTATGGTGAAAAAGTGAACAATGTCCCACAGGGACATTATACAGTATATAATGCTGAAATATAAACCAAAGCAAGATCATGTTTATTAATGCCTACTTTCGCTATTTCATAGCTTTTAGTTCTTAGTTTAGTGTATTTACAATTTTCAGTGTCTAAATATTTTAGATAATTAGTTCTGTACAGCTATACTGCTGCTCCCTAAACGCAGAGTACACAGCCTTCATAGGGCCTCAACCCCAGTCGCGGAACACTCTCTTCACAATACGATCGCCTCACGTCCGCACATCTCTCACGCACGACTCGCTGTGCATGCACAGAAATGCTGTCTGTTCACGTTCCAGTTGTCAATCACGCGAATGGCAGAGCAAAAGGCATTTACACTTAACTTGGATGTTTACATGGATTTATACAGTTAATCAGCCCGAAGTAGTTGCGATAGTTTCCAGTACCTTCCACCCCGTCTGCCGACAGATCATCCCCGTCTACCTGGATCAGGGGAGGGGACAAGGGGAGGGAAACAAAAAAAAAAATGTGGCACCTACACGCCGTAACGCTGATCGTGCCAAATTAACAAAGACATTTAAAAAGAGAGGGAAAAGGCCAACACGGAGCGGCAGCGGGAGAGAGAGATGAGAGAGAGAGAAAAAAAATTCACTTGCCGGTTCTCCGATACGCTGTAGCCTGGTCCTCGGCCACTCCTCCACTCTCTGGTGGATGACTGCCACGCCTCCCTGGGCGGATCAGAGGCAGTCCTCTGGCCCCTGGCGGACGGAACACCCAGCCGTGTTTTCGGTGGACGGAAGGGGTCTCACCTGCCCCTGGCAGCGGTTCTCCCGCTCCAGGCGGTCGGCCAGAAGCCCCTCCCCGCACGCGGCGCATTTCAGCAGCTGGTAGGGTTCTCCTCCGCCCCTGGTAGTGGTCCTGACCACTCCAGGCAGTCGGTTAGAAGCCCCTCCTCCCCTCGCGGTCGGCGGCCGTTCCTCCACTTTCAGGTGGCCGGGCTCCTCCGTCCCCCGGCGGATGGCCGCGGCTGCTCAGTTTGGGTGGATGCTAGTGGCGAGGACTCTATTTTTGTCCAAAAAGTTACTCAAGTAAATGTAACGGAGAAAATGTAGCGCGTTACTATCCACCTCTGCATTTTGCATTCATGGGACTAATGCTAACACACTAAATGTGGCCATAATATGTACATGGTTACATATTATATTAATATAAAAAAAGAAATCACATGACATGGTCTTGGAAAATGTATTTACATGAATGTGTGCTAAAAACAGTGCATAAAAGATAAAAAATTGTGTGCAATATGAGAGATTGCAATGCTGATAGCCAATACTGTTTAAAACACAAAGATAATTCATATAGTGCTAATGGAAAGGTGCAGTAAAGTATGGTTATAGTGCTAGTTAATGGAGCAACAGAAGCATTAGTAATAGACAGAAAGACAGGGAAAAGAGCTTTTTGTTTTTGAATTATTCACTCAAGGTAAGTGTTTTGGACAAAATACCACTAGTAACAGCAATTTGGAGGTTGTTCTACTACTGAAGAGGGAGGATGGACAATTTTCATATCTAGATAGGCAGGCTTCACTCATGTGGCGAGACAAGTGAATTAGACAGCTGGCGATGGCAGCTGGGCTGGGGTGTATGGTTTGATAATGCTGTGCAGGTAATGGGGGGCCAGGCATGGCATGGTGGGCAGAGGACTCTCTGTATGTTGAATATAGGTCAAACAGCAGCGTTTTGAAATACATGTTGAAAATGAAAATAATAATAATAATAATAATAATAATAATAATAATAATAGATAAAAACACACATGGGTAGTTGATGCATAACATGTCTGATGATGTTTTTATTTTTATTTTTATAAAAAACAAGATTTTGGGTTGAAATCTAGGCTATATGTTGAGAAATTATGTATCTCAGCTCCTGTAACTGGTCAGGTTTTGGTACGTTTTTCAGCATTTTAATCACCTTTTTGCCTTCACTAGTTAATTTTTTATGGTTCTGAAGTGTAACAATGAACTTTTTAAAGTGCAAATATTCCATGTCATCCATTAAAATGAGGTCATAAAGGCTGCATGCATAACATTTTGAAAATAATAAGCAAAATTCAGTTTAAAATAATTTTCAATGGAATCTAGCGCGTCACACCAGAGGAAACTTCTCTAAAGTATTTAATTGTTCCTTCAGCTACATACATTTTGTTGAGTGCAGTTAAGAAATTATTTAAATGTGTTTGAGGAGTGGTTTGATGTTGTTGCTGTTTTTCTGAAAAGCTACATAATGTACCCTTTATGTAACATCTGAGGAAACTTCAGGTCAGATGGGATATATCCAGAAAAGACTTGAATCATTTTAAACCTTTCAATGTAAAGCTTTTTGCATGTGATGAAATTAAAGCAGAGAGGTTTCTTATGATTCTAAAAGATATTGATTGGTTGCAGTTTAGGTAATGAATGTAAAGTGCACATTTTGAATGGAAAAAAAAAAATTAATACAGGCTCTTTCAAGCTAGTCTTTCTGTTTAGATCCCACACAAAAACAGGTAATAGTTTCTTTTCGAGTTAAATCAGAAATTAAGACATCTGAAAGAAAGTGATTTTCTCAACTCCAGGTTTTTACATGATATTTGTCAAACCGGATCTCTTGTAATACTTTAATTTGCAGCTAATTTTTGGGTAATTTGCTTGCCAGAATTTTGCTGCTCTTCTCTGCTAGTGGTGAACTTACAGCAAAACTTTTGCAACTATGGTAAGCTACTGGCAAATAGTTTTGTGGTAAACCTTTGGTTAAGATCTGCTTGCAAACAGTTATGGCAAACCAGTGGGAATAATGGACAGCTGTCAATCAATCTAAAATGTAAAACTTCCCACAGAAGTAAGATAATCTGCCACATGATCCTGCTCCTCACTGTGGGTAGTCATGAATATTGGGGTTGTTTCATGCCTTCAAAGACTTAACATAGATAATGTTTGCCAAATATCCTGTGATGCTTTATCAGAATTAATTAAGCACTATGACAGATCGCACCAGGTCATATTTTCAGATTCTTACAGAAGATAATCTCAAAAACTGTCAAAGTGCTCAGAGAAATGGGAAGAGTGTGCAGTGAGAATGGTAGTAATTGTTTCAGTGTTCTGGTCCTTCACATACAAAGCACAAAGAACAGTACATCAGTGGAAATTACTGTGCGTCTTTAAGAAATAGATCACCTAAAAATGAATATTTTGTCATTATTTACTCACCATCATATCATTCCAAAGCCGTATCATTTTCTGTCTTCCACAGAACACAAAAGTGAATTTTTGAAGAATATCCTGGCCACTCTTTTGAAGGATATACTGGACACTTGTTTTCTAAAATAACCTTTGGAATTCACCTTTTATGTTCCACAGAAGAGAGAAAGTCATTATGGTTTGGAACAACATGAGAGTGAGTATATAATAACATGATTTTTTTTTTCGTGAACTTTTCCTTTAAGGCAGGTTGTAAGAATCTTTTTGATTTTCTCAGACCACTGAAATCAACCTGACACCATTTAACACAGAGAAGCAAAGCCTCAAATGCTTCCCCTCTTAACACAGCTTGGAAAACACATTATATCAAAAATATATTTAAATATTTCAGTGCATCCTTTTTCACATCCAATTCCAAGTGTTACAATGTAGCCAACTAAGAATATAGTTGGCTACATTGAAAATCCCAGGAGATCAGCAGTTACAGAAATACTCAAACCAGCCCGTCTGGCACCAACAATCATGCCACAGTCCATATCACTGAGATCACATTTTTCCCCATTCTGATGGTTGATGTGAACATTAACTGAAGCTCCTGACCCATATCTGCATGATTTTATGCACTGCAGCCACACGATTGGCTGATTAGATAATCACATGGATGATTGTTGGTGCCAGACGGGCTGGTTTGAGTATTTCTGTAACTGCTGATCTCCTGGGATTTTCACACACAGCGGTCTCTAGAATTTACTCAGAATAGTGCCAAAAACAAAAAACATCCAGTGAGTGGCAGTTCTGTGGATGAAAATGCTTTGTTGATGAGAGAGGTCAACAGAGAATGGCCAGACTGGTTTGAACTGAATAAGTCAACAGTAACCCAGATAACCGCTCTGTACAATTGTGGTGAGAAGAATAGCATCTCAGGATGCTATTCTGAGAAGCAGGTTGGTGCTGTTTTGGCGGCACGAGGTGGACCTACACAATATTAGGCAGGTGGTTTTAATGTTGTGGCTGATCAGTGTAAGCATAAAACAAAATTTCTGACTTTGAGTTATTATTTATGTAAATAAGACTCCACTTTCACCACGAACCTGCACTACATTTGTACAATTTGTATCTACAATGCAACAGCATCAGCGGTTGTTTTGCACTCTGGTGTTTCTTGGCACTAGACTTCAGGTTTAAACTTCCAGTAGTACTTGGCTTGTATAGCTAACTGCTCTGGCAATTCCTTGTACACAATATGTGCATTTTCCTGTCACTTTGGTAAGAAATGGTCTGCCAAGAACTGCTTAGTGTACTTCGCTTAGCTGTTTTCTGCCCTAGTGAAAATGCATTTTATTCTGTTTATACCACTGGTGCTCTAGAAAGGCTTCCCATGTACTCTAGCATCATTGTGTCAGAAATTCCAGTCATTTAAATATTTTAGATGTGACATTTACAATGGAGCAATGGACGCAACATTAAAGAGCTGCATTTGGCACTTCTTTTCCATCAGTACTCACGAGAATACTTGATCACATATAATCAGACTCAAACCTATATTGTCCTTTACTGTAAGAGAAAACAAGTAAATAGCTTGAAAGAAGAGGAGAGATAGCTGTCTAGATACAAGGCTGTGAGATATCTGACCTTTCGAGTGAAGATGTGCACATGCCAGAAGCACTTTCAAAGTCAATTGTCTCCAGGGAATGAGCTTCTTCGAGAAGTATACAAGCAGCATTCTCTCTCTGAGATGGACAGAGGCATGTGATGAATGTGCTGCGGTGAGTCTGCATTGTGTTACATGTGTTATTCATTCAAAACGGAGACTGTAACTGTATATATTTTTTTTTGTTCTGATATTAATTACTATTACATTTGTAATTACCTGATAGTAAAGTCATAATGTAAAAAAAAATATTTATGTCCGAAGATTGTATGATGGAAACCAAGAACCAAGTTTACCTGTGGATAAAACATGGACTATCACTGCCTGCCAGTAGTAAAACATTAAATTAGTCAGTGTAAACAACATGTTTAAGGGATAGTTCACCTGGAAATGAAAATGCTGTCATTATTTTGTCACCCTCATGTTGTTCCAAACCTGTATACTGTATTTTTTTTCAGTGGAACTCAAAACCCACGTGCAGATTTAGGACTCTCTGATCATTGTCTGGTTCATCTTCTCCTGACCTACAAGTAGAAACTAAACTCGGCTAAGCCTGTAGTAAGGACCGTAAATAGATGGACCAATGAAGCAGAGCTGGAAGTACAAGCCTGCTTTGACTGCACTGATTGGAGTGTTTTTGAGGCTGCAGCTACAGACCTGGATGAGCTCACAGATACTGTGACATCATATATCATTTTCTGTGAGGATATGTGCATCCTTACTAGGACATTTTTATCATTCAATAACGACAAACCATGGTTTACAGGAAAACTCAGACAGCTTCGTCATGCCAAAGAGGATGCTTACAGAAGTGAGGATAAAATATTGTACAACCTGGCCAGGAACACACTTACTAAGGTAATCAGAGTGGCTAAAAGAAGCTACTCTGAAAATCTGAAAAAACAGTTTTCAGCCAACGACCCTACATCTGTATGGAAAGGCCTGAAAAGCATCACCAAGTACAAGACACCTCCACCTCACTCTGTAGAGAGTCAACTAATGGCTGATGAACTGAATGTGTTTTACTGCAGGTTTTTTAAAGCCCAGTCTCACACCCCTCCCCAACTCTGATCTTCACTTCACACACACACCAACACCTCCTTGAACCCCCCTCCTCTCCACTCCTGCTACTCAGTCTGCACTTATGATCTGTGAGGACGATGTTGGAAACAAAAGACTAGGAAAGCTTCAGGCCCAGATGGTGTTTCACCTGTCTGTCTGAAAGTCTAAGCTGACCAACTTGCCCCCATCTTCACACAGATCTTTAATATATCACTGGAGCATTGTGAAGTTCCCTACTGCTTCAAATGCTCCACCATCATTCAGGTCCCCAAAAAACCCAAAATCACAGGACTTAATGATACATACCTGTTGTTCTCACATCTGTGGTCATGAAGTCATTTGAGAGACTGGTTTTGGCCAAGGGAACCAGTAAGGCCATGAGGTCTTCAGAACGCTTATTCGGTAGCTCCATGGACGCTGGTTCATGGTCGCTGTGCGATGCCCCCTAGATGATTTATGCAGACGCGTAGCACGTTACCACATCGACCGGTGGTCCTCCAAAGATGACAAGAGGTGTCCATGAGCGGCTGCGCCCCATTGTGGCCATGCTACAAGCGGTCAAAAACTGACCATTTTTGTTGCAGTTCTGCAGCCGACTGCTGGGTGGTGCCACCACGTCCCACCACAGGCTTAATGCAATGGGCTCCCTCTCCATTCAAATAAACCACAGTTGGGCTGTATTTTGGGGAAGGTGGGGGCTGACCACAAAAACCCTATACATCCAAATACCCACTATATTGCATCACTTCCTGCTCGGGGGGCTAAGGACCATCCCCACATCCCATGAATCCACTAAACGTCCCCTTACCAGCTATTTTGGGTGAATAGCCCACAGAAGCGAGCCTTTGATTGGCCAACCGCGGGGGCATGTCAGGGAGGGGGCGCGGCTGACCATGAACACACTATTTGTCCACTTACCCACTATATATTACAGGACTTTGTCCCTGGGGGACCACGGACCCCAGGGCTGACCATCTTTTGCCACACTTTTTATTTATATGAATTTATTAGCATTTATATTAAATATCAATCAAACATCATGTATGACATTCAGGACACTCCTATAAATGCATGTATGTAACTTACAACTCTTTAAAATGTATAATTATCTTAAAAATGACTGTCCATGAACCATGTATTTGCATCCATTAAAATAAGTTTTACGTGGGCACTTTCTGCATTTGAAGAATAAAGATAGGAAGCGCCCACGTGCAATTGATTTGAAGTGCAACAAATAGGTTGTCTGTGGACAATCATGCTTATGGCTTTTCTTGCCATTGGCATGTAATATTATCAATCAAACATCATGTATAACACTAAGGGCACTCCTGTAAATGCATTTATGTAACTTACAGCTTTGAAAAACGTATAATTAGCAAAGAAATGACCACGGCCTTGAAATAGATTGCACGTGGGCACTTCCTGTGTGACCTGGTGAAAATAACCTTAAATTTGATGCTAAGACCTGAGGGCTATGAATACTTAATCTTTGGGCCCTCATAAACAATGTATTAAAAATCCGTGTCTCTCACTGATTGGGAAATACTTTTAAAAAAAATCAAGAAAAATATTCTGGAATTTTAGGTGCACATGTCAGCTAATTAAGCACTTAACAAATTCATTCAGACTTTACCTATAGAAATGAATGGAATAAATTGCTAGTGGGATGCGTCCTGGCAGCGTGCCTAGAGGTCCGACAGACCCCAAATTTCACACAGTGACCCTTCATGGGCCTCTTGAAGACATACCGAGAGGGCTAACGATTTCGGTGAAGTTTTGGCCAAACATCAGATAACACCTTTAAAGGACTCTGGGCGGGCAGAGTGGGCTCCCGCCATGTGCCTGTAGGGCTTTACTGGTTGTTTAGATCAGTGTTACTATCAGAAATAATTAATAATTATTTCTGTAGTTATTAATTAATATTTAAATTAATTAATTGGATCTAACTCATTAAAACCTCATATGGGACTCCAGTAAATGTAGTGTGCTACGTTTAGGAGCAAGTTTGGTTATTAGCAATAATTAATAATTATCAAACATAGATATTAATTATTAAAATCAATAGAACATTGATGAGAATCAATATTAGCCTTTTAAATCCTTTAAATCAACAGTTATCAAAGATAATCGTTAATTGTTAACATCGATGAAACAATAATTAAAATTAATACTAGCTTATTGATCATTCAAATTCAATCATCAAAGATAATTATCAATTATCAAAAATCAATAGAATATTAATAAGGATTAACATTGACGGGGCACCACCCTGAAATCAGGGACTAATAACCGAATAGTAAAACAGTCTCAATATTAGATTGTTTTCTTAGGAAAATCGACATCCGAAGAATATCAATTTTCGGGAAAAAAAAAACAATGAATGAAGGTTTGAATCCGAGCACTGACATCCCGTCAGCATGACACAGGCATATGCAAAACAAACCAAAACACTTCTCTTTGTAATATAAACAAAGTTTATTTATGCAGTGATATCAATTAATAATTAATACAATGCAGTCAATAAAGTTCCAACTTACAACTACAAACTAAACTGTGATATGATTAGATATGGTAATCAAAATAATCCTATAACACATAAGGTGTGTGTGTGTGACAGTGTGTGTGTGATTAGTAAGAGAGAGAGAGAGAGAGAGAGAGAGAGAGAGAGAGAGAGAGAGATGATTAAGTGACAGCCCTAAAGCTGATTTCGCGATAGCGGGAGAGAAAGCAGCTGTGTTCATCACTCAGAGATGCGGTTTTACGAGCGGGCTCGTAAAAGTCCTGCGTTATTTGACTCTTTAATTGATGAACTCAGTTTCTGTCTCACCCGCGATGGCGAAATTGCACAATCCAATTTGGTTGGACCACAATACAGCAAAACAAATTTGTGATAATTAATACCTGAGTATTAATAATGAGTGGACATGGCGGTCCGTAAACTGTACAAGCAAAAACCTTGAAACACAAGAATAACACGCTATAATATTCTATCTCTGCCCAGACGTAAACCTCTTACTTGTATCGCATGAGGACACAGGTAGAATGTGTTTTCCTCCGTCCTTTAACTTTGACCCGGTTCCTTGAGGCTCAGGTGATGACGGGAGGCCGTTTCCTCGCTCTGTCGGCGGGCGGTACGGCTGTTGATTCTTGGCGGGCTGGCGGAGAACTCAGAAATGTCGACTTGATTGAAGGTGGAAGAGAAATCTTTAATCTCTTCACTTCTGTAGGCAAACGGATGAAGATGCGAATTGCTCAGCGGTCTCCTTCGGATCCGTTAGAGTGTTTGGTTGAACACAGAGTAATCTCAACTCGTCCAGCGAGATGGAGATTGTATGGCTACAGTTTCAAGTTGGACATTACTTCCTTGTGCCACGAGGTTGCACCGGAGAGCAGCAAATAAAACTACATCTATATTAGGTGAACAAAGTCTCTGGAAGCGAATTCTGGACACATTTCAGAATTATTTCAACTCCTGATGATGTCATGTTTGAGGGACGTTCTGTTGTGTGCCTCATCCAATAGGAGTTGAGAGCTCGATCCTTTAGTGAGCAAGGTTTCATGGATCTGTAGTCTGTTTTGGACTCCTTTGTTTGATTTTGGTGCGATTTTTATCAGTACAATTTACGACTTAGAAGGTGGGGGCTTGAGTTATGTTTTTACGACTGTGTTAGGCCTGCCTTTGTCTTCTATCTGAATACATGAGGCCCAACATGCCCCATAAGGAAATGGATTGAAATGTTAAAAAACATTAGTGTCAGGAACACCTAAAAACACACTTATAGGGGGCATGTGGGATGCCTGGGCTCTGTACAGCAAGAATTAGGGTGATGTATGGCATCGGGGGGCACACTGGGGGCAAAGGCATGCCAAAGTGGTATTTAGTGGGTAAGGGGACAAATAGTGGTATTGTGGATGGAAGGAAGACTATGAGGAAAGACAGTGGGTAAGGGGGACACAGGAAGTGAGTTCGTGGACAACAGGAAGACCATTTAGAAGAATAGTGAGTAAGGGGGACACAGGAAGTGAGTTCGTGGACAAGAGGAAGACTATGAGGAAAAATAGTGGATAAGGAGGACACAGGAAGTGAGTTTGTGGACAAGAGGAAGACTATGATGAAGACTAGTGGGTAAGGGGGACACAGGAAGTGAGTTCGTGGACACAGGAAGACTAATGGGTTTGTGGACAAATAGGGGCTCTGTGGACCTATGATGACGACACCACAGTCATCTGCCTCATCCGTGACGGTGATGAGTCTGCATACAGACGGGAGGTTGATCAGCTGGCTGTCTGGTGCGATCACAACAACCTTGAGCTGAACACGCTCAAAACAGTGGAGATGATAGTGGACTTCAGGAGAAATTCACCCATACTAATAATGTTCTGTATGCACTTGTTTCTCCTATTACCAATAATAATAATAATAATAATAATGTGTACGTGAGAACATTTGGCAATAAAGCTCATTCTGATTCTGATTCTGAAAAGTAGAACAATTTGAAGTATCATTGTGCTGCTCTTGCCATACAACAAAAGTGCATAGTGATCAGATGTTGCAAAATTCAAAAAATAAAAATAAAAATTCAACATAATAGTAAAAATATAAATAAAATTTGTTTGTGATGTGTAGTTTTTTCTTACTGACTGTAATAATTGACTGAATAATTGGCTATGTCTTTCCGTGGATGAAATGGCATATTCCTCTGTAATAAAAGGTAAAGTGGACAAACTAAGGAAAACACAGGGCAATGTGTTGATTTAAGGATTTTTAGCCTAAGGGACCATTCAGACCAAAGGCGTTCTACGGCAAAAAAAAAAAAAAAAAAAAAAAAAAAAACGAGAGTGTCTCCAGATGTGTTTTAAATGTTAAAGGTCTGAAGTTGACACTTTGGATCTTCGGAAGTTGACCTGGGCAGGCTGGGCAGCTATTTTTGATGTAAACGAGAAATAAAAAATTGCAGCTCCTATCTATATGAAAAGGGAAAAATCGATATCTCCAAAATGGTTGGTCAAGATTATGAACAAAGAACATACAGTATTTAAAATCAGAAGTAAAATCTAACAACAATGGTATACATTTTTTTTGCTTCTTTATCTCAGATCATGCTAAAAAAAAACAACAACACTATTTTTCAGGCTGTTTCAGCTAATGCACATGTGGGTTCTCGAGATGACTGACAGGCAATGTCTGTATCTAAAAGGTGATTGGCTCTTTTACCTGTAAGGTGGGACTTCTTTTCTACATCCATTGCCATCCCAATTTCTCCCATATATTTTAATACCAGTGGTCCATCTCTGCTAAATTGTCTCTGGCAAAACACAGCGAGACGCGGCGCAATGTTCAAAGACATCGACCTAGCACATTTACAGTATGTAGAAAAACAAATGAAAAACAGTGCTGACGGATGCAAAAACATGAACGACCCCTAGATTCTTTGTCTACTTGGACTGCTTCAATCTTTCTTTCTTGCATTGCTAGCATTAAAGTCTTGAACTGTGTGTACAGGAAGTGCATAGGATATTATACCACACCTCAAAAATAAAAGCCTCCAGTTCTTTGAGGGATAAAAAAGGTGGAAAACTTTGAGGAATCAAAAAGGTGTAAAACAGTTGTGCATCCAAACATCCTAAGAAAATCAATGAAGTTTAGATCTGATAATAAGAAGTTTGTGGTCTGACTCATCAGACCATATTACTTTTTATTGCCCAGGTTTTGTGCTCTTTGGTTGTGTATATTTGTGCTTTGGCATTGGGTGCAAGTGCTGTCAATATAGCAGCATAACAATAAATTCCAGCTTAGTGAAGAAGCTCTGATTCAGTTCGGTGAAAGCTTTTGAGCCAGTATTTTTGTGGTATTAACAACTATTCTATGAGTTGTGTCCTTGTACAGTACATCTAAGATCTCTGATTAGCTACCATTATTTGTCTTTGCCAATGAAGTTTGCCCTTATTTAACCCATACTATAACTTTTGAGACAATTACAGCTTATAAATGAGAGAACTCTTAATAACTAATACATTTTTCAAAGCACATACAGTACCAAAGTGCCAGTTGCTAGATTTTTTTATAGTTGATATTTGGCAATCATAAGCTGTGACTCACCTTCATTGCTACAGTTATATAATTGTGATTTAGCTACTTCAAAGTTAAACTCCTTTAAAACTCCTGTAGTGCTTCCATTAGTTTGTCCATCTACTATATATAGTTTAGAGAAAGGTACTTTTTAGGGCACTTGCAAGATGTTATGCATTTGCTATGTTGGATTTACAAGGGGTAGGTCCAAATATATACAGTATGATGATGTGCTTTTGAAAGCAATGTCTTGGATGAACCCTTTCATGCAAGGTCTATATTGGGACCACAATCATGGTCAAAGACCACTGTGTACAGCCAGGCACACATTCACACACTTACCTTGCAAAACCTCCATTTGCGTCCAGAGACATGATGGTCTCACCCTCGCCAATCCATCAATCCAACAGAGGACCTTATAGAGAGGCACAGAGATGAGGTCAGGAGGTTTAACTTCACTCACAATGTCATGATAATGCATGTCTGTCCTGACAGACAAGCCAGCATTGCTCAAAGACTTTTTCACTGGCAACCTTATCTCTTCCTGAAACCTCACCCCCCCCCCCCCCAAGTCCATTTTCACCACCACCATAAGAAGCTTACAGCAAAAAACAATGCAAGAGCACAAACATTGTCAATCTCAAATATGGCAGCAACATTTGACTCATTCATGTGACACAAGCAGAACGTATTCCTGTGTAAATTGTTTGAAACTTACTGAGAAATTTGTTCTGCTTGTGTTGCATTAATAAATCACTTTGTCTCTTTTGATGATGGTACCATTTTGTAGAAGAAATAAGTGTGAACTATTAATTAGCATGTTTAGTAGATAATCTTCACAATCCTGTTGCATATTTAAAGACTGTTCATCAGAAGGTAGTTATACTGTATACAGTATACAATGGACCATTCCTGTAGCTCAGCAGTTAGAATATGGCACTGGCAATGCCAGTTACCAAGTAATGCATGAACTGATCAAATGTAGACCATGAATCACCTGAATTGCCCCTTTAAAATGCTGAAAATGTGGTCAACACAGCATGTCTGTATTCCCAGTATCACTATTCTCCATCATTTGATCGTTGCTTGATGAATCATAATGCCATAATCCCTAGAAAATGTAAGGATGATCACATTAGTATTCATAGATATTTGTATGTAGCATTTAAGTGTAATTTTTTTTCGATTTGATTATACACTGAAATGTACATGTGACAAGGAGGAGGGCGTGGCCGGGCCATGATGGACACGGCCGGAGCTGAATCAGCTGATCAGCGGGAGAGCAAGCTAAGGGGCAGCCAGAGACGCCAGTTCGAGAGAGAGATGCACGCGGCCGCGTTCCATCTGTGTCTGTGTTTGTTTATGTTGGTTTTTATTATTAAACTTTGGTTCCCGCCTCCTCCTGGCCTGTCCTTTATCTGTTACAGTGGTGCCATAACCCGGGATTTTGGAGGACAAAGCCATCATGGAGTTATCAAATCCTGGGCGTTATCAAATCCCTCGCCAGCATCCAGCAGACCCAGCATCAAGCCCTCATGGAACAATGCTTCCAAATCCTGCTCCAGGCCCAAGCGGAGGACCGGCAGGTGTTCCAGTGCCTGATTGACAGAGAGGGGGCTGGTGCTGCGACTCCCCCGGAGGCCACTTCACCCATGACTCTCATGAAGTTGGGGCCAAATGACGATCTGGAGGCTTACCTCGACTTGTTCGAGAAAAACGCCGAGGTGTGTAAGTGGCCGCCCGACTAGTGGGCGGCCCGCTTGTTGCCGTTACTCCCTGGGGAGGCCCAGCTAGCAGCCCAACAACTTCCTGCTGCCAGCCTCCTCAATTACCCCAACCTCAAGAGAGCCATCCTGCTGCATAGTCTGGAGCAAAGCCGCCAGCGATTCTGATCCCTGAAATTTGGGAGGTACGGCTGCCCATTTGCCTTTGCCCAACAGCTCCGGGATGCCTGCCGGAAATGGTTGCTGGCTGAGGGGACCCGTGGTGCCGTGGACATCGTCGACCTGGTGGTACTGGAGCAGTTCATCGCCCAGCTTACTCGTTGTATGGCCGAGTGTGTCCAGTGCCACCGCCCAGCATCACTGGAAGAGGCCATCCAGCTGGCAGAGGACTACATGGCGGCATTTCCCGGGAGGCAGTGAAGCAGACTCTTTTTCTCTCTCTTCTCTCTTGTCTCTCTCCTGCATCTCAACCCCCCCTCCCCTCCATCTCTGGCTGCCCCTTATCTTGCTCTCCCACTGATCAGCTGATTCAGTGCCGGCCATGCTCCATCACGGCCCAGCCACGCCCTATTCTTCATTACAGTACAATATCAACATATTCACAGCTTCTAAAACCTTTGCATTTTTACATATGCACAGCTTTAGAGATATACAAATCTTTGTGAATCCTCTGATGACTAGGGCTGAAACGATTAGTTGATGTTATCGACAACATCGACAATAAAAAATTATTGACAAAAATTTTCGTTGTCGAATAGTCGTTTGATCTCATTTAACGTAACAAGAGATCACATTAAACTCTAATGATGATGCGCAAGAGGAGCACTGCAGTTCGCGCCTGACTGAGGAGAGGAAGAATGAAACAGCCCACAGTCCAGATGCACTCTAAACTTTCCAAACAGCTTCAGGTGATGTAGCTCGCAAAGTATGAGGGAATTATAATGCAAAATACAAAATATGTAAATACAGAAGCACACTCATTGTGGAATAAGTGGAGCTGGAGCAAAACTTGGATGACGAGCATCTTTAAAGGAAACAGCCCGGTGTTACATCTTTAATGCAGTTATATTTAATGCATTATAGCTTTATTAAACTTCAAATAATATGGAAGCAGACCATGTAAATAACTACAAATTCCGAAACTGGCATTTCTCTGTGTGGTCAGCGCCTCTTCCATGAGTTGCGCGAATGTCCCAATCTGAGGGAGAGAGATGAAAGTGCATCCGGCTGAGGCACACTCTGTTGCTGTGATGCTCATCCCTCGAGTGCGCACGCTTAATGCAGCCAGATTATAACGTGATGGCTCACGACTTATTGAATCACAATATATGTCACTGTGCATTTCCTATCTAAGTTCCTATGAAAATGGCTGTGCACCGACGCTCTCCATCCAACCTGATGGAGCTTGAGAGGTCCTGCAAAGAAGAATGGGAGAAACTGCCCAAAAATAGGTGTGCCAAGCTTGTAGCATCATCCTCAAAAAGACTTGAGGCTGTAACTGGTGCCAAAAGTGCTTCAACAAAGTATTGAGCAAAGGCTGTGAATACTTATGTACATGTGATTTTTTTCTTTTTCTTTTTAATAAGTTTGCAAAGATTTCAAACAAACTTCTTTCACATTGTCATTATGGGGTATTGTTTGTAGAATTTTGAGGAAAATAATGAATTTAATCCATTTTGGAATAAGGCTGTAACATAACAAAATGTGGAAAAAGTGAAGCGCTGTGAATACTTTCCGGATGGACTGTATCTCTTTCAAATAAAGGTAATAGCACAATGTTAATTACACCAGGCAAATAGCAAATAGCGCAATCTATAATAAGCCACATGTACAAGTGTGGGTTTGCGCTGAAAAGAGCAAAAGGGATTTTACTTAAAGGCAGATTCTATTTGCACCTTGGTGCAAATAATGGTATATGCTGTATACATCCCAGTGCAAATAGTGGCAGATATTATTTAGGGATGCACCAATACCACTTATTCTCTTTTCCGATATTGGAAATCTCAGTATCGGCCGATTCCGATACCAGTGTTGTTTTTTTGCGTAATCAGTTTAGAATATCTTTATATTATTGTGTGGAACTAATTGGGAGTACTCTTTAATATGTAAAGAAACACAAACTACACATTATTATTTTTTGGAACCCATTCAGCTTAAATATTGTTATAAATTGTAAACAAATACTAATACTAATACTACTACTACTAATAATAATAAATTGCTATTAATATTATTGTTATTGACTTTTAATTTTAATTTTAAATACAACAGTAATATATTTAAATTGTGCACTTTTTAAACCCTCACGCGTTTATTTTGACATACTAAACTCTCCAGGAAGTGCTGTATGTGTCTGTTTGCAAGCAAGTTAACAGTAGTTTAATTCGCTTCTTATTCAAATTCTGGTAAAATGCAGCTCCAGTGCCATTCTAAATGCATATTATAAGTGAACCGAACTATTGAGCATCTACATCTGAGATGCTGTTCTTGAGTGGCGCTCAAATATTGCGCACCGCTGTGAAGGCTAAAAATAGCTGCAAGTGCATCACCAGCCTGTGCCTGAGTTTGTGTCAACAGAACAGCACCATTCACCAAGGCTGTGTCTCGTTTAGAAGGCTGCGTCTTCCTGAGGTCACATTTGTCGGCCACATACGTCATCGAGGCTGTCTCGTTTCAGAAAAGCGAGTAGGACACTTCGAATGCAACCTTCTTTCACGGGAATTCGGAGGATGCATGAGGTGTATCCTTCGTGGGCACTCACAACCCACAATTCTTTGCTTCAGCGGAAATGTCTAAAAAAAAAAATGATGCCAATTTGCCCGTAAATATGATGTTCAAACGCAAGTAATGTTAATTCCCAAGTTGAAGTACCTCAGTAGATGGGTGCACAGTATATAATATGTATAATTATATTAATATATAAATAAAATAAAGTATTAGACTAAAAGTACACCTGTAAAATCTATTTTCTTTTCTCTTTACATCATTATAACTCTCCTAAAATGTACCTTATACATTCCCTTCCAGAGGGACTTTGTTCCCTTCTCACTGGAAGCACTCACGCTTGTTAAAGAGTGGCATGCTGTCATAGCAACCATGTTACGTTCCATTTCCGTTTGTCCTACGAAGGCCGTCTCGTTTAAACGAGACTTGTTTAAAAGAGGACACTCGGTATACTGCAGCCTTCAAAGGACGCATCCTACCTAGCATGCAGCCTTCCAAACGAGACACAGCCCTAGTGTGCTAAGAGCAAGTGTGAGTACGGTGTGCGCCTCTGGCTGCCGCTTCATGCTGTGAATGCTGTTAGTATTGTTGTTGTTGTCCTCGTCTCTAATTTGTTTTTATTGGATTTTTGTTGGACTTTGCGTCGTTCTTCCTCTACACATCTAAACCATCTATGGTTTTTGGATTATCGTGGCTCACCTGTGTTGCCCAGGCTGCCTATACTGCCCTCTGAGTGCTGCTGTTTTCTCTGCTATTGCTACTTAGTGAACTTGTACTCTCCCCGCCTGACGCCGCTTTTACATCTTCCTGCTGTTCATCCTGAATTGTGGGTGGTGAGTTTCTGCAACTGCCGGAGGAAAGTTTACACTCTCCCTGCTGCCGCTATCGCTACTCCACCTTGCTGATCATCTTGAACTGTTGGAGGAGAGATTCTCTCTTAAATGTCTCTATCCCTGCCTCTCCCTGTTATTTTATCCTGCAACTATTGATGGTTGTGATGAGGAGGGAGTACATTATGCTAATTGCACTTCTGATTTTAATTGTCTGCCTTACCTGGTGGAGTTTTATTGTACTGTCAGGACCTGTGGATTTACGTCTCATTGGGATTACAGTGGAGGTGATTTTACCGACCGTGGCTTTAAGGAATACTTCACAACAACTGTTGAACTTAAAGCGAATTATCTTGCAAATGACAATTATGATCTTTGCCAAAACGTTGGCCTGTTGCGTCCGGCGTGGTATATTCACCGAAGCTCGCAACGGGGCCATGTTCCCTCATCTTTGACCTCCATCACTGTTCTGGCAAAAGACTAAAAAACAGTATTCTGCTGGTGTTACCCTTAATAACTTGTCATCACTTGTCAGGCTCAAATCCCCATCATTGGTGACATCGACCCCGATTAACGCCACGTTGTTTAATGTACGTTCTGTAAACAACAAGGCTCTCATTGTACCTGATATTATTATGGCCAACAACCTGGACATATTGTTTTTAACTGAAACTTGGCACAGACAAAATGATGGTCTTTGTTTGCTCAGATTACACCTCCAGGTTTTGGGCTGTTTGATTTTCCTCAACCCTCTGGCAGAGGTGGGGGCATCATTGTACTATACAACCTGAAATATAACATAAGCTCTGTGTCTATATCACAGCCTACAACATTTGAATGCCTTGTTTTGAGTATCTCTGCCTCACAAACTACAGTCATTGCTACAGTTTACAGACCTCCTAAGCCAAATGATGATTTTATGTCTGAGCTTGCTGATTTATTGTCAATGTTGTGTCTCAAGTTTAAGAGAATTATTGTCTTGGGGGACTTTAATATTCACATTGATCAAGCAAATTCTGTCATGGCTAAAGACTTCTTGTCCTTATTGGACTGTATTAACTTCACTCAATATGTAACTGGCCCTACACACTGTAAAGGTCACACCTTAGACCTAGTGTGTGCAAATGAATCATTTGTATATAAGCCTGTTACTGTGGATATAGGCCTCTCTGACCATTTAGCTGTTTTCTTTACCTTGGAATTGCCAATTCTATGTTCATCCACGTCCAGAATTGTTAAGTTTCGGAAATGGAAATCAATCAACCTGACTGAATTTACAAAGTACTTTTGAAAGTACTTTATACCCCATCCTGCTGGAATAACAAATACTACAGTTAAATAATGCTCTTACTACTAATTTGGATTCCTTTGCCCCCCTTAAGTTGCATAAAATCTCACATACTCGTTCCGCTACATGGTACAATGACAGTCTGCACTCAATGAAAGCAGATTGTAGTAGAATGGAGAAAAAATGGTGTCTATCTGGCATGGAAAAATTCAATGAGTGACTACAGAGGAGAAATACAAACTGCTCGATCCTCTTATTTCACACACATCATTGTGGATAATCAACGAAATCCAAGACATCTTTTTCAAACCATAAATAGACTCTTCAATGTCAATGATGCCAACATCTTGACTGCTTCTCATCAGTTATGTAACACCTTTCTTAATTTTTTTAATTCTAAAATTGCTAACATCCATAAACAAATTCTCTCTTCACCTGCCTCACTTACATCCCATCATCATTTGTCCAGTTTTCAGGTACTCCTTTTTCAAATTTTTTGCAGCTTGATCACGCTGCACTTGCTATAGTAGTATCAGGTATGAAAACTTCCACTTGCATACTTGATCCTTTACCTACAAATCTGTTCAAGTCTTGCTTTGATTACTTGTGCCCAGTGGTGCTCAACATAATCAGTGAATCGCTGTACATAAGTGTCATTCCAGCTGCATTAAAAATTGCTGCTGTTTCTCCGGTTGCAAAAAAGCTAAACGTTACCTTGGATAATCTAAATAACTTCTGTCCCATCTCTAATCTCCCGTTTTTGGCAAAAAATGTTGAGCGTGTCATTGCCACTGAGTTGTACAATCATCTCACTGTCATTAATCTGTTTGATCCACTTCAGTCTGGTTTTCGGAAATTCCACAGTACAGAAACGGCTCTGGTTAAGGTCACCAATGACTGCATGATCTGATACAGGATCTCCTTTGATCCTTATCCTCCTTGATCTTAGTGCTGCATTTGACACTATTGACCATAATCTTTTACTCACCCACCTTGAAAACTGTCTTTGGTGTTTCTGGGACAGTTTTGAATTGGTTCAAGTCTTACTTTTTTGAGCATAGACAGTTTGTTATTTTGGGTGAGCACAGGTCTGAGACTGGTCTAGTATACATTGATGTCCCTCAGGGTTCCATTCTGGGTCCCCTACTTTTCAGCCTCTATTTATTCCCGTTAGACCAGTTCCTAAGATCTCTTGGTCTTACCTATAACTTTTACGCAGATGATACGCAAATTTATATACATTCCATGCATGGTCAAAACAACGTTGAAACATTCCTCTCCAAATGTATTTCTGAGATAAAAATCTGGATGTCCAATAATTTTCTCTGTTTAAACAGTGACAAGACCGAGGTGATGTTGCTTGGCACCCATCATCAGCTTCGTAATGCTAGTCCGACACCACTGGTTACTGACAACTGTGTACTTGTGTTTCAGGGAAAAATGAAGAATCTTGGTGTGATCTTTGATTATTCTCTGATGTTTGAACCTCATGTGCAAAATACAGTCAGGACATCATTCTTTTATCTCAGAAACATTGCAAAGTTGCGTCCAATGCTATCCTTTTCTGTAGCTGAAAAGTTGATCAATACATTTGTATTTTCATGCATCGATTACTGTAACGCACTCCTTGCTGGGGTTTCAAAGTCTACCTTAAATAAACTGCAGTATGTCCAAAACTCGGCAGCCAGGATTTTGACACAGACTAAAACAGGTGAACATATTCAGGTGCGAAACTCGGTGCCCACCCGCACATTACGCGGTCGCGTGGTGCACATTACCGAGCATTTCTCAGTGTGTTAAAAAAACAGTAGTGTGCGGTTATACATTCCGGTTCACGATGCGGACGCCTCACTTTAACAGCATTCTATCCTCCATGTTACAGTGCAGGACATGCCCATTCTGCGCTCCGAGGTAGTAAATTGCCTTGTGAGAGACACAATGGGGTTGTTCCCCATACAGTGTACAGACAGAATGTCACAGCCGTTATTTTCTCATCAAAACGCAGAAAGATGGTGGCCTCCAGCCTTTCTGCACCTGTGACATTTGAATTGAGTTCTGTTAATAATGATCACATACAAACAATTCTTTCTCTTATGTTTGCACGCTCATAAACCATACCTTAGTGTACGTATTAACTTTGGCTCAGGCCATTCTTGAGAATTTTCCTTGCTTTCCCATTTCACACTGTGCACAACCGCTTCCCAATGTTGAGCGGTGTGCTATCACAATTAGTGTCAAATATAAGCACCCACAATCCCATTACGTGAACACGTGGCAAGTACTCATGGGCATGTCAGATTGGGTGCTTAAAATGATCGAACATGGGTATTTGATCCAATTCGCCTAGCTTCAACAGCATTTTGTCCTCAATGGTTCCATCATGGGACGTGCCTGTATTATGTGCAGAAATTCAAAATCTCCTCGCAAAAGATGCGATAGAGATTGTTCCAAGCTGCCACGGCCACAAAGGGTTTTACAGCTGCTACCTTTTCTTTCCGAAGAAAGGGGGCAGGCTTCGGCCAATTTTAGATCTGAGACACTTCAACCACGCATTTGCAAAACGCCCATTCAAAATGTTAACTCAGAAACAGATCTTATCGCACATCCGCCCACAGGACTAGTTTGCATCAATAGATCTACTGATCTATTGTAAAGGACACATACTTTCATATCCGAATTGTAATGCATCACAGGCTGTTCTTGAGATTCGCGTTCGAGGGAACGACACATCAATTCAAAGTCCTCCCCTTCGGATTGTCTCTGGCCCCACGCACGTTCATGAAATGTGTAGATGCAGCGCTTGCCCCTTTGAAGATGAACGGCGTGTGCATTCTGAATTACCTTGACGACTTATAGGCTCTGCTATTTGAGCAACAGCCTAGGTCCCAATGTCAACTGGGCGAAAAGCACACTTTCTCCCAGCCAACAAATCTCCTTTTTGGAGGTTCAACTTGACTCCATGAGCATGCGTGCACACCTCACGAGCGAGCGTGTTTGGACCATTCATCAGTGTCTCTCAGAGACTTCATCCCCAGAGGGTTCTGAGGATTTGTGAATTGTTCGGCAAAGCAGAAGTCAACATATTCGCCTCCGCGGAGACAGTCCACTGCCCTCTTTGATACTTCATGTCCCAAGCCCCACTGGGGGTGGATGCCTTGGCCCACAAGTGGCCGATGAAATGCAAATATGCATTTCCCCATGTACATCCCCTTTACTCTGTCATTAGCAAAGTCCTAGAGGACAAGGAAACAGTTCTGTTAGTTGCACCAAAATGGCCCAACCAGCCATGGTTTCCAGAAAAGATGGAGATATTAGACAGCCCCCCATGGGAAATACCGTTGAGGAGGGATTAGCTCTCTCAAACGCAGGGCACAATTTGGCATCCCCAGCCGGAGCTGTGGAACATGCATGGCCCCTGAACAGAGCACATCGAACAAGCCTGAATTGGCTTAGTCTGTAATAAACACCATTTTGCAGGCTTGAGCGCCATCTACGAGATGCCTCTATGCACTAAAATGGTGTGTGTTTGCAGATTGGTGCTCTTCACGCAGCAGAGACCCAGTGAATTATTCATAATGTATATCCTTACATTCCTTCAAGAGCGGTTGGATGCAGGTCTTACTCCATCAATGCTTAAGGTTTACGTAGCGACTGTCTCTGCATTTCACACTCCAGAGGCTGACTCCTTTATAGACAGACATGATCTGATCATAAAATTCCTCAGGGGAGCTAGGTGCTTGAGCCCCCCTTTAAATCTGGTGCTGAGGGCGCTCATGAGCCCCCCGTTCGAACCATTGGAATCCGTTGAGTTGCGTGTGCTCTCTCTAAAAACTGCACTGCTGTTGGCTCTGGCCTCAGTCAAAGGGGTTGGTGATATACAGGCGCTGTCGATTGACAGTCCATGTCTGGAATTCAGTCCGGGGCTTTCAAAAGCCACCACCAACCCAAAAAAAGGTTATGTGCCTAAGGTGCATTCCACACTCTTTAGGGCTCAGATAGTCCACCTACAAGCTTTCTCTTCTCCACAGTCTAATTCAGATGAGGAGCGGTTAGCGCTTTTATTATGCCCCGTTCGGGTATGTAGAGCGCACCCGCCAGTTTAGACTGTCAGATCAGCTCTTCGTTTGTTATGGAGGGCATGTCACACAAAAGGCATGTCCGTTTCCAAACAAAGGCTCTCTCACTGGATCGTTGATGCGATCGCCCTCGCTTATGAATCACAGGGTGTGAGATACCCTATTGCCGTAAAATCACATTCAACTAGAGGCATGGCCTCCTTATGGGCATGTACAAATGGTGTATTCCTACAAGATATATGATTTGCAGCAGGATGGTCTTAGCAAAACATGTTCGCGAGGTTTTATAACCTAGACATGGCGTCCATCGCTTCGCGTGTCCTCTCTGTCTAGAGAGCTTACTATTCCAACACTTAGTGGGTGAGCCCGAGCTCCTTATTATGGGCAGGCCACCTGTTATCATTTTAATACAGCCTTCTGTGTAGGCTGCTATCAGTTTACTCCCACTAGAAGTCACAAGCACTTCCAATAGAATAAAACCTCCCTCCCTTCCACTGGTTATGAAGGGGTTAAATTATTCCATGTGTATTATATACTCATATAGATCCTCAGTTTAAGATTAACTTCCCCTCTGGTTTTCACCATGTGGGGTTATTCATTTTCATACACACTTGAAGACATATGATAATAAGTCACTGCCCGACAGGCCCATGACCTCATATACATATTTTTCTAAGTGTTTATACCCTGGTGCATCTTAAGGTATGAAACTATGTAGTGCGGCGTGATGGGACTCCATTCCCCAAAGTGTTTCACTGCAATGTCGAGTGAACTGAATCAATAGGGAACATCTCCGGTTCCCTGAGATGAAGGGAACGAGACATTGCAAAACTTGGCCGCACTACTACTTCAGAGTTTCGAGGTATGAGCGATGCGTTCTTGTCCTTCAGTCAGAAAATTCTGAAGAAATGGTGATTGAGCACTCGCTTATATAGGGCAAATGCGCACCTAAAAGGGCGGGGCTCAAACACCATTGCCAATCATAAGATTGCCGTTATGATACAAGGGCTTCAACTTGGTCATGGAAAAGGAATTCCCCAAAGCATTTCACTGCACTGTCTCATTCCCTTCATCTCAGGGAACTGAGTGTAACTGGAGACGTTAGTTCTACTCTTACTCTGAAGACACGTCCACACTAATCAGTTTTCAGTTTCCAAACGTCATCTTTTGTACATTCTAAAGTATGCGGTACTGGAGATACTTTTATTTTCTAACTTTTTGTTTTTACAGGAGGAAAATGTTATTACAGTGTAAATAAGAGGCTTGAATGTGGTGAACTCAATGCATTTTCAATAGGTCTGGCAATCGATTAAAATTTTTAATTACAAGACATGCCGATTAATTAATCAAATCAATCGCAAATAATTACATACATCGAAAGGCCCACAAATAAAGATAATTCATAAAAATAATGCATAATAATTCAAATATTTATATGTCTGGATTGAAATTCAGTTTGAAATCAATTGCATTATTGTGGCAGATGATTAAAGCATTGATTAGACAATTAAAAAAGGGGCTTAAGAACTCAATATATTGTTTGTTTTATTGTCATATCATTAAACAAGCCTACAGTTGACAGGAATCTGTTTTGCAGTGAGTTCATCAGTGTGCTTAGTTCTCGGTAAGCGTTCTTGCATTTTGTCTGCGCTATTTTTAATTGTCCTCTGTACATGTGCGTGCCTCATACAGACGTGTTTGGAGTGTCTCACTGGTATTCAACATCATAAAAGCAGCATTTTTAGTACGCTGTGTCAAGTTAAAAGTAGTGGAAACTTTGAAAATCTTGTGTCGTGATTCCTGTTGGCTACTCTGTTCTGCTTCCTCCTCAGTGAGCATTTCTCATTCTGTGGCTGCGCTGCTTGTAATGTTTGTTGAGGCACGCTGACACATTGACACAATTTGTAAAAACAGATGTACTTCAAGCTTGAATTGCTCGTATGGTAGGAAATCCGTACTTCTATTACGGAATTTACTTATGCGTCAGGGGGCATGATTAATTGCATACATTTTTAAAAGCGTAATTTTTTATATAATTAATCGCACTAAATTAACGTGTTAAATTGACAGCCTTAGTTTTCAAACAAAAATGTATTAGTATGAACATAGCCTGAGACTAAGTTTGGGACTGCCCCATCTACCTGAAGACATTTTTGTCTCTGCCACATTCTTCTTGTCACAAGGTATAGTGGAATAATCACATAATACACAAGGGCAGAGTGCTGTCCTGAGAGCACAGTGATTTTATTTATTTAACGTTGAGCGAAATGAAATACCTATAGACTGTATCCATCAATCATTTATAAATGTATGAGATTGTAAGCGCACACAGCAAGTCACCACAGAGTTTCTGATTGAATCTATAACATCTCAATTACCACAAAATATAGTCTCTCTAAACGTCACTGGCGGAATGGCTTACATTTCCATAATTTAAGTGAAGTGAAGCATAAGATCTAAGACTGCAGCCCATTGTCTGTTGTTAGATCCATTATGCAGGGGTATTCTGCGTTTCACTGGCTTATTAATGAATGTGCTGGTCCAAACTCCAAGACAGACCAAAACCTTAAATGCCTGCTGAAAGATTTACTGTATTAATTGCAATAGAGATCAAGTCAGAATTAAAGATCAAACAGGGGTTTCAAAATAAATAGTACAGCAAAAGGTTGTTTTGATCATTGTGGTGGGCGGCGTATTTTACCTACTGTATATTTAATGCCAAATATGGTCAAAATTCAGGTATCAGTCCTCTGAAACTATAGGGAATTTACCTGCATTTTTTTTTTTTTGTCATCCATTTACATTGAAGACAGTTACCAAGTAACACTACATTTCATCTATTACATAAATAGAACAGAAAATAAAAAAAACAATATCCAATTAAAGTTCAATCAAGGCACAACATCCGATGAAGATGATGGTGGGAGTGCAAAAGCTAGAGCAGTGGTCATAAGACACAAAGACCAGAATGCATGATGATGAACCAAAGTCACATTAATACATTTAGAAGGTGTATTTTTTTTATAGATATTTATGTTGGCTTGAGAAAGCCAACATACTGTTATTCTATTAAAGCTTATTATTAGTGGTGCTTTCTTTAGCAATGCATTACTATTATTATCTCACACACATATTCTTCTTCTTCCATACAAAACTATGGCACCTAACTCGTCCTGTACTGTTTGTCATACACCCTTGAATGAGGTGTCACCTCAAATCGACCGGCTTATTGAGGAGAGGAGTGCTGTGAATTTTCTAAGCGATCGGGGGTACGATGTACTCCTCGGGGGCAAAAAACTGCCTAAAAAAATCCCATTGACTTAACATAGACAAGAAATTTGCTGGATCATATCTCCAGATCAGAATGTCACAGAGACATCAGGGTTGGATTGTTTTATTTGGGTTAGCAAGCACTATTTTGCCACGCCCTAGCAACAAATCCTATTGACTTCCATTCAAAATGGCTTAGTGGGATATCTCAGGATCAGAATGTTGTAGAGACTACAGTGTTGGCTCTTTTCACTCAGACCAGCAACCAACCTTTTTAGTATCACCCTGGCAACTGCTTAGCAACCAGATAGGCTCACCTTAGCAACCACATATCAGGGTTCAGCCTCCTCTGTTGGTTGTGTTTTTATTGTCTTTGTGGCTGAGCTCTGACACTCATGTTTAGTGTCTTGTATAGTCTGTCTTGTGTGAGAATGCATGGCTTGCCTAATTGGCATTGTCAAGCATTCTCTTGTCTTGTTTATTGACATGAGTCCATTGCTCTTATGTCATCCTTGTGGCATGCACTTGTGTCAATTGTTTATGTCTGTCTCTCGCGATCTCGGGAGCACTTTGCAGTGCGCTCGCTTTGCACTGCACGTCCTGGTTGCGATCCGTCTTCATGTTGTGCTGGGGTTCGGCCACTTCTGTCTTTGTGGTCGAGCTCTCGTACAGATGTCCCATCTCGTTTTGTCGCCTGTTGCGTGCATCGCGTGGTATTTGCTTCTTGGTGTATGCACAGGTTTTGTCTAGTATGAGAGTGCATGGCATCACTTTGTTGCTGTGTATTCTCTTGTCTCGTCTGTCATTTGGCATGAGCGTATGTTGCCTTGTAGCTTCTGGCGATAGGTCCTCGTGTCATTCGTGTGTTTGTGTCTGTGTGAGCATGTGGCTTTTTTTGCTTCCGTATTGCCACGTATCTCTCAGTCTTGTGTCATACCCCGCCTCCTTGTCTGCTTATTATTAGTTCATTTGTTTCACCTGCCTTCCTTGTTAACACATTTTTTTTTGTTTTGTTGTTGTTGTTGTTATTAACATTTTTATTGATTCATAAATTAACACAAAGAAAAAAAACAACATATTGAATCAATAATTTTAAACATTAAACCCCCACTATATCCCCTCCCCCTACCAAACTCCCACCCCACCTTGACCCCCCCACGAACACCCCTGTTGTCAATAGAATATAGAGACACACACACAAAACTAAAACAACAAAAAAGAAAAGAAAATACAATACAAAAATCAAGTATAATTATAAAAAATAAAATAAAAATAAAATTACTCTAAATTACTCCCTCCACTGCCCCTCCTCGATATTCCCCCAAAAATGTTAAGTAATTGCCTCATTTCTTATTGTAAAAATCCCTAACTCCCATCCTTCTGCTCAACCCCTCCTCGAAGCAGCCACCCTCCCCATCTCCGTGCACTACTCCGGGAAAGAGCGTGCTCCATCCGACTTCCAACTCCTCAAAAAAACCTGCCTACCAATCATCACACTGTTCAAAACCCAGTCCTTCATGTACTTATCCTCCAAATCCATGACCTCCCCATCTCCCAAAATACAGAGTCTGGGGCAGAACGAGACCTGAGTGCCCAACACATCACACACAAAACTTTGCACCTTCAGCCAATATTCTTGGATCTTACGACACCCCCAAAAAACATGGGTGGTGTCACCATCTTCAGAATGGCATCGCCAGTAGATGGGTGTGTCCTTAAGACCAAGCCTAAACATTTTAGAAGGGGTCCAAAAAAATCTATGTAAAATCTTAAATTGCATAAGGCGAACCCTTGCATCTCTAGATGCAGACTTGATGTTTTTCAGAATCCTAGCCCACACTCCCTCCTCCAATATCAAATTTAAATCTTCCTCCCATAATCTTTTGAGAGAATTTAAAGCTCCATCCCCCAGACTCTGAATTAGCAGGGAGTAATACACTGATGCCTCATGACCCTTCCCAAAAGCAGCAATCACCACTCCCAGAGTATCTGCCACTCTAGGGGGGTGCATGCTACTCCCAAAAACAGTGCAGAGCAGGCGGCGCAGCTGTAAATACTTATAAAATTGAGATCTGGGAATCCCAAAATGTTGAATCAAATTTTCAAAAGATCTCAATACTCCACTCTCATATAGGTCACCAAGTGTATTAACCCCCCCTCACAATCCAATCTGACCAACAGAAAAGGGGCTTATTAATACATAGTTTAGGTTTCAGCCATATGCTCGAGGCTACATTTAAATAAATATAAATATCTTAACTTCTCCAATTAGTTTGATAGAAGGGCTTTGCAGTGGCGAGATAGGGTCAAGAACTTCCTTTTCAATACAAAACCAGGGAGTGGCTCTCTCTCAGGTGGAAGCGACCAATGAGCCAAATGTCTGAGACCGAATGCATAATAATAAAAAACAATCTTAGGTAGGCCTAGCCCACCTTTGTCAATCGGCCTATGTAACTTGTTGAAATGTAACCTGGGACGCTTTCCATTCCAAATGAAGGACTTCGCTACGCTTGAAGTAAGAGAGGGGGACATCTACAGGGAGAGATTGTAGTAAGTAGTGAATTTTGGAATACAATTCATTTTAATAACATTAACCTTCACAATCATCGATAAATGTAATGAAGCCCACCTACCCACATCACTTGAAAACCTTTTTATTAAAGGATCAAAATTACTAAATCACATAAAGTTGCTCGGAATAAAATACCCAAATACTTAATGCCCTGTTTGGGCCATTGAAATACGCTCGGCTGAAAAGCCGTTACTGGGTAGTACGCAGTCAGAGCTAAAGCTTCGGATTTAGACCAATTAACTCTGCATCCTGAAAATTTAGAAAAGGAATTGATAATTCTGTGGAGGCTAGGCATAGATCTAGTGGGGTCAGAAACGAATAACAAAATATCATCTGCGTAAAGTAAAAGCTTATGCGCCACACCTCCCACCACCACCCCTGGAAAATCATCCTCCTTTCTAACTGTGGCTGCTAAAGGTTCTAGGGCAAGACAGAACAATACTGGAGAAAGAGGGCAACCCTGCCGAGTGCCCCTATCCAGAGTAAAATAATCTGAAATTAATCCATTTGTTTTTACCGCTGCTACAGGGTGTCTATTAAGTAACTTAATCCATCCAATAAAAGTATTTCCGAATCCATATATTTCCAAAATCTTAAAAAGATAATCCCATTCTACCATATCAAACACCTTTTCGGCGTCAAGTGAGATGGCAGCGACCGGAGTCTGATCATTCGCCACTGACCACATGATATTAATGAAACGCCTAATGTTGTCAGAAGAGCTGTGGCCCCTAATAAACCCCACCTGATCTACATGTATAAGAGATATCATTATTGTACTTAATCGGTTAGCCAGAATTTGTGCCAAAATTTTTACATCTAGCTGGATCAGGGAAATTGGACCTTTGTCTTTTTTAAGAATCAGACTAATCCGGGCTTGTGTCATGGTTGGTGGAAGCTTTCCATTCTTTAATGATTCCGTATACATTTTTAACAAAAGTGGAGCCAGTTCCATAGCATAAGATCTAAAAAATTCAGCAGCAAAGCCATCTGGCCCCGGAGCTTTGCCTGTAGGCAGAGCCTTAATTACCTCGTCAAGCTCCTCCAAGTTTATCTCAGAATCAAGATAATTTTTTTGCTCAGTCGTCAGTTTAGGGAGTTCTAATGGTTCCACAAAATGTCTAATATCTTCATCAGTAGACGAAGACGTGGAACTATAAAGATCGAGATAGAATTCTTTAAAAGCATTATTAATATCAATGGCCGAGGTAAATATTTCACCACCAGCAGATTTCACTGAGGGAATGGTAGAAAAAGATTCTCTCTGCTTTATATGTATAGTCAAAACTTCCCTGCTTTGTCCCCCGACTTGAAGTATGACTGTCTTGCCCTGATAACCAAAACTCCACTTTCCGTGACAAAATAGTAATATATCTGTATTTCAAATGGGTCAATTCTCTGAGGCCAATAGACAACATTCGGTGCTTCAGCGCTGCCTCTGCACTTTTAATATTCCCTTCCAACTCCACGAGTTCTTGTGCTTTGGATTTTTTGGTGAATGTGGCATACTGTATGATCTGACCCCTAAGAACTGCCTTAAGTGCCTCCCAAGCCACGCCCACAGAGGATACTGAATACCAGTTGGTCTCCATATATACATTGATTTCAGTCTTTAACATTTGTTGGAAATCAGGATTTTGCAAAAGGGATACATTAAGGCGCCAACTATATGATTTATTTTTCTCCGTATGTGGCAACACCTCTAAACTCACCAGGGCGTGATCTGAGACTAAGATGTTTCCAATTGAGCAATCAACAACAGATGAAATGAGGGACTTAGATATAAAAAAAATCTATTCTAGAATAAATCTTATGGACTGATAAAAAAAAATGTATAGTCCCTACCAGATGGGTTCAAAAGTCTCCAAATATCTGTAAGACCAAGATTTTTCCACATCCTGTGAAGCATCAATGTTGCTCTAGGGGGCTTACACACTTTTGCTTCACTATGATCAAGGACTGAGTCCATCAAAAGATTAAAGTCTCCTCCCAATATTATATCATGAGGGGTGCCAGCGGCTTGCAATATCCCTTCAAGATCTATAAAAAAGCCTTGATCATCAGCATTAGATGCGTAGATATTAGCCAAAATCAACCTTTGCCCCGGAATTTCTCTTAAAACAATAATGACTCTTCCTAATTTATCTTTACTCTGTTTGAGACATTTGAATTGTAGATGTTTATTTATCAATATAATGACTCCCCTACTCTTACTTGAGCCAGCACTAAAGAAAACATGTCCACCCCATATCTTCCAAATTTTTCAGCTACCTGCGGGGAAAGATGCGTTTCTTTAAGAAACACTATATCATATTTTTTTATGCTTAAGAAAAGAAATAACCTTCCTTCTTTTTATGGGGTGCTCCAACCCATTCATATTCCATGTGGAGAAAGATATCCCACTCATATTAACAATTGACATATTGATATAATAGTGTCAAAAACAAGATTATAAAGACCACATTCCCCATTAGAGCAACAATAAAACCCCAAACTTCCCCCGAACAAAACAAACAGAAAAAAGAAAAACGTACACATTAACCCCGCGCACGACAGTGCCAACCGGCGTCAATTCCTCTAAACTCAAAAGGTCCATGTACGCATGCGAGAACCCCTGTGACAACTTTGCCATTGGATTGCTCAAGTCCAGTGCTTCTGCATAATTTTATGAGGCAAAATGTAATAACAGAATATACTTTGTAAAACAGACGCCAGCCAACAGGCAGAATAAACACAAAGAACATGTAGATTTATTCACAGAACTGTCTTGAAGGTGTGTTCTTCCATAAAACAACTTCCAGCTGATATACAGCCATTCAGTTTCTTCGAACAGACAGACAGTTGTTCAGTGAGCCGGCCGTTATGAGTGCAGCATATGATGAAATCATTCCAATGTCTCGCAAATATACTCCGCAAAAACAAACTTCAGTCGCTAGGTGGAACGAGCACGAAAAGAAACAAAACAGGCATGCCAGTTCCTCGGATGATCAAGAGCCAAACTCACTCGGAGGCCGCATAAAAAAGTACATCATGACTTACTCAGCCCGTCAACTTTATAAAAGACATCCATTAGGTGAGCATGTAGATATTTTGCGGTTATCCATAGTGTCCATTCTCAATCTGGCCGGGAACTTCAGTGTAAAAGCGATCTTTCTTCAATACAAAAGTTTCTTGAAGGAGTCAAGAAACAAACTCCAGCCGCTAGGCTGAGCCAATGCAAAAAGAAACAAAAATGGCACCCAGCTTCCTCAGACAATCAAGTCACTGACTAGTGAGTCAGTCCACTAATATAAGAAATATCAAATGGCTTACTCACTCCAATGTATTTATAAAGGAGAGTGCCTGTTTGGGACATGTAAATACTTTGCTGCCATCCCTGGTGTCTATTCTCAGTTTGGCCGGAAACATCAGTGCATAAGCAATCTTCCATTGATGTAAGAGTTTCTTACATTACTTGAACTGATTGCGTTTCTCTCTTGTCGAACTTGCAAAGTTCGGGAACAAGAAAATATTGTGACTCCTCCAAGAAAGCTTTCCTTTGCTCCTCGCCTGGCGCAACACGAGATCTTTATCGGATGATCTCAGAAATTTGGCCAGAATTGATCGGGCCCTGTCTCCCTCAGCCTATCTCTGAGCTGGAACTCTGTGAGCTCACTCGATTTCCAGTTTACAGCCTGTTATGTCAAGCAGACTCGGGAAGAGCTTGTCCAGGAATTTCACCATATCTCTGCCCTCTTCATGCTCAGGAATTCCAAACATCCGTATGTTATTCCTTCGGCTCATATTTTCAAAATATTCAATTGTTTCCAAAATATGTTCCAAGTCTGTTTTGGACGCGGGTGGATTAGCAGATAATTGCCTTTGCGATGACTCCAAATAATCGATCCGTCTCTCAACTTTTACCACTCTTGTGACCAACTCAGAATTTTGTTTCCATTGCCATAATCGATCGAAGTATTACAGCGAGATCCTCCAAGTCAGCAACAACCTTCGTCAGCATCACCGAGATGTTTGACGGTTGACGCTGAATTTCTTCTCCCGACGTGCCTTCCAAATCAAGTCTCCAGCTCGCAGGCCTGTCAGAGGCCTCAGCTTGAACACATAAGTGTCTTTTAATGTCTCCAGAGTCTGAGGATTTTGAATTCTTTGCCATATTTACCTCAAAGAGCAAATATGTACCTGGGTGTATTGAATCTCACCAGATTATAACATGAAAATAATTTAAAAAACTAGCAAAGTGCGCAGAGCTAGTCGCTTACACGTCTGCTTCTTGCATGGCATCACGTGTTCCTCCCCTTGTTAACCCGTTTGATTTCTCTTGTATGCTGTCCTGTGCTGGACTGCTTCATTTGCTCCTGTTGTCGTGTGCTCGTGTTTTCTGTCTGCCTTTCCTGTCAAGTTCAAGAACTTCTTGTGCTATTCTAGTTCAGTTTTTCTTCTTTTTCTTCATTTTTGGTTGTTTGTTTTCTGTTTATTTTAATAAAAGCTCATTGTTGCCAATCTGTGTTTGGGTCCTTATCTCAACAACACATACCGTGACACCATATTGCAAAACCCATATCTCTGCACCAGAACATTGTAGAGATATGAGAATGGACTCAATTGACTCAGGCTAGCAAGCAGCCTTTCAATATCACAGTGGAAATTACTTAGCCATGCCCTAGTAACCATTTAGAGCACCCATTTACAGTGCATGGTGAGTATTCTATCCCCTAGTTCCCCCTGGGCCTCGGCAACCACATGGTAATTAAAAGGGCAGTCCACTCATTTCCTGAGCCAGCGCACTCGCGACGACCAGGCACTGGAAGTCTTTCCGGTCAATCAGGCGAATGCAAGTACCTCCCGTTCCCTCGTTCTCTGTCGAGAGATTGCCGGCGAACAGGTAAGTATGCTGGTCTCTGGGGTCGCTCGCCCGCCCCAGTCACCGGCCACCGTTGTGGGCTTGTGGAGCAGCATGTCCCCCCTGGGCTGTCTTCCAGGTGAGGCGCCTGCTCTGCCTTGCCGCGAATCTCCCTGCCAGCATGGTAAGTCCAGTCGTCCACTTGGTGCTGCTGTTGCGGGGGCTGGAGGCCTAGTTAGCACTCTCCAGCCCCTCGTGGTGGCTCATTAGGACGATTCGCCTCAGCTATGCGATCCAGTTCGCCAGACGCCCGCCCAAGTTCAGTGGCATCCTCTCCACTACAGCACGGGGTGAGGGTGCCTACATCCGCTGGGCGGAGGTTGCCACCCTTCTGGCGAAGGGAGCAATAGAGCCCGTGCCTGTAGCTGAGTTGTGCGAGGGTTGTTACAGCCTTTATTTTATCATGCCCAAGAGAGGGGGAGGGTTGCGCCCAATCTTGGATCTGCATGCCTTGAAAAAAGCCTTACAGGATGTTAATGCAGAAGTACATCCTGGCATCAGTACAACATTAGGATTGGTTTGTGGCCATCGACCTGAAGGACGCGTAATTTCACGTATCGATCCTTCATTGACACAAACCCTTTCTTTGGTTTGCCTTCGAGGGACGAGCATACCAGTACAAGGTCCTCCCATTCGGTCTGTCCCTGTCCCCTCGCGTCTTTACCAAGGTCGCAGAGGCTGCCCTGGCCCCGCTGAGGGAGAAGGGCATACGCATTCTCAATTATCTCGACGACTGGCTAATCCTAGCTCACTCGCGAGACCTATTGTGTGCACAAAGGGACCTTTGTGCTTCAGCACCTTGACCGACTTGGGCTGTAGTTCAACTGGGAGAAGAGCAAGCTCTCCCCTGTGCACAGCATCTCTTTTCTCAGTATGGAGTTGGACTCGGTCACTCTCAAGGCACGTCTTATGACCGAATGTGCTCAGTCAGTGCTGACCTGCCTGAAGACCTTCAGGCAGAAGGTAGCAGTTCCAGTGAAATAATTGGGACACATGGCATCCTTGGCGGCGGTTCTCCCCCTCAGGTTGATGCATATGAGACCGCTTCAGCACTGGCTACAGACTCGAGTCCCGAGGTGGGCATGGTGCCATGGCACCCGACATGTGACCATCAAGCCACAGTGCCATCATGGTCATGACAGACCCCTTGAACTTGGGCTGGGGTGCTGTGTGCAATGGGCAGGCAGTCTCGGGGCTCTGGATGGGGCCCCGAGACCCGCCGCCGCCTCCTTTGGAGTCAGCATACGTTGAAGTCTCTGCGAGCCACTCACCTTCTGGGTGTCCTCAACCATGCAGCAGATATGTTCCCATGGCAGGTAACGCTCCATGGGGAATGGGGACTCCACCCCCATGTAGTCCAGCTGGTTTTGGAGAGATTCGGGGTTGGGGGGGTGCAGGTAGACTTGTTCACCTCCCAAGAGTCCTCTCACTGCCCCCTTTGGTACTCCCTGTCATTGCATCATACTGGCCCAACTGGACTTGGTTCTTGGATCTGATGCTTCTGGCAGTAGCACCTCCCTGGCGCATTGCCCTGAGGCAGGACCTTTTCAGGGGCAGGGCACACTCCAGCAACCACGGCCAGACCTCTGAAATCTCCACATCTGGCTTCTGGACAGGATGTGGAAGACCAAGCGGGTCTTCCGCCAGTGGTGGTAAACACGATCACTCAGGCCAGAGCCCCCTCTATGAGGTGGCTGTATGCCTTGAAGTTGTGTATCTTCGTGAACTGGTATTCTTCCCATGGGGAAGTCCCACAGAGATGTGCCGTCGGGTCTGTGCTGTCTTTCCTTCTGGAAGGGACCACTAAAGGTGTTCCACCAGCATGGTTAGCTTGTACCATACCGAACTGTGCTCAAGTGGAAATGCTATTGAAACAGTTACTCACTGTGCTCAGAACTGTTATGCCCAATGGTAAAACAGTGGCTATTGATTCTTTCCTTTGGACTCTGTCACTGGATGAAGACCTATAGAATTTCTTTTGCTTTTACCTAACTAATCACAATCATGTCTAGATTGTGTATTGCCAATTGCCAGCCCATTCTCGCTCCCACAGTGTTAAATGCTAACTTATATGCAAGAGCCAGAGCATCAATTTACAGATGCCAAAAGCAGCCTTTAGCATCTGTTTCCCGATGCACGCAGCAGGTGAGGACAGTCTCATAATGAAAGCACCACTGTCAATCATCTGATATTTTCATGTGTTTGTTTAACTGCGATATGTTTTATAATAGTTATAAATACAGTATATAATTGTGTAGTTACGTTATACAATCATATTGATATTTTAGATCCTCAACCCCATTCCAAAAACCAACCAATCATTAACAATATAAAACATGTAACAGACAGGTAAATTTAGTCACAATAATTTACAGATAACAAACAGATACTAGTACAGTCACCATAATTTATAAAAAAAATAAAAAAAAAAAACACTATAAAAGTATTTCAAACCATACAACAGATTTGTGTGAGAAGCTGGAGATTTTAATCCTAAATTTTAAAATCGTCCCCATCAAAATCAGTCAAACATATTGTCCTGCCCAAATGTCCCGCCATTGGTTGAGCCAATGTTGTTATGTCGGGCTGGTTGGGATCCTCAACAAAGAGGGGTGCGTTTCCTGTAAAACGCTGCAACTCACTGCGTAACCACCATAGTTCGATGCATTGTTGTAGAAATTAACTAGCTACTCACGACTGTTTCCCAAAACCGTAGAAACTATGTCGCACATCCGTCATTCGAACCACATTGGTTGAGCTGTTGTTAATGACGTTACACAGTGGGTGGAGACTGGAGTAATAACTTCCGCAAATATTAAATTATAATAGCTCATTTACACATACACCAGAAAGCCATTTAATGCTAGAAAGCTGCTGAAGAAACTAATGCGGCATGCACTTTGTAAGCGGCCGCGCTGTATGTGCGCTGCATTCGTCTTATGGTTTATGTTTGTTTTATGATGAGTTTTGCATTAAAACTTTATGTTGACTGTTCAGCCGGTTCCCGCCTCCTCCTTGCCCATCCTTTACCTTTTACAGTGGTAGCAAAACCTGGGAAGGAGGAGGGATGCGCTGTCACGGAGTTCTTGCTGCTGCCGTCCGCCAAAGGAGCAGCCACCTTCTGCCTGGGGACAGAGGGGTTGCTGCTGGCTGCCAGGGGTCGGAAGGCTTGCTGCCGTCTGCCAGGAGAAGGAGCGAGCTGTCGTCTGCCAGAAGGGGAGGAGTGGATGAGGGCCAGGCGACAGCATGTTCGGGGACCGGTGCGCAAGTTTTCTCTCTCTCTCTCCTCTCTCTCTCTCTCCCTGTGTGTCTCCTGCTTGCCCTTTCCCTCTCCCCACGCCTCCCCTAGTTTTTCCCCGGGTTCCCAGGAGGCGGGGTGGACCACCGGCTGACAGAACGGCCGGAAGAGCAGCATCTCCCCTCCGGAGATTGGGTGGGGGGGGGGGGGGGGTCAGTAAGTCAGTCCGGTGGCGCCCCAGCCAGGATCGGGCGGGGGAGAAGTGTGATGAGGAAGAGGGTGTGGCCGGGCCGTGAGGGTGCACGGCCAGTGCTGAATTGATGATCAGCGGGAGAGCGAGATAAAGAGGCGCCAGTTCAAGAGAGAGAGAGACGCAAGCGGCCGTGCTGCATGTGTGTGTGTTCGTCTTATGGTTTATGTTTGTTTTATGTTGAGTTTTGCATAAAGATTTTGCTAGCTGGTTCCCACCTCCTCCTTGCTCATCCTTTACCTGTTACACAAACATTTTCTCTGTCTTACATCAAATGGAAGAGAGTATTGTGGATGACATGAAATGGAGCTCTAATAGTTTTAAATATCTGGGTGTTTTCATAAAACCTCCCATCCCGAAGACAATACCATTCTGCTCTATAAAAAAAGCTATTTGAAAAAATGGAATGAGCTGCCAGTCGGTCAAACTGGTTGAATTATCCTCATTAAAATGAGTCCATTGCCCAAATACATGCACATTCTTCAAGCCCTGCCACTGTTAAGTGGAACTCTGAGAAAATGTTGGTTAAAATTGAGTTATTTTGGAAGGGAAAGAAAGTTCATACGTACACTGAAAAAATTATTCCTTGCTTCAGCAAATATTGCACATTAAAATAAACAGATTTTACTGAAAATGTAATGCTGTCAACTTTCCTTAATTATATGCTATATTTGTGACACAAAATATTGAGATTATGCTGTACTCATAATAATCTGTGACAATAATCTGAAATTTAGTAAACCCAGCCTATTTTTTTAAGATTCCATGGGAAACCACGTGATGCAGAATTTGATTGAATTTTAAGCAAGTTTATTTGGGGCTGGCTGCCATTTTGGATGAAGAGAGCTCATGGTGGACAACACAAAGTGTTTGCCAAAAAGTTCAAAGTAAACATAGTGTGAAATCAGTATTCTATTCACTTAAAGAAGTTAACTTGTGTTACATTTTGTTTGCAGATCTACAGTATATTAAACATTTGTCTGCATGAGGCTAATTAGATGTGTACATTTTTACAGTTGAACAAACACAAAGGAGCCTGTGCATTTTTTCACCAGGCAGATACTCCTCATCTTCAACAGCTGCTCAGGGCCTTCACCTACAACTCCTCACTCGCATTGCAGAAACTCAGCAATCAACAGGTAATTCCACATTTCTACACCAATTTAAAATATTTAATGCAAACTTCAAATTGTACATCTTGAAACCAGCTAACATTTTCTGAGTGTTGGTTTATATTCAGCTTCATCAATTGCATCTGCAATTTTAATGCTAAATGTTATCCCCACCCCCCACCCCCGTTAAAGCTGCTTTATGAACCGTCTGAGCGTTCAGGTTATGTAATGAGTTTCACTGTTGTGGTTGCTGCGTGCCTTAAATGACATTGAGGTTGCCATTGACAATAATTAATATTCTGTAAGTGGCACTTACACCATACATTTCTCATGGGAAAATACTATGCTTTCTCATTGTCGGGCCGTGGATATTTCACCGGAGAGACAGTTAATCTTCAACCGCTGCTCAGGTGTCACTCACGCGGCAGAAACTCAGCAGGCAACAGGTAACTCCAACAAGTAAATCACTTTTCTACATGTTTCAATGCAAATGTCTCATTGAACCCCTTCGTCTTAAAGGGAAACCAGCTTACATTGGCTGAGTGTTGGTTTATGTTCACTTTTCAGCTTAATCAAATGATTTTAGTAGTTCACCCAAAAATGCTATTTCTCTTGTCATTTGGCCTTCTCACCCCTTATGCCTTCTCAAACTTGTATGACTTTCTGTCTCCTGTGGAACACAAACAAAAATTTCCACTCAAGTCATATGGATTACATTGATGCTGCCTTTATGGATCTTGAAAGTTTTTAACCTCACTGACTCCCATTGTCTGGACAAACACATATCATATATCCATCAAAAATCTTTGTTTGTGTTCCCCTGAAGAAAGTCAAATGAGTTTGACATGGCATAAGACTGCATAAATGATGAGAGAATTATCATTTTTGGTTTGCTTCAAGGAGACACCCTGATAACAACATGTGTAAGTTGGTTTGTAAAAAAGAGTCACATTGTAAGTATAATACTGTTGCAGTAATTAGCAGGGTTTGCAGTGGTTGAAAATGGTCTCATCATGAAACTTAAATGTAAACTAGCCATACATGTTGCTTATCTTGTCAGTTACAATTATGCTCGTGAATCTGTGTTTTAAAAAGCACATTAAGGTGGCATAAAGTAATCCATATGCATCCAGTAACCATTTCTGCAGATTACATCTTTACCCAGTAGGTGGCGAAAAATGTCTATAATGAATGAGTAATCGAATCATAGATTCAGTTGATTTTTTAAAAGACACTGAGTCGTTCACAACCAAAACAATGTACAGTATGTTAAAGAATATGATTCGTTCACTTAAAAATTAATTCAGAACACAGATTAATTTGCGAACAAAACACTACTAGTGTTTATGGAATATAGCTAATACTCAAGTGAAGTGAAAAAAATATACAAAATGATGCAAGTATTTATTAATTTAATTAATAGTTTTATTAGTTTTATTGAAAGTGTTATTAATTACATTTTGTTAAAAATTACTCAATTTAATTTAATAAAATGTTATTAAATTTAAATGTGTAAATCTTAAAAAATAGGCCAATATATATTTTTGAGTGTATGACAAAAAGTAGGCTACATAAAATACAGATTCACGAGCATCATGATAAATAACGAACCACATCCAAAGTGTTCCAAAGTGTTTGCAAATGACAGTTTGAAACCTGTGAAACTTATAAGACCCAATGTGGTGACATCAGTTGACTTTTTCCACCGTAAAGTGTCAGGGCTGACAAACCAAAAAGTAAGCCAAACCACAGGCAAGGTACTCACTTGCATCAAAAATACTCACAAAAATAAGTAAAAGCTAATTTACTGTGTGATTTACTTCTACCTGTTGCATGTTAAACCACGGATTGACATGATGTACTCTCAGAAACACTGAAGATGGTAAGCGAAGGTCTATGTCCTGAGAGGTAGATACCCCTGCTCTACAACTCAGTCTCTAGACCAGGGCTCTTCAACTACTTTCTTGCGGGGGCCAGATTATCCAGATGAAAACTTGGCAGGGGCCAAATTATTATTATTATAATTTTTTTTGCATATTTATCATAGCTATCACTTTCATCACAAGTAACATGTTACTTAAAAACACCCTTAATACTGTGCATTTATTAACATTAAAATAGTCACAGGGTATACTGTATATTGAATTATAATGTTTTAAAGTCTGGCCATTAATTCCTTCATACTATCTGGCTGAAGAACAAACATGACTTGTACTCTTAAATACAAATTTTTTTTGATCAACTTTACTTCTAAAATCAAACAAAAAACAAAACAAACCATATTAATCATTTTAACATTTTAGGGCTGTTGTTTACAAATTATTAAAACTGAGGAGAAACCTTTAGACCTGCTAAAACCATCTCACAATATCATCTCATATGAAAACAATGGTCATATTTAATTAAGAATGTATTTAAATGTAATTTTCTTTTGGGAAAAAGGAGATACAATTTCTATTCTTCCATTTTCTCTATAAAGTATCATCCTATTCAGTGAGGAAAAAATTAGTCATGCAAATATTGTGAATTTGCACACAATAGCTAGTGCAGGAGCCAGATTTGTGTGTAGGTAATCATTGGCAAAAAAAGAACAAACTGAGTTGGTGCTGTTTGTGATTGAGAAGGCTGACTCACAGCTGTATAGAACCAAATATCATCAGGATATTTGCAGGTTCAGTTTCATGTTATCATTTTTTTCCAAGCCCTACAAACCCTGAACAGATTCTGACACGATCGCTTGACACTTCAAGAATAAAAGCAAACTTTTCAGCTAATTTTCTTTGAACGTTCAGTTTTTATAATCAATTGCTTTTGTTGCCTAATCTGCATATGTGCTGACAACATTTCTGTCACAACTGCGGTGATAATGTTTTACATCTGTAGATTTGACCGCACTCCACACAACTAAGCAGTTTTATATAAATACATTTGATTGAAAAAGACTCTATCAAATGCTCACCTAAACAGTGTGATCCATGTTTAGCAAAGCTGTGTAACTACACTATCGCCAGAAAAGCTTAACCGCGCTCTCCTGTCTGATGACTGCTGAATGCTGTTGCACGTGCCAATGAGCGTTGTTAAACTCACCGCTGATTGCTGAGGCTCGTGCCTATGAATGCTGAGTTTTGCACCGAGAGCGCTCTGGTATTTCATATCAAAAATCAAACGGAGGGCCAGACAAAGATGATTGGCAGGACAGATTGGCAGGCCGGATTTGGCCTGCGGTCTGCCAGTTGACTAGCCCTGCTCTAGACTGTCTAATTAGAGAGTGCTGGTATTCCAACTTAAAAAAAAATAAATTGTTCACTCAAAAACGAAAATTCTAGATGTGTTTGACTTTCTTTCTTCTGTGGAACACAAACTTAGATTTTTAGAAGAATATCTCAGCTTTGTACACTGATGAGCTGTAGCGGTTTTAACCACCACGTAAACCATGCAATTGCGTGGGGCCCCAAACATAGGGGAACATTTTCCTACCCAAACAGTAGGAAATCTCTGCAAAAACCGCTTGAGGGGTGGCATGGCACATGTTGTTCTGTTGTCACGCTCAAATACGCTGTTGTCAGCGCTCTCAGAGCTGTTCATGTTAGAGGTCCACCGGATTGGGTCAGTTTTTCAAGTAGGACATTTAGTTCGGGTTTGTAATTTATGAAAAAATATACAGGCCTTCCAAACTTGACACAAACAGGTGTCACAAAGATTTAATGTTCTGAACAATTTCAGGTTGCAAAAAGGTGACTGTTACAATGTTTAACATTATTCCAGATTGTTCTGCACCAAGCAAATTTTCAGCGCTTTCAGCAATGCTTTTTCCCCCTTCTGCTTTAGTGTGCTGAGGGGCCGTCGTGCCTCGTATGTTTACTGTTACAATACTGTAACGAATGTTGCCAGCAATGCTAACATAAAATACAGCCTTTTGAAACATGGTGAACAATACACTGCTGCATCGGAATATAAGATCCTAGTGAAAGTAAATTCAATAAGACAGAAATATATTACTATTGTATACAGCAAATCCTCAAAGTAATAATTATACTGTAACAAATTTAGACAAACTGGACAACAATAAATTATTGTTGGCTTATAATAATAATAAATAAAAATTGTTTTGTAAAAATATATGTAGATAAATATTGTTTTTTATCACTGTATTGTGGAAATCTGAAAAACATGCATTAATTATCTTGAACTAGATTTTTATGTTTCGGTAAACATTTTGAATGTACTCGGCTATGATGGCTGATAGGATGAATTTAGAATTATGATTTAAAACAATTTTATGTTGTTTTTTAAGCAAAAATGTTCGAAATGGGGCCCCGGGTTGATCGGTTGCTTGGGGCCTCAGAAATCGTAAACCTGCCCCTGCTGATGAGCCAAAGCATTACAACCACCCCCAGTTGAAGCGAATAACGTTGATCATATCCTAATATAGCCACATATCAAGGTCTGGGTAGATTTGATGGTAAGCGATCAATCAATTCTCATAGTCCATGAGTTGAATGCAGGAGAAATAGGCAGGAGTAAAGACCTGAGTGACTTTGACAAGGGTCAAATTGTTATGGCCAGATGACTGGGTCAGAGCATCTCTGAAATGGCAAGGCTTGTGGGGTGCTCCCAGTCAGCAGTGGTGAGTACCTACCAACAGTGGGGAGGGACAAACCACAAACCTGCGACAGGGTGTTGAGCACCCAAGGCTCATCTATGCGAACATCGGAACCGGACCTTGGAGCAGTGGAAGAAGGTCGTCTGGTCCGATGAGTCCCGTTTTCTTTTACATCACGTGGATGGCTGTGTACGTGTGTGCCATTTACCTGAGGAAGACTGTGGGAGTGTGATGCTCTGGGCAATGTTTTGCTGGGAAACCCTGGGTCTGGCCATTCATGTAGATGTTAATTTGACATGTGCCAATTGGTAGACCAGGTACACCCCTTCATGGCAATGGTATTCCCTGATGGCAGTGGTGTCTTCCAGCAGTATAATGCAACCTGCCACACTGCACACATTATTTGGGAATGGTTTCAGGAACATGATAAAGAGTTCAAGGTGTTGCTCTTGCCTCCAAATTCCCCAGATCTCAATTCGACTGAGCATCTGTGGGATGTGCTGGTCGGCGCAGTTTTGGCGGCACATGGAGGATCAACAGCATATTAATCATAATGTTTTGGCTCATCAGTGTAGGTTCATGTAATGCAAGTTAACAGGGTCCAAAACATGGAAACACTAAAAAGCACATAATGGCAGCATAAAAGTAGGCTAATGCATAAGACTCCAGTGGTTAAATCCATGTCTTCCAAAGCGATGTGATAGGTGTGTGTGAGGAACAGATCAATATTTGTCTTTTTTCAATATAAATTCTCGTCCCTGCTCAGCAGATGTTGATATGCATGAAGGAAGTGAATCGCCAAAAACAAAAAAAGAGCTCTTAGGAGAGAAGACAGCCCTTAGGAGGGCTTTTTGAAAGTGGAGATTTATCTGCAGTTTTCCTGAGCCACCACTTGGCGGCGCCATTATGATTTTAATTGTCAATGGGTTTATTTCTGGTCTCGAGATGCAATGTAAAAATTACCGAAATGAGCGATCCAGATGGAGAACAACCACCAAGTTTTTTTTTTTTTTTTTTTTTTTGGGAGTAAAAATGAATTTCAGGCTCAGCTTGTGTTGTTGGCTGTCATAACAACTACATAACAAGTAGTTGATATCTGCGTAACTAACCTTGGACCATTGTTTCATTACATCAGCACACTCAAATGAGGCACTTTAAAAAAAAAAAAAAAAAACAGTCATGATCTTTACTCTGTGAAGTATCAGGACTGTACAGCACGTTTTTTTTTTTTTTTTTTTTACAAATGTAATACCTTAAACATTACATAACCAACTAAGAATATAAGCTGATGCAAGTGAAAACACTGGAGACTGGAAATTGAAAACAATCGTGGAACACTTCCGCGTTCAGGAAAAAGGTGGAGAGTAAAAAGGACTTAAGTATTGATCTATTTCTCACCCACGCCTATCATATCGCTTCTGAAGACATGGATTTAGCCAAAGTAGTTACGTGGATTACTTTTATGCTGCCTCTATATGCTTTTTGAGCTTCAACGTTTTGGACCCTGTTGAACTGATGCCAACTTAAACTGTAAGACATCGGATACTTCATATGCCACTGCCTAAACCTTGGACTTAGGATGGACCCGACCAAACCTCACCGAAATGACCTGCCAGTTGAACTGCGATGCACCTCATTGATCTCTGTCTGCATTACCTTTGGTTGAATGGAATACATAGACTATCAATTAATTGCCAACAAAAGCCTTTTAGATGCATGGAATTTTAACAAAGATCTGCATGGAGAGAGAAAATTGTAGCGACATGGTCCAGCATTAGAAAGCATCAATTTGCATACAAGAGCTTTTAAATGCATATGAAAGCTATCTGGGCAGATGATGTAGACATAAACAATAGCCTAAAAAATAGATGTAGTGTTAGACTCTGTCAGAAGATTTTACACTTTGTAAACTTTGTTCATTCCCTAAGTTACAATGAATGAATGAATGTTGCACTTGTATAGCGCTTTTCTGACAGTACACTCAAAGTGCTTTACGTAGTGAACATCCACCTGGATGATGCAGCCAATTAATGGAAGGTGATTATTAGGAGGCCATGATTGATAAGGGCCAATGTGGGGAATTTGGCCAGGACACTGGGGTTTCACTCCTACTCTTTACAAGAAGTGCCCTCAGTTAAGACCTCAGTTTAACATCTCATCCAAAAGACAGTGCCTTTTTTTTTTTTACAGTAACCCTGTGCTGGCCTCACTAACACCTCTTCCAGAATCAACCTTAGTTTTCCCCAAGAGGTCTCCCATCCTGGTTGATATGGCTGCTGGCAATGAGTCAAGAGAGTCATTCTAAACACAATCCAACCAGTAAGGAGTTAAACACAATGAGTTGTTTTGGATTTTTTCCCTCCACTTTAACAACACATAACCTTCGGTGTGCAATGATAAAAGATATAGCCCATGTCTTGATACCCATTTCTGCACAACAGTTGTGCTTCACTGTCAATACTGAAGAGTAAGCAGCTCATTGGCTTATAGTTCATAAAATGACACACTTGCACAAACAGTATAAGTACATGGCATACAATGAACATTAATTTCAATGCAACCATTCTGAGAGCTCTGTTAACCTGCAACTAACAGTAACACTACTGTTCCATTGTGTTGTGTTTTTAAATTATATTCTACTCTTTGAGGAAAGACTAGTGCACCTTATTTATTGCAAAAAAAAAAAAAAACAATCAATTTGTATGGATTTCAGACTTTCATTTATTCTCACTCAAGGGTTTTATAGACATTTATATAAAAGAAAGGGTGTGAAGAATTCCCCCCAGCCACTTGCAAATATGATAATATAATGAAAAACATTAGCACAGTATGCCACATGATGTGGGCATTCTGTCAGATCTGTTTATCATCTCTTTGCAGCTGAGATGACGACTTCTCAACCTGGGAAGGTACTGAAAAAAACAAAGGCTTGAGTTTCTGAAGATGTCAATCTACCTGACACCAGATTCCATCCTTGGCCCACTTTGGACATGAGTTTATAAATTCTGTCAGAGCCCACAAAACAACAAATGATTTTATGTAGAGAAATGAAGACCCCAGGATATGTCCTCTGAAATGTGTTTTGCTTCTGGAGCCTGCAGTATTCTATTGGTATTTGTGAAACTGCCATTTTTGATAACACATCTCACACGCACTAGACTCAAAAGACTACTCTACCTCTTGACATATTGAATTGACAGCTTCATACTACATCAAGTCTTGAAACTATGGAGGTCAAAATTCATACAGAGAGAGAACCCAATCTAAAGAGTGTCATTCAGACCTAAGCAGGAATTCTAAAAAAAAAAAATAAAAAAAAAAATAAAAATAAAAAACAAACAAAAAAAACAAGTAGTTCCACAATCACTCCGAGAAAGGAAATGGAAAACTTGGAGTGGAGCTGGAGTAAAGTGGGTGACAGCACAAAGCCCATTATGAAAAATTGTGTGAAGGACCTAAATTACTGTTCAAGTGTCCTTCAACTGCATCTGTTCCTCCACTTTTCTTACCATTCTAGCTAACATGGTGCAGTTAACAATGGGGTATGCAAAGGTCATCATATCTTGGCATGGTAGTCACCAATGCTGCATGTTTCTCAGTGGCTGGTACAGTAAATGGCAGGACACATCACTCAGCCCTTGAATAGAATGCTAGTGCACTTGCCGCGTCCCAGTGGAGCGCCCTTCAGGGCTTTGTAATTGCTTTTCCCTCACAGAGCACTCATTTGTCCTTTCTGGAGCTATGTTAAGCCACCCCAGTGATCATGCATCTTCATGCAAACACCTGCTTCCTTGCTCAAAGGAATTTATTTAGTGAATTTACTCAGAGCAAAACAACCTAGATTCATTAATTTATTTATAATCTCTCAAATTGGATGTGTTTTATGTTACATCCTTATGTCCAATGTGTTTTAAAAATAATTTCTTCTTAAAAGGTTTTATACCTAAAACCCCCAAAAAGTTATACTGTACACTCACACATTAAACATGTAAAAATTGATGGCACGTTGCCAATGCATTGGCCAAGCGCTCACATAAAGTCCAAAATCACTCTCATATCATCAAGCAACATAAAAAAAATGTCTTTGAATTTCTTCAAATATAATGTGTAATTTTTTTTTCAGTGTTAAAATACTTTACTTATTCCAACTTATTAGGTGACATCAAGCACAAAGCTACACACTACACGCTTTACATTTATGTAAAAAAAATGTAAGTCAAAATATTTACTATTCTTTTCACCTTTCCATGCTTCACCGATCCGTCAGCTCTTGTTATTAATTTTGCATCATGAAATTGTGAAAGTTCTCCTCCACACATTTAATAACTAGAATCAACACTTTATTCTACAGCCTTCTTTGTCTCTTTTTAGACAGTACCATCCTGTCAGGCTTTTAACCATAGCCATTGCAAGTATTTTTGCGGTCCATTTAAGATCCCAGAACCATTGAATCCAACTGCGAATATCTATACATAATTGCAAGATGACAAATTCATTAAGATCTGATGAAGCAGAACGGTGTGAGCAAGCGGGGGTGATAACATTTTAAGTTCACTATACAAGTGCCAGGAATCTTCCTTCAAGTCTACCGCAGCAAAATATTCAAAACTGCTCGGTCTGATCGACAGACCTTCCAATGAAGATTTGAAAGATGGTCACTGAGATCTAACTTTCAAGATACATTATATTTAAAAGAAGAAAAGCTGTCCAAAAATTCCAAAGACTTCCAAAATTATGATCAGATTTTATGAAAGAATTCAAGGTTACACTTTATTTTAATGTGTCCTTGTTACAGTTTAATTACAAAAGTAATTACTGATTATTACTAATTAACAACATGTACTTACTATAAGTTTAGGTTTAGGGTAAGGGTTTGGTTTGGGGTTAGTTGCTTGTAATGACACATAATTGACTGTTATTACTATAGTAAATAAATGTAATATTTGTAACAAGGACACATTAAAATAAAGTGTTACCGAATTCAATTGTGGGTTATTTGCTTGTTTTGTTTTCTTTCCTTTTTTTAACAGTAAAACATTATTTTCTTAATCTGTTATTTTTTTGCTTTGTGTGTTGTTTTTTAGTACAAATCTAAACATCCAAAACAACAAGATACATTTTACTTGAGAAGTTAACTTGTGTTATAAGACTGTTTTCAGATAATACATTTTAAATTAGGTTTATTTTTCTAAGCCCATTGTCAAATAGTTTTTAAACTAAATTTTAGTTTGATTAACTCTTACAACTATATATATATATATATATATATATATATATATATATATATATATATATATATATATGTGTGTGTGTGTGTGTGTGTGTGTGTGTGTGTGTGTGTGTGTGTGTGTGTGTGTGTGTGTGTGTGTATGTATATACACACACACTCTGGCAGAATAATGTACAGATTTTTCTGTTTCGGAAGGAAATTGGTACTTTAATTCACCAAAGTGGCATTCAACTGATCACAAAGTATAGTCACTATTTGAAAAAAGTCATTTTTGAATAAATCTAGACAGGCCCCATTTCCAGCAGCCATCACTCCATCACCTTATCCTTGATTAATCATGCTAAATTGCTAATTTTGTACTAGAAAATCACTTACCATTATATCAAACACTGCTGAAAGCTATTTGGTTCATTAAATTAAGCTTAACATTGTATTTGTGTTTGTTTTTGAGTTGCAATATGCAATAGACTGGCATGCCTTAAGGTCAATATTAGGTCAAAAATGGCAAAAAAAAAAAAAAAAAAAAAAAACAGCTTTCTCTAGAAACTCATCAGTCAATAATTGTTTTAAGAAATGAAGGCTAAACAATGCTTGAAATTGCCAAAAAACTGAAGATTTCATACAAAGGTGTACACTACAGTCTTCAAAGACAAAGGACAATTGGCTCTAACAAGGACAGAAAGAGATGTGGAAGGCCAGATGTACAACTAAACAAGAGGATAATTACATCAGAGTCTCTAGTTTGAGAAATAGATGCCTCACATGTCCTCAGCTGACAGCTTCATTGAATTCTACCCACTCAACACCAGTTTCATGTACAGCAGTAAAGGGGTGCAGGCCTTATGGGAAGAATTGCAAAGAAAATGCCACTTTTGAAACAGAAGAACAAAAAGAAAAGGTTAGAGTGGGCAAAGAAACACAGACATTGGAAAACAGATAATTGGAAAAGAGTGTTATGGATCTTAACCCCATTGAGCTTTTGTGGGATCAGCTAGACTGTAAGGTGTGTGAGAAATGCCCAACAAGACAGCCACATCTATGGCAAGTTCTACAGGAAGCGTAGGGTGAAATGTCACCTGAGTATCTGGACAAACTGACAGCTAGAATGCCAAGGATCTGCAAAGCTGTCATTGCTTCGCATGGAGGATTTTTTGATGAGAACTCTTTGAAGTAGGTTTAAGAAGTTCTGAAACATTTTTCAGATTGTAATAGTAATATTTCACGTTATTAATGTCCTGACTATACATTGTGATCAGTTGAATGCCACTTTGGTGAATAAAAGTACCAATTTATTTCCATAAGAGCAAAATCCGTACATTATTCCAAACTTTTGGACGCCATTGTGTGTGTGTGTATATACTGTATATCACATCAATCTACACTCCATACCCCATAATGACAAAGCAAAAACCAGATTTTTGATAACTTTGCAAGTTTATTAAAAAGAAAAACTGAAATATCACATTGACGTAAGTATTCAAACCCTTTGCTATGACATTTGAAATTTAGCTGAGGTGCATCCCATTTCTCTGGATCATCTTTGAGATGTTTCTACACTTTGATTGGAGTCCACCTGTGAAAAATTAAATTGATTGGACATTATTTGGAAAAAGCTGAAAATGCTTACCAGAGGAAAAACCAAGCCATGAGCTAAAAGGAACTGCCTGCAGAGCTCAGAGAATTGTGTCGAGGCACAGATCTGGGGAAGGCTACAAACAAAATTTGCCTGCATTTCCATGAGCACAGTGGCCTCCATAATTCTTAAATGGAAGAAGTTTGGAACAACCAGGACTCTTCCTAGAGCCAGCCACCTGGCCAAACTGAGCAATCGGGGGAGAAGGGCCTTGTTAAGAGAGGTGACCAAGAACCTGATGGTCACTCTGGTTGAGCTTCGGAGATCATGTGTGGAGATGGGAGAAACTTGCAGAAGGACAACCATCACTGCAACACTCCACCGATCTGGGCTTTATGGCAGAGTGTCCAGACGGAAGCCTCTCCTCAGTGCAAGACACATGAAAGCCCGCTTGGAATTTGCAAAAAAGCACCTAAAGAACTCTCAGATTGTGATAAACAAGATTCTCTGGTTTAATGAAATGATGATTGAACTGTTTGGCCTCAATTCCAAGCGTCATGTCTATAGAAAACCAGGCACCTCTCATCACCTGCGCAATACCATCTCAACGGTGAAGCATGGTGGTGATAGCAAATCCAGGTGTACAAAGCTTGTCGCATCATACCCAAAAAGACTTGGTGCTGTAATAGCTGTCAAAGGTTGACATAAGTATTCAGATCCTTAACTCAGAGTACTGAGTTAAGGATCTGAATACTTATGTCAACGTGATATTTAAGTTTTTTCTTTTTAATAAATTTGCAAAGTTATCAAAAATCTGATTTTTAGTTTGTCACATTATGGGGTATGGATTGTAGATTGGTGTGAAAAAAAAAAGATAATTTAAAGCATTTTAGCACAGACACATGCATGTGTGTGTGTGTGTGTGTGTGTGTGTGTTTGTGTATATATATATATATATATATATATATATATATATATATATATATATATATATATACAATAGTGACCAAAAATATTGGCAACCTTGGTGAATATGAGCAAAGAAGGCTGTGAAAAAATAATATTCACAAAAATATGAAAAAATATTCACAAAAATCGAACCTTTAATTGAAGTAAAACAATTGAAACAGGAAATATCTCATTATTAAATAAATATTTTTCTCCAAAACATGTTGGCCACAATTATTGGCACCCCTAGAAATTCTTATGAGTAAAATATCTGAAGTATATTCCCATTCATATTTTACATTTTTTAGTGCACCTGAGAAACTAGGAACATGAAATTGTTCAGCCATGACTTCCTGTTTCACAGGGGTATAATTATGAGGTAACACACAGGCCAAATTCCCTTAATCATCAATCACAGTGGGTTAGACTAAAGAATATAGTTCTGATGTGTGGAAAAATCTGATTTTTAGTTTATCACATTATGGGGTATGGATTGTAGATTGGTGTGAAAAAAAAAAGATAATTTAAAGCATTTTAGCACAGACACATGCATGTGTGTGTGTGTGTGTGTGTGTGTGTGTGTGTATATATATATATATATATATATATATATATATATATATATATATATATATATATATATATACAATAGTGACCAAAAATATTGGCAACCTTGGTGAATATGAGCAAAGAAGGCTGTGAAAAAATAATATTCACAAAAATATGAAAAAATATTCACAAAAATCGAACCTTTAATTGAAGTAAAACAATTGAAACGGGAAATATCTCATTATTAAATAAATATTTTTCTCCAAAACATGTTGGCCACAATTATTGGCACCCCTAGAAATTCTTATGAGTAAAATATCTGAAGTATATTTCCATTCATATTTTACATTTTTTAGTGCACCTGAGAAACTAGGAACATGAAATTGTTCAGCCATGACTTCCTGTTTCACAGGGGTATAATTATGAGGTAACACACAGGCCAAATTCCCTTAATCATCAATCACAGTGGGTTAGACTAAAGAATATAGTTCTGATATGTGGAAAAAGGTTGTTGAGCTTCACAAAATGGGAAGTGGCTATAAGATAATAGCTAAAGCATTGGAAATACCCATTTCCAACATCAGGGCAATAATTAACAAGTTCCAATCAACTGGAGATCTTAAGAATTGGCCTGGAAGAGGATGCGTGTCTATATTGTCTCCACGCACAGTGAGGAGGATGGTTCAAGTGACCAAAGAATCTCCAAGGATCACAGCTGAAGAATTGAAGAAATTAGTTGTGTCTTGGAGTCAGAAAGTCTAAAAAAAAATCTGACATCACCTACATCACCACAAGTTGTTTGGGAGGGTTTCAAGAAAAAAAGCTTCTGCTCTCATCCAACAACAAACTCAAGCGTCTTCAGTTTGCCAGACACTACTGGAACTTCAAATGGGACCGGGTTCTATGGTCTGATGAAACAAAAACAGAGCTTTTTGGCAGCAAGCACCAGAGATGGGTTTGGTGCTCACAGAGATGAAGTACCCAATGCCCACGGTTAAATGTGGTGCTGCATCTTGAATGTTTTTATCAGAGGTCTTGGACATCTTGTTCGGATACATGACATCATGGACTCTATCAAATACCAACAGATACTAAATCAAAACCTGACTCTACCATAAAGCTTAAAATATGCTGTGGTTGCGCCATCTTAAAATGGGCCATCTTCCAGCAGGACAATGATCCAAAACACACATCAAAATCAACACAAAAATGGTTCACTGACCACAAAATCAAGGTTTTGCCATGGCCATCCCAGTCCCCTGACCTGAACCCCATAGAAAAGCTGTGTGAAAAAGAGAGACCACCAGCATGAATTTGAAGGATCTGGAGAGATTCTGTATGGAGGAATGGCCTCAGATCCCTTGCCATGTGTTCTCCAACCTCATTAGAAATTATAGGAGAAGACTCAGAGATGTTATCTTGGCAAAGGGAGGTTGCACAAAGTATTGAATAAAAGGGTGCCAATAATTATGGCCAACGTGTTTTGGAGAAAAATATTTATTTAATAATGAGATATTTCCCCTGTTTCAATTGTTTTACTTCATTTAAAGGTTAGATTTTTGTGAATTTTTTGAATGAAAGATCAAAAGGCTAAACAATGCAGATTTTTTTTTTTTCACAGCCTTCTTTGCACAAATTTACCAAGGGTGCCAATACTTTTGGCCACTACTGTATATATATATATATATATATATATATATATATATATAAAACAATAATTAAATTCAAGATAAATACTTTGAAAATAAGTCTTAATATCTTACATGGTTTTGCATCTCATGCAAATGTATGTTGTTAGAAAGATTTTTAGATCTTTTTACTGAAAAACAAGACAAAAAATAATGACAAGAAAATTACATTTGCAGTGTTAGGTTATTTATGAGAAACAGCTTTAAATCTGGGATTGTTGTCACAATATATTAACAGCAAAGTTCCGTTGAGGCACAACCTCTTTGCATCATGGAATTTATGCCCTTTTCATAGTTAGGGCCATGATATTTGGTCATGTCAAAACTTATTATTCTTTACTTTAAAATCCTCACTGATCATATCTTGTTGTTTCTGGTGCCAGAAGATCTTATAAACATTGAAGCCAGTGGAAAAACCCTCAGTCCCCTAGGAAATTGAGATGAAGCCATCCACTCAACCATATTTTATTTCTTGTTAAGCCACAGGTGTGAAATAAAGACTGGTCAACAGAATGGTTTTTTGCTTATTTCTACTGGCGACATTGGAGCTCAGCAGTGAAAAACGGTCCTTAGAGGTCTCTGCTGACATCAAATGGCAAATATGAAGAATGCAAGAAAAAAAATTTGACATCCCAGATCTTTGCAACTGCTGCAAGATAAAGTGTGCCAAATTTAGTTTGAACCCTTTTAGTGTTAAAATAACACCCATTCATTTTTAAAGCTAATTTGAGTATAAGCTTATGAATGCATAATAGAAAATGTGAGATCATTAGAAAGCATCATTATAAAAACTAAACTATGTGTTCTTCCTGCATGTAAATGAGATATGAAATGCATTCAAGCCGAACTGTTGTAAATTGCAAACGCACACGCTAACAACTTAAATGTAAATTCTGCACAGTGATGCACAGGAACTGTTAATAATGCGTTATAAATAATGCAATATCTCATTTTAAAATGAAGCATTACATGGCCAGAAATAATCTAGCTTAATAATGACCTTTTTCCGCTAGGGGGCACTGTTGTAACATCCTTTTTGAGTCACTTAAGAAGTCTCATTAAGTTTCTCCAAAATAGTTTTCTGTATTGAACCATTTAGATGGGGGGTGGTGATTGCTATATAAACTGGTGAATATGAGTATGTTTTAGAATTGAGGAAAAACATATCAAAACTTCACTATTCCTTAACAAATCTACACCTAGCGTCTAAACTAACAGAACTGTAATAAATGTCTGCAAGAATCTTACTTTGATGCATAAAAAATATATTTATTTACATGTAGTCTATGTAACAGCAAACTCTCTTTGAGAACAACCACAAAAAGAATTTGAACATATAATTTCAGATTTATTATCAAACCCCTCTACCAGTTGAAATCTTCTAAATCTAAAAATATGAAGAGGTGAGTCATGTCACTCAAATATATTATCAATACTTTTCAATGACCTCAGGATGAGCTGCATGTATATGGACACTTTGAACAGGGGACATCAACAAGCTTTAATTCTTTTGTATCCTTGAACTCTGATTCCAAGGTTGCCTAGCAACAGTGACAGTAACAGCTGAGGCAGCCTTGACCTTGTTGTTTAAACCATTACAACTAGGTGATGTGAGATGTGGTACCATGGTAACAACAACAGCGCGTTTGAAGCAGGTGTTCCTATTGGCACGTCATCTCAAAAACACCATGAAGGCTTACTCAGTCTAAAATGTCAATTTCACCTTTTCAAATGAAATAGTGTTTAAGTCAAAGGATATTATGGACCTTTATTACAAAAGCTTAAATATTTTTGTTCAGTGGTAATAATGTAAACAATCATAAGCCTTTTTTTTTTATTTTTTTATTTTTTTTATTTTTTTTTTCAGTTGTGTTTTTTAATCAATATTGAAGAAAGTAGTTTTTATGTAAAAATACAGTGTTGTGTTCAGGAAGCCTGTTTGAAGACTTTTTGTGTGTCCATTTTGTGACGCTGTAGTGGCACAGAAATGACACACTTTCGGTTAAATTTGTCTAGATCACAATCACAAACATTTTTCTGTAGTGTTCCAAGGTTCCAGTGTATTTAAATCTAATTCCACCATCAAAAAAGAAAAGCTAATTTTAAAAACCAAGGGAATATAAACTAGCATCAATATGGCAATTGAAACTGACAATGAATAAAGTGTGAACACTATGTAGAAATACTTAATCCTTGTACAAAGATCAGGTCTGATTTGGCTATATGGCTGTCACATTTGTTGTGGCCACATTCAGCTCAAAGGCAAAGGCATTTGCCCTTCAGTCTTGTTTTGCATTAGATGAGAAGCACGCTTTGTGTTCTGAGAGCAAGCATCCATGCAGGTATGATCAGAGTGTGCCGCTTTCTTCCACCCCGACAGGTTGAAGCATACACTTCTGCCTGATAGTACACCTGGACACCTCCATTCTGATTCATTTTGCCTGTGTGTACCAGCCATGAAGCATTGCTCTATGATACAAGATTATCCTTTGTGGCACTTTCAATTCAGTTTCATCAGCAGCCCCTTTATCTGACGTCATTAGTGAGTCATTTCTCATGAGATTATGTGCAGAAAACCGATATACTCTTCCATCAGTTCCTGTCATGTTTTTGTGACATTTCATAATTGCTCTGGAGGTAAAAATGCCATGTTTTTGTTTTGAGAGCTATTTTTCATAAACAATTTTCTTACATAAAATTGACCTGGCATGAAAATTAGCTAGATTTAAACACATTAAAAGTCTGATAAAACATATTTAGCTGTGATCTACATTTTCACGCAACCCTGTTACCCTGTAAAAAAAAAAAAAAATATATAATAATATATATATATATATATATATATATATATATATATATATATATATATATATATATATACACACACACACACACACACACACACACACACACACACTGCCGGTCAAAGGTTTAGGGTCACTTACTTTCTTTATATTAATCTTTTTTTTTTTTTTACATTTTAGAATAATAGTAAAGTCATCTAAACTACTGTATGTAATAACAGAAATGGAACTGATAATTATGTTGTGACTATAAAAATCCAAAATAAATCAAAACTATGTTATATTTTAGCATCTTCAAAGTAGCCACCCTTTGCCTAGAATTTGCAGAAATGTTCTCTTGGCATTTTCTCAACAAACTTCTTGAGGAATCACCTAGGATGCATTTTAAACAGTATTGAAGGAGTTCCCATCTATGCCTGGCACTTATTGGCTGCTTTTCTTTATTATTCAGTCAAAGTCATCCATTTAAAAAAATATATATATATATTTTTTTTTAAATACTATTTTAGTTTTGTAATGAAATCAATTAATATGTTGGCACAATTATATTTTGTCTACAAAACTCATTTGAAACATTTAAGAATATGCCTTCAGATCAAAAGGTTTTTAAGATCATAAGAAACATCAACAGCAGTGTATTTATAACATTCCTTAAATTGCGACATCCAAGAAGTAGCATCATTTGGACGCTTTCCACAGCATGGTGAGAAGAAAAATAAATAATCACATTTTCTCAATTTTTTAAAATATTGTTGCGCTGATTGCATTTGTCAGGCTAATAGTGTTACCCAATATTGTAATATTTTTTCCATAATTTATAGTAAATATAGGTTTATCAGTAATTACAAACCAACATTTAGATTACAACACCCCCCCCCCCCCCCCCCCCGTTTTCTCAGTATTAAAGCTCATAATATTTAGTTTGACATCTTTAGGATGACGATCAACATTTTCTGAAGGTCAAGCACCTACTTGCACTGAGCTATTGTAAAAAAGGGTGAAAAAAGGCAAAAAAGAATTGCTTAATTTTTTTTTATTTTTTATTTCAGGCCCTTTTTTTTGTGACCTATTCTAGGAAAGCTAGCAGGTAACGTAACTCAAACATAAATAGCTGCCTCTGTCCAAAACTAGGAAGGCAATTATAACATGAGCCCATCAAAATGCAGAGACCTCCAAAAATAATATTCCATCTTGCTAAAATTGCAAAGTTTAAGTCTCACAGCATGCTTTTAGCTCTATTGTAAATAGGCAACCTGATCATTTACATCAACAATCTCATTTGCAGAACAATGTGAGGTGGCTGACATATGTGCACAGACATTCTGGCTTCCAGATGATTCACATGGTAAATGTTGCAGATCTCTCTGTTGGCTGCCCACTCCTATCTACGGGATGCAGTACTGTGAACATGTGCCTCTGGCCACATGATCCAAACAGATCCCAGCTGTGTGAGAGATCATCTCTGCAACCCTGGACACAATACAGTAACGGCTCTCCCTGTGCATGTCCCGATTTAAGCCAACTCAGCATTTTAATGCAGATGGCGGGCCACTGAGTGTGCAGTGAACCCTCCAGAAGGCTCGGTGCAGTGAGCTTGTAACAGTGAGGCCTCTTCATTAAGCTGTTGGAGGAAATTAAGACCTAACTTTGATCATGGCCCCAGTCCCACTGGGACCCAGCAAGCAAATCTCTATCCAGACTATAAGCTGTCAAGCAAGGTTATTTTCGTAAACTAAAACTGAAACGAAAAGGAAAACTATTGATTAAAAAACTTTTTCGTAAACCCGCTCCACAACCCACTCCGTCCTGGGCTGATGCTCAGCCGGCCGGGTCGGCAAGCACCGTGGGCGATCTGGATGTGGATATGGGAGCGTTTTCGCCGGCTCAATCCCCGCAGACCTCCCATCCCCCAGCACGCTCGTTCTATCCGGAAGAGCTGTCGAGCGCTACAAGCGGTCGGCCTCAGGGCAGATTTAATGTGTCTTTTGCAACTCGCGATGAGGATGAGCTTTTGGTCGCAGCATCAGAGGGTGGGCTTCTGCTTTCGGAAGTGGACGAATCTTCTGAGCTCCAGCCCACGGGCGGTAGAGCACAGGATGAGGCAGACGCTGAGATGGCAGCCGTGCTTGCCCGGGTGGCTGCGAATATCGGGCTAAAGTGGAACCCTCCACCCTGCCCTGAGCGTTCGCGTCTGGATGATTGGTTTCTGGGATCGGAGCGCAACTCACGGCTGCACCCCGCCCAGGTGCCTTTCTTCCCAGAAGTGCACGAGGAGCTAACGAATTCGTGGAAGGCACCTTTAAAAAAAAAAAAAAAGCTGCCCGTACACACTTCGTGGGCTCGTCCATCCTAACTACCCTCAATGGCGGAGCGGCTAAGGTATATGTCGAACTCCCCCAGGTGGAGCGCGCAGTAGCAGTGCATTTATGCCCGCAGGGTGCAGCTACCTGCTGTGACCGACCAAGGCTCCCTTCCAAGGCCTGTAAGTTCTCTTCCTCATTAATGTTCTCTTCCTCAATAATCAACATTATTGACCAGTACACTGAACAGAGAATCACCTCTTTCGGACATAATACTGAGAACTGCTGATCAGTGAGCAGCTGATGAGCATGCGTGAACCGAAGACTTGAATGAGGGGGCGAAACGTTTCTGTCGAGAGTTGATTAAGGCTAGTTTAATCACTTTTTATGCTTGAAACGTGTAGAATATCCATGTTTGTAAACCAGTGTCAGTATTGGGTGCTTTAGGTCCAAAACTTTAATGTATGATGTATTGTAAGATCACTGAATGAAACACTGATGACAATAAACACCCTTATTATTATAACTTAATTAAATAAAATGTTATAATCAACAATATGCACTTACATATGGCTTTATTGAATGTGTTTGTGAATGTATTCAACGACGTCGGTGTATTAGCATTATATATAGTGATGTCATTACTTGGTGACATAAATGAACTGGTGAATCGGTTTTTTGAACCAGTTCATTGAAACGAACTGTCCGAAAGAACCGGTTCGCGGAAAAGAATCGGACTTCCCATCACTAGTAAACATAAACAAAGTGACAGAGCGCTCCTCGTCGGTACAGAGTTTCAACAATTTAACAAGATTTCATGTTTAACATGATTTTGAGTTCATTTTAACTTTTCATACGTTGAACTTTTGTACCTTTGATTTGTTTTGTTTGGTTCTTTGTGACTTTGTTGCATCTCAAACCATTACGTTATTGTTATTATTATTATGCACAAGTATGCTGAGTCTAAGTAAACTGTGCAAATATTCAACTGTTTCGTTCCCCATCTGTCACTCACTTGACGTAGTGCCAATGTAGTGACACTAGGGGTCACTCTTGGGAGCCCCAAACACCTCTGATGTTTGAGAAAAGGCTAATGAAAATTGGCGAGTGGAATTTGCATGCCACTCCCCCGGACATACGGGTAAAAAAGGAGCTGGTGTGCAATCACTCATTCAGCAGTGTTGATGTATTCCACTGCCAGTCCATTCGCCTCTGTAGAAAGCAAGCAATCTCCGCCGCTGTTGGATTTCATGGCGCATCACAGCAGTTTCTCCCCCTCTCGCACAGATAAGTGCAGAGAACGCCCCTGGGTGCTTCAACTGTGCACATTGAGTGCTAAAAGAGTATATTTCTCCACTGAGTGCCTCCTCCCCCTTCGTTGACTACGTTGGGTACGTGGAGCAAGGTAAGTGCCTTAACGTCTCTCCCTATACAGCAAAATCGGGGCACGAGGCTCCCCGACGTAGCACTTCCCACCCTGCTCCGCCGCGAGACCCATTCCACGGGTACGTCAACAGCGGTCGTCCCCTTGGTGCCCCTCGCCCGGAGTCACCCCGCATGTCGCAACTCACCCGTCATCTCCTCCTCTGGAACCAGCAGCGGCTCAAGTCGCTGTGGGCCACTCGCAACCCCGGCAAACTCAAACGCACAGCAGACGCGCTGTCACAGCAGGTGACGCTCAGGGGAGAGTGGAGGCTCCATCCCCAGGTGGTCCGGTTGATTTGGAGTCGATTCGGCGAGGCACAGGCAGACCTGTTTGCCTCCCGGGAATCCTCCCATTGCCCGCTGTGGTATTCCCTGACCGAGGCCCCCCTTGGCACGGACGCACTGGCGCACAGCTGGCCCCGTGGTCTGCGCAAATATGCGTTTCCCCAGTGAGCCTACTTGCACAGACGTTGTGCAAGGTCAGGGAGAACGAGGAACAGGTCCTGTTGGTAGCACCCTACTGGCCCACCCAGACTTGGTTCTCAGAACTCACGCTCCTCGCGACAGCCGCTCCCTGGCAAATTCCCCTGAGGAAGGACCTCCTTTCTCAGGGATGAGGCACGATCTGGCACCCGTGACCAGACCTCTGGAACCTCCATGTCTGGCCCTTGGACGGGACGTGGAAGATCTGAGTGGCCTACCACCCGCGGTGGTAGACATTATCACTCAGGCCAGGGCCCCATCTACCAGGCGACTGTACGCCTTGAAGTGGCGCCTATATGCGAATTAGTGTTCTTCCCGAGGCGAAGACCCACAGAGTTGTGCACTCGGGTCGGTGCTTTCCTTCCTGCAGGAGAGGTTGGAGGGGTGGCTGTCCCCCTCCACCTTGAAGATGTATGAAGCTGCTATAGCGGCACAGCATGATGTAGTGGACAGTAAGTATTTAGGGAAGCACGACCTGATCATCAGGTTCCTTAGAGGCGCCAGGAGGTTGAATCCTCCTAGGCCGCACCTTGTTAACTCGTGGGACCTCTCTGTGGTCCTGCTTGGCCTACAGAGAGCCCCTATTGAGCCCTTAGAGTCAGTTGAGCTGAAAGCCCTCTCCTTGAAGACGGCCCTCCTGACTGCGCTCACCTCCATCAAAAGGGTTGGGGACCTGCAAGCATTCTCTGTCAGCGATACATGCCTAGAGTTCAGTCCGGCGTACTCTCACATGATCCTGAGACCCCAGCCGGGCTATGTGCCCAAGGTTCCCACTTCCCCCTTTAAAGATCAGATGGTGAACCTGCAAGCGCTACCCCGGGAGGAGGCAGACCCAGCCTTGTCATTGCTGTGTCTAGTATGCACTTTGCATATCTATTTGGACTGCATGGACAGCTTTAGACACTCCGAGCAGCTCTTTGTCTGTTTCAGGGGACAGCAGAAGGGGAATGCTGTCTCCAAACAGAGGATTTCCCACTGGATTGTGGATGCCATCGTGTTGGCATACCAGGCCCAGGGTGCACTGTCCCCTTTGGGACTATGAGCACACTCTACCAGGAGTGTAACCTCCTCCTGGGCCTTGGCCAACGGTGCCTCTCTAACAGACATCTGTAGAGCAGCAGGCTCTACCTTCGCAAGATTTTATAATCTCCGGGTTGAGCCAGTTTCGTCCTGTGTGTTGGTAGGTACAAACAGGTAAGGATGCGGGCAGCTGGCCGGGTGTACCGCTGGCACACAAGCACCTTTCCCCTTCCCCAGGGGAAGACATGCGCTCTTTCATCCACGTGAGTTCCCACGATCGGTGAACCCTGGATTCCTCCCTCAGCACCTGCGGCAAGCAAATTCGGCGGAGGAATTTGATGCCAGACCCAGTACTTGTGTCAGTATTCCCTGATCAGGTCAGTCCCTGTACTGGGATAGGTGCTCCATATGCGTTGGTTCCCTGTTGGTAACCCCATATGATGTAATCTTCCATGGTACGGTCTCCCTGATGGTAGACCCATGTCTCCCCTTGGGCAGAGTCCCCTCTGCCACCGGTCAGCATGTTTGTAGAGCTCCGTCCCCCCTTTCCACACAATTACCTCCCATTCAGGCAGGGTGTGGTCTCCGCAGTTTCTTTTTCCAAGGACACCTACCCCGACGCAAATATGTTTGGCCCCAGCTGGAATCAAGTGAGTTCTTTCTCTGGGAGAAGAAAGAAGAGAAAAGGCCGAACCAGCTGGTGTGGCCTGTTCCCATTGTGGGCATGTCTGAGCCCCCCTTTTATGCTTTCGGGGGGCGAGGGTCCATACGATGTGCACGGGGCATTGGGAAGGTTACGATGGGGCCGGTGCACTTGTTACTTAGCACGCAGTGGCCTGCCTGCACTGCCGATCCACGTAACACAGTTCAGCTGGTTGTGGTGTTTCGTATAGGGACCCCTAGTGTCACTATATCGACACAACGTTGAGTGAGTGACAGATAGGGAATGTCTAGGTTACTGTTGTAACCCCGTCCCCTGATGGAGGGAACGAGACGTTGATCGCCGGGACTCGGCTCCTCACCATAAACCTGAATGAGTGGTTGCACACCAGCTCCTTTTATACCCGTATGTCTGGGGGAGTGGCATGCAAATTCCACTCGCCAATTTTCATTGGCATTTTCTCAAAGATCAGAGGTGTTTGGGGCTCCTAAGAGACACCCCTAGTGTCACTACATTGACACAACGTCTCATTCCTTCCATCAGGGAACGGGGGTTACAACAGTAACCTAGATGTTTTATTTAAGTGTGTTGTTTGCAAGCTTAAATTCAAATGTCTTGCTTTGGTCTACACTCTGGAAGTGTTCTGTTAGCTTTCAAAACTATAATTAGTAAAACTAAAACTGAAACTTAAAATATATAAAAACGAAATAGAAATGTGTTTACAAAATAAAAACTAAACACAACTAACAAAATCATTAATGAAACTAACTAAAACTAAACTGAAATTTGTAGCAAATCTGAAAACTTTATAAAATAAAAACTGATTTGAAAATGCAAAACTGTAATAACCTTGCTGTCAAGCAGCTGGAATGCAGACATGTCATAGTGAGAAGAGAACAAAGGCACTTGGCTGTACCGTGGATTTGGACATTCTGTTCAACAGGGAGAAGAACGTAGACTTGAGTCACAAATGGCTGCCATTTGGCATGAAACGTTTTTGGTATTTTATGGTCTCAAAGTCATTTGATTTCAGAGCAACAAAACAAAGCAAAGCACAAAACACAACAAAGCAAAAAACAAAACAGCTTGGTTCGAAATAGCCAGCAAATATGACAATAATAACAAGGGCAGGATTATGAACTGACTACCATTTCTTCAATTGCTTTAGCAAAACTAGACAGCAGTGGTCGACCAATAGGTTTTTTTAATGGCCAATACAAAACCTAAGATCTTGAAAACCGAGTGACAAATACAACTACTGATACATTACATTTAACGATCGCCAATAAAATATACACAAAATTACAAAACATTATTGAACACTTTTACACAATTTACTAAAAGTTTACTGAAAATCTACCAGGAACTTGGTAGATTTTCAGTAAAAATACTAGTATCTTTTCAGTGACTGACATTTCACAAAACACAACACATTAAGAAAATTCTAAGTGGTTAAAAATATTTAATTGACTCCATGTGCAAAAAAAAAAAAAAAAAAGACAAAAACTGCTTGTAAATAAAAAAATAATATAAAATAAAAACTTGTCTCATTAAGGCCCCTTGTTGTGGAATTAAAAGCTGTGCTGGCTACTGGTCTGTTTAAAACCATTAAAATTAGGAGTACTGTGTGTTTATATCTATAACTACTTAACACATATGGAGCAAGAGGCACTAAAGGAAGACAATGATAACAATCTTAGCTATTCTGTCTTAGACTGACTCACTCTGTTGTGCTTACTTGAGCATGATGGACTATTTCTGTTTTGGGCCAATGCAAAGCTAAGCTTTACAAGTCAAGTATCCTCTCAATGAGGAAGAAACACTGTGGGCTTTTTTTCTGTCTTGAAGTGCTTACCGTTCTTTACTTCTGACATTGGCACTTGAACCATTCATGTGTTTCTGTGCCGTTCCTTCTTCACTTCTCTTTGGCATGACCAATTGAATATTTGAAACTGGTTTCTTTGAAGACATTCTGTGTACATTGATTACAAGGTTTCTTTCCTGACCAGCCGTAATGCACACATATATTTACATTCCTTCTTAGTCTTTATGTGTCTTTTGATAGTGGGCGCCACATTAGAAGTGCTAGTGAAAGCTTCCATGACTTTGTATTGTTCTGCAGTAACTGAACACCTTGTCTTCAAAGGTGCTCTTCACAGCCTGTCATGTGGAAGGAATTTACACACCTGGAGCTCAAAGAAAGTTATTTTGGTGTTGGTCTGGTATGGCTTCCAGTTTAAAGGATTAGTTCACCCAAAAATGGAAATTCTTTTATGATTTACTCTCCCTCATGTCATTCCAAACCCTTATGCTGTTATTTTTCTGTGGATCACAAAAGAGAAATTCTACAGAACCTTTATGCATCCTTTCACAGGAAGGTAGGATTTTTTTCACCATACAACAACATTTGACAATGGCTGCCAAAGCTACAAAAAGGAAAACAACAACAAAAACCTCAACAACATCAACAACATAAAAGCACCACAGATGTAGTCATGACTTGCATGTTATATTCACACATTACATTCCCATTACATAAACACTTGAGAATTTTTGGATGGGGACATATTTTAGTACAGGGGCACAGGTCCCCCAAGTAAAAAACAGTATGAAGTATCCTGTAACTGTTCAACTGAGTGAAAACCCACTCCAACCAACTTGTGTGCTGCAATTGAGCTATTCGAATAATTCAAACTGAGCCGCAAACTGATTCAAATTGAGAAAGAACTGACTCAAAAGAGTGATTCATTCACGAAAACATAATACGGATTTGGAAGGGCATGACAGTGAGTAAATAATGAACAAATTTTCATTTTTTGGTGAACTATTCCTTAAATAATAAACTCCAAAAGTAGAGCTGTCCTTTCTTAAGCAACGGCAAAATCTGCCTTGTGTTGTCTGTTTAATTTTTTTAGCAAAAATCATACCAACTCAATCACAAAGGGTGCAAACATGGCCTGCATTGCAATCACATTTGGAGCGGCTTCAAATTTAAAGCTCATTCGATCAATTCACTCTCTTTTTCATCTGTACTGAAAGGCACATGATTGAACTTTCAGATACAAGAGTGTTCTCATTGTTCAGAGTGCTGATCTGTGACACAACTGTAATGTCCCTATTCAGCAAATCATACAAGCACTATATTCACAAATGAACAAATAACAAGGCAGTATTCGCTGGACTACAGTTGAACTGCATAACAAAGGAGCTAAACTTGGATCCTTGAGTGGTTTTCTTCAGTACATGAGCATGATTGGTCAAGGTCAGTCAAGAAAAAAAAAAAAGCTTTTTTAGAGGTTAGATTCCTAAAGCACCACATTATACCTAGTACTATGACTGTTTTCTTGTATTGTGTTTAAAGCTGCAGTTTGTCATTTACTTGACACCACTGGCAACAAATAGAATTGCATGGTTTTGTTGAAAGTGCCAATTTGTAAAGGTACTGCCTCATCTTATTGCTCTAGAACATGTATGCCCATTAGTTGGACCAAGCTGTAAAATGTCAAGTCAAGTAATTTTTATTTATATAGCACTTTTCACAACATAATATAATTACACAAAACTCCATAAGATGTTGGTTAATGGAGAAAAATAACCTTGGGAGGAACGTCTTGGTTACTGTTGTAACCTCCATTCCCTGATGGAGGGAATGAGACATTGTGTCGATGTAGTGACACTAGGGGTCGCTCTTGGGAGCCCCAAACACCTCTGATCTTTGAGAAAAGGTCAATGGGAATTGGCGAGTGGAATTTGCATGCCACTCCCCCGGACATACAGGGCTCGCAACCACTCATGGCGCTGGCTCAAAACCACTCATACAGGTTTTGCGCTGAGGAGCCGAGACAGGGTCCCGGCCATTTCAACGGGTAGTACAGCATTGTGGCAAGAGGGACACAACATCTTGTTCCCTCCATCAGGGAACAGAGGTTCAACAGTAACCAAGACATTCCCTATATGTCACTCACTCGACGTTGTGTCAATGTAGTGACACTAGGGGTCCCTATACGAAATACCACAACTAGCTGAACTGTGTTACATGGACTGCCGGTGCAGGTGCAAGCAAGCCGCTGCGTGCCCAATAGCAGGTGCATGTAACCTCCCCCAGCTCCCCCAAGAACATCGCACAGTCCCTCGCACCCCAGGGGTGGGGAACAAGACGTATATGCAATGGTAACAGGCCACGCCAGCTGCTGCCTTTTCTCTCTTGCTTTCTCCCCATAGAGTGAAAAACATTTTTCGGCTGGGGCCATATGTATTCGCGTCAGGGAAGGTGTTCTTCCCCAGGAGGGAAAGATACCACGGAAACTACATCCTACCTGAAGGGGAGGTTAACATGTGGCAAATACGACACATGGGCTAAGGGCCAGTGTTTAAACAAAGATTTTGCATGAACTGTGAGATTAATGACTAATGTCTTTGAAGTCCATCCTGGATTAACTGCAGAAGTTCACATAGATGCATTGTCCTTTGTTAGTTGGCTGATGAAGGCTTTTGTTGGCAATTAATTGATAGTCTATGTATTCCATTTCAAGAGTGTTGTCCATCAATAAACAAAGGTGATGCAGGCAGAGATCAATGAGGTGCATTGCAGTTCAACCGGCAGCTCATTTCGGTGAGGTTTGATGGGGTCCATCCTAAATCCAAGGTTCAGGCAGTGGTATATGAAGTATCCGATGTCTTACAGTTGGAGTTGGCATCAGTTCATTCTCTGAAGTCCATCGTAAAAGACTGAAGTGATGTCTGGCTGGCACCGGCTGCATTTAGTCATCTTAACTCAGGGACACATAGCAGTAAAGTCTGACACCAAGCAGGAACGGAGCTGGATCTGGCCGGCTCTGTTAACCTCGGGATATTTCCCTGTCCCGAGGTTGAGACAGGGGAACAAATAAAATAATATTAGCGTAGATGCCATTCAATTTATTGCAGAGTTATAGATTATGAGAAATGTTTCTGGTTCTGGAAGACCTAACTAAAGCAGCCTAATTGTTGATGGGTAAATTAGGTGTATGCCTGGCTAAATAGATGAGTCTTTAGTCTAGACTTAAACTGAGTGAGTGTTTCTGCATCCTGAACAGTGTTAGGGAGACTATTCCATAGTTTTGGAGCCAAATAGGAAAAGGATCTACCTCCTTTTGTGGGTTTTGATATTCTAGGAACTATTAACAGGCCAGCATTTTGTGATCATAATGAGCGTGATGGAATTATAGCATGGCAGAAGGTCACTTAAGTACTGTGGAGATAGACCTTTCAAAGCTTTGTATGTAGTTGACAGAATTTTAAAATTAAAACAAAATTTAACAGGTAGCCAATGTAACCTCGATAAAATTGGGCTAATATGATCACATTTCTTGGTTCTAGTCAGCACTCTGGCAGCTGCATTTTGAACCAATCGAAGTTTATTTAGTGAACTTGCAGTATATTCTCCCAGTAATGCATTACAATAATCTAGTCTTAAGTGGTGGTGGCATAGTGGGCTAAAGCACATAACTGGTAATCAGAAGGTTGCTGGGTCAATCCAAACAGCCATCACCATTATGTCCTGGAGCAAGGCTAAACTCCAGGTTGCTCCAGGGGGATTGTCCCTGTAATAAGTGCACTGTAAGTCGCTTTGGATAAAAGCATCTGCCAAATGCATAAATGTAAATGTAAGTTCATGAACACATGAATTAATTTTTCAGCATCAGCAACTGAGAGCTTGTGTCTTAACTTAGCAATATTTCTGAGGTGGAAGAATGCTGATATAAAAATATTGGAAATGTGATTTTCAAAGGACAGATTGATATCAAATATAACACCTAAGTTCTTCGCTGTAGAAGATGACATAACAGTACATCCATCGAGAATCAAATTATATTTTAGCAGCTTATTTTTAGAGGTTTTTGGTCCAATAATTAGTACCTCTGTTTTGTCGGAATTGAGTAGAAGGAAATTTCTGGCCATCCAATCTTTGATTTCATTGATACACTCTGCAAATTGTGAAATTTCATCGGCTTTAGAAGAAATATAAAGTTGGGTATCATCGGCATAACAGTGGAAACTTATTCCACGATTCCTGATAATATCTCCCAAGGGAAGCATATATAAGGAGACAAGCAGAGGCCCTAAAACTGATCCCTGTGGCACTCCATACTTTTGTTTGATCTGACAATTCCTTGTTTACACATACAAAGTGGTAGTGGTCTGATAAATAGGACCTGAACCATGCTAATGCAAGTCCACTAATGCCAACATTATTCTCCAGCCTATTCAAGAGAATGTTGTGATCTATGGTGTCGAAGACAGCACTAAGATCTAAAAGCACTAGAGGAGAAATGCAGTCACGATTAGATGATAAGAGCGAGTAATTTGTAACTCTGATAAGTGCAGTCTCTGTACTGTGATGGGGCCAAAATCCTGATTAAAATTGTTCTTATATACCATTTATCTGTAGAAATTAGCATAGTTGGGAGGACACTACCTATTCTAGTATTTTCGACATAAATGGGAGATTTGAAATCAGTCTATAATTAGCCAATTCACCAGGATCAAGCTATGGCTTCTTAATAAGCGGTTTGATAACTGCCATTTTAAAGTTTCTTGGGACATGTCCTAAGGATAGTGAGGAGTTAACAATATTAAGAAAAGGTTCTGAGATTACAGGGAATACCTCTTTTAAGAGCTTAGTTGGTATTGGATCTAACATACAGGTTGTGGCTTTTGTTAAGTTTTGTTAGTTCTGCATGACCTATGACAGCGATGGATTGAAGTTGCTCGTGAGGAAAATTATGAGACACTGTTTTCTGAGGTGCTGTGACAGTTGATTGCATTATTCCAATTTTATTTCTGATTATTTCTATTTTATCAGTAAAGAAATTCATGAAGTCATTACTATGGTGCTGCAACAGAATATCTTGTTCAGTCAAGGCTTTATTCCTAACCAATTTAGCCACAATACTGAATAAACACCTGGGATTGTTGTAGTTATTTTCTATGAGTTTGCTAAATTATGCTGACCTGGCAGCTTTTAGTGCCTGTCTGTAGCTACCGACACTATCTTTACATGCACAGCGAAATACCTCTAATTTTGTATTGTTCCACTTGCGCTCCATTTTCCGAGCTGATGAGTGTGATCTTTGTACTATGGTACGGGGCTTTTTCTTTAATATTCTTTAATGGGGGGGGGGGGTTGGGCACACTATCAAGAGTGCTAGAGAAGACTGTATTTATATTTTCTGTTATTACATCAAGTTCTTCTAGACTTTTTGGCTTACTGAGTATGTTAGACAATTCTGGAAGATTGTTAGTGATACTGTCTTTAGTGGTCGAAAGAATAGTTCTATCTGAACGATAGCGTGGTGTAGATTGAGTGACATTAGCTTATCGCAGAAAACGTCCTGGTTACATGCGTAACCTCCATTCCTTGATGGAGGGAACGAGACGTTGTGTCGATGTAGTGACACTAGGGGTCACTCTTGGGATCCCGAGACACCTCTGGTCTTTGATAAAAGGCCAATGAAAATTGGCAAGTGTTATTTGCATGCCACTCCCCGGACATACGGGTATAAAAGGAGCTGGTATGCAACCACTCACTCAGGTTTTATGCTGAGGATGCCATATGCCCCAGGAGCCTCTGAGAGAGTTTCAGTGGAACCGCTGTTTTCTGTTTGAACGCCTTCAAACAGGTCAGCACCGACTGTGCGCGCTTGTTCGTGAGGTGCGCTGTCAATGAGACTGAGTCCAACTCAAAACCGAGAAAAGAGATGCTCTGAACCGGGAGGAGCTTGCTCTTTTCCCAGTTGACTCGAAGTCCTAATCGGCTGAGGTGCGAGAGCACCAAGTCCCTGTGTGCACACAACATGTCCCGAGAGTGAGCTAGGATTAGCCAATCATCGAGATAGTTGAGAATGCGAATGCCCACCTCCCTTAACGGGCAATAGCTGCCTCTGCGACCTTCATGAAGACGCGAGGGGACAAGGACAGGCCGAAAGGGAGGACCTTGTACTGATACGCCTGACCCTCGAATGCAAACTGGAGGAAGGGTCTGTGTCGAGGTAGAATCGAGACGTGAAAGTCCTTCAGGTCTACCGCCACGAACCAATCTTGATGCTGGACGCTCGCCAGAATGCGTTTTTGTGTCAGCATCTTGAACGGGAGTCTGTGTAAAGCCCAGTTCGTGCTGAGTGTAGGGACATCGAAGCACTTACCTGGCTCCTTGTGACCACCCCCGGAACAGCCTGGGATGGGGGAGGAAGAGGCCTGTCCTCGCAACCCGTGGAGACTGTCACATCAGGGGCGGATGTGTGCCACAGCTGGGCATGCAGGGGTGGGGAGACTGCCGCTGGAGCGCCAATCCTGCAAGGGAAAAAAGGTGGACGGTGGTCATGATGATGACCGTGCACACCGGGTATGTGACCCAGGGAAGGAGGAAACCACTCTTTTGCTGAACAGTTGGGTACCGCAGCCACTTGGTCATGCGGCTAAATCAAATGAAAAGACAACAAAAGATTCTCCACCTGGACCTCCACCGGGGGATGGAGTTGTCTTACTACCAGCTCCAGTGCAGTGGGTTCCGTCGACCCTGGGTCGCCCATCTCAGGGTCGCTTTGACGACCTTCGTGGGTTTTTGGCGGCCGGCTGTGAGACGGGTGGCGTCTGCTTCCTGCGGTGGTCTCCACGCCGGGGCCGGGCTGAAGTGGTGGGCTGTGGCGGAGCCGGTGCAGTCACCGCAGGGGAACGCCCTTGGCGAAGAACAGACGGGGTGCGGGATCTTGAGCCGTGCCGGGGCAGGATATGCCGGATAGCCTCCATTTGCTGCTTCACCGTCGAGAACTGCTGGGCAAAGTCCTCGACGGTGTCGCCGAATAGGCCAGCCTGGGAGATAGGGGCAGCAAGGAACCATGTCTTGTCGGCCTCACTCATCTCTACCAGGTTGAGCCTAAGGTGGCGCTCCTGGACCACTAATGTGGACATCATCCACCCGAGAGACCACGCCGTGACCTTCGTCGCCGAGCGCAGTTCCTGCATCAGATCTGGGGCAGAACTACCCTCGTGCAGTTCTTTTAGTGCCATGGCTTGGTGGACCTGCAGGAGTGCCATGGCGTGCAGGGCAGAGGCGGCTTGTCCAGCAGCGCTGTAGGCTTTGGCCGTCAGGGACGACGTGAACCTACAGGGCTTGGACGGGAGCTTTGGGCGTCCGTGCCAGGTGGCAGCGCTCTGTGGGCATAGGTTCACCATGAGCACCTTATCCACCGGGGGAATCGCCGTATAGCCCCTGGCCGACCCGCCATCCCGGGCAGTAAAATGTGCCTCCTACAATTTTGTCAGCTCCTCGTGCATTTTTGGGAAGAAAGGCACTGGAGTGGGGCGTGGCTGCTTTGAGCAGCGCCGCGAGCCCAGGAACCAGTCATCGAGCTGCGAGGGTTCAGGGAAGAGCGGAGGGTTCCACTCTAGCCCGACACTCACGGCCGCCCGAGAAAGCATGTCCATCATCTCTGCATCAGCCTGTGACTGGGCAATCGTCCCCAAAGGGGGGAGCCCAGCTGAGGCTTCTGCGTCCGACTGGACAAGCCCGCTCTCCGATGCTGCACTCGAGAGCTCATCAGCTTCGTGGGCTCCGAACAAGAGGTCAAACTCGCCATGAGACGAGCCGGCGGACTCGTCCGGAAGCCCGATCGGGGCAGACGAGCGTGCTGGGGAATGGGAGGTCCGTGGGGGGATATCCGGTGGAGGCGGTCCCATTGGGGTCCCCAAATCGCCCCCAGTGCTAGCCGTGCTGTCCTCAAACCCGTAGGTAGCGGGGAGCCTCGGTCCTTCTATGAAAAGCAAGCTGCGACCGCAACGTTGCCATGGCCATGTTCTCGCAGTGAGAACATGAACCATTCACGAACGCTGCCTCCGTGTGGGTCGCGCCCAGACATGATAGACAGCGATTGTGACCATCTGAAGTTGAGAGGTAACGACCGCAACCAGGAATAACACACAATCGGAAAGACATCTTTAAAAAGACGCATCTTTAAAAAGACGTTCCGTGTGTGCCGCTCTTTTAGAGAAATATACTCTTTCAGGAAAATGTACTCTCTTTTTTCTGCTGAAGCACCCAGTGGCGTTCTCTGGAGTGCACCAGTGCAGAGGAGGGAGAAGCCGCTGAAATGCGGCGTCAGATCCAGCAGAAGTGAATGAACAGTCAGCTCAGTAGACATCAACCGTTCGGCTCCGAAGAGAAAATCTGAATGAGTGGTTGCATACCAGCTCCTTTTATACCCATATGTCCGGGGTAGTGGCATGGAAATTTCCACTCGCCAATTTTCATTGGCCTTTTATCAAAGACCAGAGGTGTCTCGGGCTCCCAAGAGTGACCCCTAGTGTCACTACATCGACACAACATCGAGTGAGTGACAGATAGGGAACAAGATACGAGGTAATGATCTGAGATGTCATCGTTCTACGGTAGAATTTCTATAGTATTAACATCAACTCCATATGACAGATTAAAAATTATGGCGATGAGTTGGTCCTGTCACATTTTGTCTGACTACAAGACAGTTGAGAATATCGATAAATGATAATCCCAATGTGTCATTTTCATTATCTATGTGAATGTTGAAGTCACCAACAATTAAAGCTCTATCTACAGTAACTACTAGATCTGATAGAAAATTTGCAAATTCACCAAGGAAATCAGAATATGGCCCGGGTGATCTATATATTATAGCAAGGGCAAAAGATGACAGAGAGTTTTCATTTATATCTGATGGTGTCACATTAAGCATTATTAGTTCAAAAGACTTAAACTTATATCCTGTCCTTGGAGTAACACCAAAAACATCACTGTAAATTGTAGCAACACCTCCTCCTCGACCCTTCAGATGAGGCTCATGTTTATAACAATAACCTGGGGGAGTAGATTCATTTAAACTAATATATATTCATCCGGTTTAAGCCAGGTTTCAGTCAAACAGAGCACATCCAAACTATGATCTGTAATAATTAAATTTACAATTAGTGCTTTGGTTGAAAGAGATCTAATGTTTAGTAGCCCTACCTTTATATGATGTTTATCTTCAATTATTTTTTATTTATTTTTTTCAAATTTAACTTTAATCAAATTTTTCTAAATTATTTAGTGAGGGGTTTGTGTTTGGTAGTTCGGGGAACAGACACAGTCTCTGATATCTTGGTGATACAGTCTCTATGTGTTGTAGTTTATGTGACCTTTGTGACGTCTCAAGGCAGCTAGCAGATGTTCGGATTAACCAGTTTGTCTGCTTCCTGACCTGGGCCCCAGTTAGTTAAATTCTATCACTATTAAGAATATGAGCCAAATTACAAGAGAGGAGAGCGGCACTTTCCCTGGAGGGATGGAGTCTGTCTCTCTTTAGCAGGTCAGGTCTACCTCAAAAACTCTTCCAGTTGTGTATAAATCCTATGCTATTCTCCGGACACCACTCAGACATCCAGCCGTTCAATGACACTAATATACTATAAACCTCGTCACCACGATACAGTTTGTTTACCTGATTTCTTCTAAAGAAGCACAATTTATGATACCACATTTGTCAGATTTTATAGGTGATTTGAAATATGATATTTTTACTTAAGCATAGCCAAAGGTTTTGGAAATGTACAACTTTTTCCATTCAAAAATATTGGCCTTGTCCTTTTCAAGCCTGCAACCTAGATAGAAAATAGCTGCCTAATGACATTGTCAAGATGAACTTACCTGCCTTGAAGGGACTTTGCCCTGTCTTTCATTGCTTGAGTAATCCCATCCCAAAATTATACCATTGTTTGAGCTACTTCTTAGAAATCAGCCTACGATTGGCTCACTAAGAGTTGTCTCTACACATAATACTAAGCTGATATATATATATATATATATATATATATATATATATATATATATATATATATATATATATATATATATACAGACAGAGAGAGAGAGAGGGACAAGGGGACAGAAAGTATCTGCTGGCTGTTAATCCCATAAAAGTCCATTAGATTTTAAGAGACACAAATGCCCCATTATGTCTGGAACTGGGGGAAAGTAGCCGTCCATCAAGCAGACAACAAGAGCAAACTGATCAGTGATCAGAGAGTGCTGCCCTGCTCCCATCTGTCTCCCAAGGCTTTCACTGTTTATGGAAGTCCAATTATGCCCTCTGACAAGTTGCAGTGACAGCATGGCTGTCACATTCAAGCATTAGCTCCTATGTTATCAATGCATTAGTCATTCATTTGGGCAGAGAATGACTTTATAATAAGCTCAGCAGAAATGGACTCTCCAAGTCCCCAATGCCTCATCGGATTTACAGGCTTTAAGTGAATTAAGCCAGGCCTTCAAACATCACCCAACTTCTTATTGTCTCTTCCAGGAGTCAGTGTTTCAGATGAATAATACATTAGTTCACAAACATGTTGAAAGGGTGAATTTGGATTGCTGTTTTCATTTTCTGACAATTCCGTCACCTGTCACTCAGTCAGTTTTCATGAAGACTGCCTGATTGCCCAGAGTACTCTCCGTTGACTTAAAGCTTGAACAATGTTCGCTGTTTTTAGTCCCACTGTGGGCATGAATTTAATCCCGTCATTAAAAAGTGCATTCTTTTTTGGGGGGGGGGGGGAACGCAACTCACTCTCATTCCTCCATAATAGGCAGAGATGTTTTTTTTTTTTTTTTTTGTGCATATCTACTAAACAACAGAGAGTTAAAAATTCAATAATATCGGTTCAATTTGTTTTTCAATATGGTCAGGTATAAAAATGTGTGTGTGTGTGTGGGGGGGGGGGGGGCATCTTTGGGATATCTGGTACCCTAAAGACAACCAAAGTAATGTCAGTCTCAAAAGAACATGAGGATAAGGGGCTTCCACATGACCAAAATGCAGTGGTGAATCTTGACATATGTGATATAGGCCACCGCCTTGGGCAGCGATTCTCTCTGTGGCGGCATGACAGGGTACCTGCTCAGCCGCACCCAAACAGAGCTCGCAAAATCGCGATGAGAGAAAGGTGCCCCGAGTTGTTTCTGGCAGGTTACTGAGCCTTAAAGGCGTAATATGGTTAGGATTATGGATGTTCATAGTATATTCTTACATTCTGAACAAACGTAAGAAAACCATGATCAACAGTATAGGTAAACCATGACAAAGGATCACCTCAGTGGTCTTGAGAAAATTTGTATCAACCATGTGATTGTTACGTATTGATGTTTTTTTTTTTTTTTTTTTTTTTTTACACATACTGCTCTGTTTTGTTCCTATTGTTTTCTTTTTGCTTTTCTCCTGTTGTTTTTCTGTCTGTCTCTCCAGTCTCTCTCTCACTTTCACAGGACTGGACCAACCTTGATAACTCCCTACCTGTGATTGGTTTGGCCCAAGAAACCAGAAGTATAATAGAGTCTGCTACTCCTGTAGAGGTGGCTCTACTCGATTTTTTGGGACTTCCTGTTAAACCATTTGATATCTGCTAGACTGGAGTGCTTTGCCTGATTCCTAGCTTGTCTGGCTTGATTGTTTGTTCGCTCTGTACTCCCTTGTTCATTGTTAGTGATACTGTTACTTTAATACATTTTGTAAATAATTGTAAATATATGTAGCTTAGCCACATGGGAATCTGTAGGGGGTGGGAGCCATTTCTTTTGTAAATATACATTTTCTAATTGTTTTTTTTTTTTTTTTTTTGCTAGTTAGGGAGTTAGGTTATTTTATTTCTTTATTCTTTTGTTTGGCAATTTAGTTTCTGTTGGGAGTTAGGTTGGAGTTAGTAATTTTGGCCTTTGCTCACCCCTGAAATTGTTCCTCCCCTGTGGATTTTGTAAATAAAAGGCATAAACTTTTTTGTGGTTTCCCAAGTTTGTGTTACAGCCTCACCTTAGATGAGGTCGTAACATAATTGGGGGCTCATCCAGGATAATTTTCCAAAAGAATTTAGGGAATTTATTTTCTTTTTGTAGTCAGTTTTGGGTTTTCTGGTAGTTTTGTGTCTAGTTTTGTGTTTATCTGTGAAAGAAAAAGTAAATATGGCTTCAAAATATGACTTTGATTCATTTACAATTAATACATCCTTAGAACAGTTTGAATACTGTGGGAAAGATGACCTCCTTCGTATTGCTGAGTTTTTTTATATAGCAGTCTCATGTTCTGCATCTAAACGGGAGGTTAAGAGAGTTTTATATGAAGCTCTCATGAGTCAAGGCATTCTGCCTGAGGAAGATGAGGTTTCAGGTGTTGCCACAGAAACTGATGCACCAGTGATTTTGGCAGATGCTGAGAAATTTCTGGTGCCTCAGGGCATAGATCCTGGTGGTCCTCCTCCTCCTCAGGATGACCCTTTGATGGCTGTATGCCTCAAGGAGCTGGAGATCGAGCTAAGCAGATAGGAGTATGAGAATCAAAAGTTACAGCTTCGAGCATACCAGCTCAAGACAGAAAAGGTGCTCAAGCTAAAAGATCTGGAGCTGCATGCTCTGGAAAAGGCAAGCTCTGCCCCAGTTCCAGTGCCCCGAAAGTTGAAGGTCAACTCTCCTGCTCCTCCTGTGCCTGTAAGTACCTCATCTCCTATAACTTTTCCCTGTGCTGCACCTCATAATCCTCCAAAGGAGGACTTTGATATTAGTTGGCATATTAACTTAGTGCCAATGTTTCAGGAAAGTGAGGTAGACATGTATTTCTCTGTATTTCAGAGGATTGCCACCACTTTACATTGACCAAAGAATGTGTAGTCATTACTGCTTCAGTGTAAACTTGTTGGTAAAGCACAGGATGTGTGTTCAGCTCTGTCTCTGGAACAGTGTAGATTATGATACAGTTAAGGCCACTGTATTGAGTGCTTATGAGTTGGTTCCTGAAGCATACCGGCAGTGATTCAGGAAGCATGTAAAATCTTCTAGCCAGACATTTGTCAAGTTCGCTAGAGGGAAAATGGCTCTCTTTGAAAAGTGGTGCACTGCAAACAAAGTTGACAACTTTGATCAGTTGAAGGAACTTGTCCTTCTTGAAGAGTTGAAGAACTGTATCCCTGATAAAATTGCTCTATATCTAAATGATCATAAAGTGTCATCGTTGTCTGATACAGCAATTTTGTCTGACAAGTTTGTTTTGACACGCAAACAGGTTTTCACATCTCCAAGATGAGATGTTGCTGAACGAACTTCAGCACTGAAAACCACAGGATTGTTTAAAGCAACCAAGTCTTCTGTTTCTGAACCTCTGTGAATGCTTTTACTGTCATGAATTCGGTCATCTTATTGCCAAGTGTCCTGCTTTGGAACATAAAAAGCAAAAGTCTTAGTCAGCAGTTAAAAGTGTGGGATTAATTCATTTTGTCACTGAAGGAACTGTGTCATTCTTTGAAAATGACACAGAAGCCTATTCGTGTGTTGAGAGATACTGGTGCTGCTCAGTCTTTTATTCTTGGAAGTGTTTTGCCTTTCTCTGACCAATTGTACTGTGGTTCTGAGGTCTTAGTTCAAGGAATTGAGTTGGGTATAGTAAGAGCACCATTGCATACCATTTATTAAGAAACCGAGGTAATGTCTGGTATGGTAAGAGTAACTGTATGTCCTGAGTTACCTGTTAAAGGGATTTCCTTTATCCTGGGAAATGAATTAGCAGGAGTAAAGTTTTTCCATTGGCTGAAGTTTCTGACACCCCTGAGCTGAATCCACACACAGATTTAGTGCATCAGTTCCCATATGTTTTCACAGTCTGTGTGGTGACACTTGCCCAAGCTTGTAGGCTTGGTGATGTGGTAGATCTGTCAGATAATTGTATTTTGTGTGATACTGACAAGCCAGTCTATGAAAGTTTTTCTGATTTTAATATTCCCCCTAAAATGGTGACTAGTGAGGAACATGAGTCAACCTTTGATCCTCTGCTGCCATTTGGTAGAGAACAGCTCATTGCTGCTCAGCAGGCAAATGTGTCTTTGTCCAAGTGTTTTTTTGACTTGATAACTAAAGCTGAGCTGTCTAAACACTCTCCTGCTTATTTCCTACATAATGATGTGCTCATATAAAAATGGAACCTCCCTGCTTCATGTCATGAGTGGAGCTCTGTCTTCCGGATAGTTGTTCCTAAGCCTTACAGGTCCCAGACCTTAGAGGTTGCCCATGATCATGCATTCTCTGGTCATGTTGGTATCAGAAAAACCTATTACAGAATACTAAAGCATTTTTTTGGCCTGGTCTGAAAAGTGATGTTTCAGCTTACTGTCGCTCATGTCATGCTTGTCAGGTTTCAGGGAAACCAAATCGTCTTGGTTACTGATGTAACCTCTGTTCCCAGATGGAGGGAACGATACGTTGTGTTGATGTAGTGACACTAGGGGTTCGATCTTGAGAGCCCCAATCACCTTTGCTTAAAATAGAAAAGGCCAATGAAAACTGATGGGTGGAATTTGCATGCCACTCTCTGCCCCGGACATACGGGTATAAAAGGAGATGGCGTGCATCACTCATTCAGATTTATGCTGAGGAGTAAATAGAGAGTCCCGGCCATGTCAGCGGCCGGTTCAGCGCCGCGGCAGGAGGGACACAACGTCTTGTTCCCTCTATCGGGGAACAGAGGTTACATCAGTAACAAAGATGTTCCCTGTCTGTCTGTCACTCACTCGACGTTGTGTGGATGTAGTGACACTAGGGGTTCCTATAGAAAATGCTGCAGGCGCTGAACTGTGTCACAAGGCATGGAAGAGTGGATACAGGCAAGCTGCTGCATGCCTCACAGCAAACGCTCAACCATGTCGTGACCTTCCAGTGAGTTAGGTAAGGCATCTCCCTAGTTCCATTAAGGGGGGAGAAGGCACTTACCCAAGTAGGCTACCGGCGGTGCCATTCTTAATTTGCTGTTAAGCAATCTCCCGCCGATTACTTTCTAGAATAGTGCTGGGAAGTGCTCTCCCCTCTCCAGGAAGGAGAGCATTACAGAGAATACATCCTGCCGGAGGGAGGTTAACATGTGGAGCATACCTCACATGGACTTACCAACGGGGAAGTACACATATGGAATGATACCACAGGAGGACCCTATCTACAGAGAGGGTACGCAGCACAGTGGCCGAGACAGAGAAAGCTTTGACGAGGAGAAACACAGGTTTCACCTAAGGGGGAAACCGAACAGTGGATACTCATCATGCAGGATTACCAAAGGGGAATCACCACGCATGGAGCACTGAGCCCAAGCACACGGGCTCACCTGAAAAGGGGAATACCAAGAGTACTGGGCCTGGTGGCGTTACTCCTCCACCGAGTTCGTCACTGGACAGTGCTAAAGAATTAAATAGCCACTGTTGTAGACAAAAAGCACACATTATCACCTTTGAAAAAGGGGAAAGGCGCAATACAAGCGGTACACCCAACCGGCCGACTGGTCTACCTGCTGTTACTGCATAACACTCAGGTCGAAACCGGGTCTATGCGTAGGTTATAAAACCTTGCAAAGGTATTGGGCATAGCCCAACCCACAGCTCTGCATATGTCTGCTAGAGAGGCCCCCCTTGCCAGTGCCCAGGAGGATGCAACACCTCTAGTGGATTGCGCCCGGACCCCCAAGGGGCACAGCAAGTCCTGAGACTGGTATACAAGAGAAATGGCCCATTGGATTGTGGATGCCAACCTCTGCTTGGAGACAGCTTTCCCCTTCTGCTGTCCTCCAAAACAGACAAAGAGCTGTTCAGAGTGTCTAAAGCTCTGCGTGTGGTCCAGATAGATGCGCAGGGTGCAAACTGGACACTCCTCTGAAGGGAGCGCTTGCAGGTTCACCACCTGGTCCTGAAAAGGAGTGGTGGGAACTTTGGGCACGTAAACGGGCTGGGGTCTCAAGATCACGTGAGAGTGTGCTGGCCCGAAATCCAGGCATTCGCTGGTAACAGAGAGTGCCTGCAGGTTCCCCACCCTCTTGACAGAAGCGAGCGCCACCAGGAGGGCTGTCTTCAGAGACAGAGTGCTCAGCTCGGCCTGCTCCAGGGGCTCAAATGGGGCTCTCTGTAGGGCAGGTAAGACCACAGAGAGATCCCAAGAGGGGATCAGGCGTGCTCTAGGAGGATTCAATCTCTTCACGCCTTTGAGGAACCTGTTGATCAGGTTGCGCTGTCGTGAGGGACTGCCGTCCAGTGTATCATGGTGAGCTGCTATGGCAGCCACGTACACATTTAGGGTAGAGGGAGACAGCCATCTCTCCAGCCCTTCCAGAAGAAAAGACAGCACAGACCCGACGGTGCATCTCTGTGAGTCTTCCCCACGGGAAGAACACCAGTTAGCAAAAAGATGCCACTTCAAGGCTTACAGCCGCCTCATAGAGGGGGCCCTGGCCTGAGTGATCGTGTCTACCACCGCTGGTGGAAGACCTACTAGATCTTCCATGTCCCGTCCAGGAGCCAGACGTGGAGATTCCAGAGGTCCAGCCGCAGGTGCTGGAGCGTGCCTTGCCCCTGAGTGAGAAGGTTTTGCCTCAGGGAAATGCGCCAGGGAGGTGCTACTGTCAGGAGCATCAGATCTGAGGAACAAGTCCAGTTGGGCCAGTATGGTGCAACAAACAGGACTTGCTGCTCGTCCTCCCTGACTTTGCACAGAGTCTGTGCAATGAGGCTCACAGGAGGAAACACATACTTGCGTAGTCCCTGAGGCCAGCTGTGCGCAAATGCATCCATGCCAAGGGGGGCCTCGGACAGGAAGTACCACAGGGGGCATTGAGAGGAGTCTTGGGAGGCGAACAGATCTACCTGTGCCTCCCCAAATCTCTCCAAAATCAGCTGGACTACATGGGTGTGGAGTCTCCACTCCCCGCGGAGCGTTACCTGCCGTGAGAGCGCGTCCGCTGCATGGTTGAGGGTGCCCGGATGGTGAGTGGCTCACAGAGACTTCAAGGTCTGCTAATTTCAAAGTGAGTCGCGCTCTGAGCCCAGAAACCAATCATCCAGCCACGAACACTCAGGGCAGGGTGGAGGGTTCCACTTCAGCCCGATGTTCACAGCCGCCCGGGCAAGCACGGCTGCCATCTCAGTGTCCGAGTCATCCTGTGCTCTACCACCCATGGGCGGGAGCTCAGAAGATTCGTCCGCTTCCGATAGCAGAAGCCCACCCTCCGATGCTGCGACCGAAAGCTCATCCTCGTCGTGGACCACGAACGACACATTAAACCTGCCCTGAGGCAGACCGCCTGCATTGCTCGAAAGCTCGTACAGACAGAACGAGCATGGTGGGGGATGGGAGGTCCACGGGGGCTGAGCCAGTGATGAGCTGCAATCGCAACATTCTCATGGGCATGTTCTTGCAATGAGAACATAACCCTTCCACGAAAGCCGCCTCGGCATGCTGGTGACCCAGACACTCGAGGCAGATTTCATGGTTATCCGGAGGGGAGAGATAACGGCCACATCCAGTAGTGCAAACGCAGAAGGACATCTTTAAAAAGACGCCAAGCGTTTGTGTGAGCTCTTTTAGAAGGAAATATACTCTTTCTAATATACTCTTTTAGCCCCTGCAGACTTAGACTGCCGAAGCGCCCAGGGGAAACACAGCACTCAACCATTTGAGGGTGACCGCTGATATGCGCCGTAAGAATCCAGCAGCGTAGCAAAGAGTGAGAGGACGAACACACATGCATTCGGCTCCAAAGAAAAAATCTGAATGAGCGATGCATGCCATCTCCTTTTATACCCATATGTTCCAGGCGGAGAGTGGCATGCAAATTCCACTCGCCAATTTTCATTGGCCTTTTCTATTTTAAGAAAAGGTTATTGGGGCTCTCAAGATTGAACCCCTAGTGTCACTACATCGACACAACGTCGAGTGAGTGACAGACAGGGAACAGATCTTTCGCACAGTTCCCCTTCAGCCTATACTGGTGATGGGTGATCCATTTGAAAGAGTCTTAATGGATTGTGTTGGCCCTCCTCCTAGGTCAAAATCAGGGCATGTGTATTTGTTAACTTTGTGTGCCAATACCTGTTACCCTGAAGCTATACCTTTATGTACTTTGAAGGCCCCCACTATTGTTAAGAATCTTGTTAAATTTTGTTCAACATTTGTTCTACCAAAGTACATCCAGACAGACCAGGGATACAATTTAATGTCGAGAGTTTTTGCTAAAGCCATGCAACAGCTTCATATCAAGCATCAGGTTTCTTGTGCTTATCTTCCAGAATCCCAAGGGGCTCTGGAACGATTTCATCAAACATTGAAAACAATGTTGTATACCTACTGCTCAGATGAAGGAAAAGACTGGGATGAAAAGATTCCTTCTGTTTGCTGTCCGAGACACAATCCAAGAATCACTTCAATTAAGTCCTGCTGAATTGGTATTTGGCCATTCTGTTCATGGACCATTGAAAGTTCTGCAGGAGAAATGGCTTTCTCTTGGTCCGTCTCAGCCCCCTGGTAAGAGTATGCAAGTATATGTCAGGTCACTATGTGAACGTCTGCAAAATGTTTGTGAGTTGGCCTGACGTACTTTGCTCTCTTCCCAATCTTGCATGAAGCAAATATTTGATAAGAAATCAGTCATACCAATCTAGTGTACCCTCATTCATACCAATTTGGGGATAATGTACTTGTACTCCTGCCAGTACCTGGTTCAGCTCTCAGTGCTAAACATTCTGGACTCTACATGGTCAGTTCTAAGCTAAGTGATACAGCCTATGTGACTGAAACCCCCGATAGGAAACACAGAAAATGTGTGTGTCACATCAACATGTTAAAACTAAACCTATAATACATGAGAGGAAGGTATGAATGTGTGTGAATGTGTGTGTGTTTTTGTGTGTGTGTGTGTGTGTGTGTGTGTGTGTGTGTGTGTGTGTGTGTGTGTGTGCGTGTGTGTGTGTGTAAGGAGTGACATACACAAAATAGCGGACATGGCTCTCGTGGAGACTACATCACGTGAGGTTTCCGGCAAGAGAATGTGCCCGCGAATGTGGGCGGAGAGAGGTTGGTTAATGGAATCTACCCGTTTAGCATGTGTCTCTGCTTGTACGGTAACTTAGGGACAAAGCTGAGCTTTATCGTCAAGTTATCTACTAGCCAAATGTTTGTGCGGGTATGTTTGTGAGGGGTCGCGTGTGTGTGCGGTTAGTACGGGAGAGAGAGAACAGAGTGATGGCACCAAAGCCAGTTTTGCGGGAGAGAAAGCAACTGTTAGTTTATCACTCAGATGCAGTGAACAGCTCGTAAACCGTCCTGTTTTCTTTGGTTCTTTAATGGACTGTACAAGCAATAACCTTGATACACAAGAATAACACACTATAATAATCTATCTCTGCACAGACGTAAACCTCTTACTTGAATCACATGAGGATGCAGGTAGAATGTGTGTTCATCTGTCGTTTGACTCTGACTCGGTTCCTCGAGGCTCGGGTGATGACGGGAGGCCATTTCCTCACTCTGTCGGTGGGCAGTATGGCTGCTGATTCTCGGCTGGCTGGTGGAGAAATCAATGAAGTCGACTCGGTTGAAGAGGGAAGAGAAATCTTATTTCTTCACTTCTGCAGGCAAATGGGTGAAGATGCGGATTCGTTAGCGTGTTTGTTGGAACAAGGAGAAATCTCAACTCATCCAGCGAGATGGAGATTGTATGGCCAGAGTTTCAAGTCATACGTTACTTCCTTGTGCAATGAGGCTACACCTGAGAGCAGCAGAGCTACGTCTAGGCAAGGCACGAAATGGAAGCAACGGCCAGAAAGATCTCAGAGGTTTTTCTGCTTCCGATGATGTCATGGTTGAGGGTGTGTTCTATTGTGCGCCTCATCCAATAAGAGTTGAGAGTTCAATCCTTCAGAATTTCACACATAGGTGAAAAGTGAGCAAGGCTTCATGGGATTTGTAGTCTGTTTTGGACTCCCTTTGTTTGATTTTGGCACAGTTGTTATCAGTAAGGCTTTATGACTGTATGCAGGCCTGCCTTTGTCTAATATCTGAATACATGAGGCCCTATATTAGCTAAGGTGTATGTAAACTTCTACTCCCTATGCTAGCCGGCATATCCTGCCCCGGCGCGGCTCAAGATCCCGCACCCCATCTACTCATCGCCAAGGGCATCCCCCTGCGGTGACTGCACCAGCTCTGCCGCAGCCTGCCCCTTCGGCCCGGCCCCAATCTGTCACTCTGTCACTCACTTGATGTTGTGTCGATGTAGTGACACTAGGGGTCACTCTTGGGAGCCCGAGACACCTCTGGTCTTTGATAAAAGGCCAATGAAAATTGGCGAGTGGTATTTGCATGCCACTCCCCCGGACATACGGGTATAAAAGGGCAGGTGTTCCTCTAGAACTGGTCTTCAGGTGAATCGTGGTCACAACAGACGCCTCCAAAACGGGCTGGGGCGCTGTTTGCAATGGGCATGCAGCCGCCGGCCTCTGGACGGGTCCGCGACTGCATTGGCACATCAGCTGCCTCGAGTTGTTGGCAATTCTGCTCATCCTGTGGAGGTTTCGGCTGTTGATCCAGGGCAAGCATGTGTTAGTTCAGACAGACAACATGACAACAGTAGCATATGTCAACAGCCAAGGTGGTCTGCGCTCTCATTGTATGTCACAACTTGCCCGCTGTCTCCTCCTCTGGAGTCAGCAGCACTTCAAGTCGCTGCAAGCCACTCACATCCTGGGCAACCTCAACACTACAGCGAACGCGCTGTCATGACAGGTTACCCTCAGGGGAGAGTGGAGACTCCACCCTCAGGTGGTCCAGCTGATTTGGAGTCGATTCAACAGGCACAGGTGCACCTGTTCGCCTCCCAAGAATTCTCCCCACTGCCCGCTCTGGTACGCCCTGACCGAGGCCCCCCTCGGCATAGATGCTCTGGCACACAGCTGGCCCCCTGGCATGCACAAATATGTGTTTCCTCCAGTGAGCCTGCTTGCACAGACCCTGTGCAAGGTCAGGGAGAACGAGGAGCAGGTCGTCCTGGTAGCACCCTACTGGCCCACCCAGACGTGGTGCTCGGACCTCATGCTCCTTGCGACAGCCCCCCCCCCCCCGGAGAATTCCCCTGAGGAAGGACCTCTTTCTCAAGGACGGGGCACCATCTGGCACCCACGCCCAGACCTCTGGAATCTCCATGTCTGGCCCCTGGATGGGACACGGAAGACCTAAGCAGTCTACCACCTGCGGTCAACCCCTATGCCCGAAACCGCCCCCCTTATGGCCAGGGCTACACCCAGCCAGGCCCTGGTTATCGGTAAAAGCCCTTTAATGTCTCCACAGCACCTGTGGGGTTTTCTCTGTCTCCAACACATCAGCCCTGTTGTTACCCCAAATCACCCATCACCCCAAATCTGTGTTTGACATCCTAATATCTATTGATGAATGTTTGTGAGAACAAAAATGAGCTAGTATGATTGTTTATGTGTGTTTGCACACATAGGAGACCAAACGATATGGCAGTGGATAGCTGTGTCTGTTATGTGAGAATGTGTGTGCATTTTATTTTATCACCAGTCTCCTCATTGGTGTTATTTTGTCATAAACCATACATCATCATATGGTCTCTGTTTAAACATTATAAAAATAATATCTTAAGTAAAATTTGTTTTTACCTGCGGTGGTAGACACGATCACTCAGGCTAGGCCCCCTCTATGAGGCGCCTGTATGCCTTTTAAGTGGTGTCTTTTCGCTAAGTGGTGTTCTTCCCGTCGGGAAGACCCCCAGAGATGCGCAGTCGGATCAGTGCTTTCCTTCCTGCAGGATAGGTTGGAAGGGAGGCTGTCCCCTTCCACCTTGAAGGTGTATGTTGCCGCCATAGCAGCACACCACGACGCAGTCGATGGTAAGTCCTTAGGGAAGCACGATCTGATCATCAGGTTCCTAAGAGGTGCCAGGAGGCTGAATCCTTCCAGACCGTGCCTCGTTCCCTCATCGGACCTCTCTGTAGTTCTTCAGGGTCTACAGAGAGCCCCCTTTGAGCCTTTACAGTCGGCCGAGCTTAAGGCACTCTCCTTGAAGACTGCCCTCCTGACTGCGCTCACTTCCATCAAGAGGGTAAGTGACCTGCAAGCGTTCTCTGTCAGCGAAACGTGCCTGGAGTTCAGTCCAGGTTACTCTCACGTGATCCTGAGACCCTGACCGGGCTATGTGCCCAAGGTTCCCACCAACCCTTTAGGGACCAGGTGGTGAACCTGCAAGCGCTGCCCCAGGAGGAGGCAGACCCAGCCCTGTCTTCGCTGTGTCCGGTGCGCACTTTACGCATCTATTTGGATCGCACACAGAGCTTTAGAATCTCTGAGCAGCTCTTTGTCTGCTTTGGTGCACAGCGGAAAGGAAACGCTGTCTCCAAGAAGAGGATCGCCCACTGGCTCATTGACGCCATAACTATGGCATATGTCGCCTAGGACATGCTGCCCCCGGTAGGGCTACAAGCCCATTCTACCAGGGGTGTAGCGGCTCCCTGGGCCCTGGCCAGGAGTGCCTCTCTAACAGACATTTGCAGAGCAGCGGGCTGGGCAACACCCAACACCTGTGCAAGGTTCTACAACCTCCGGGTGGAACCGGTTTCGTCCCAGGCAGTGGCACGCAACACAAACGGATAAGCCCGGGATAGCTGGCCGGGTGTATCCCTTGCACATAGCGCTTACCACCTCCCTTGGAGCTGAAGACATGCACCATTTATTCCCAGTAGTGTTCACAAACTTTGTTCCCTGGTTGACTTCCTCCAAGCCCTGTGGCAGTCGAGTTTTCGGAGAGACTCGCTGCTGGCCCAGTACATGCGCTAACTAAGAGCCCTGTTCTGGGGTAGGTGCTCCGCATGTGGCGGTTCCCTGTAAGGCTAACCCCATTCGATTATATATCTTCCGTTAATTCGTTTCCCTGTTGGCAAACTGCGTCTTCCTTGGGCAGAGCCCCCCTGCCCCAGTCTCCATGTTTGTAGTAATTCCTCCCCCATTGGGCAGGATCTACCTTGAAGACTCCCCACATGGTTGGAAAGACCATGTGACGTATTTTTCCACTTAAATATCCCCCCTCTCTTTTTGGGCGAGGTGTGGTCTCCGTGGTGTCTTCCCCTTGGGAGGGACACCCCCCGACTTGATCTGGCGGCCCAGTCAGATAATCCCCCTTCTTTTTAGGGAGTGTAAAAAAAGAAGGGGAAAAGAGGCCACGACTGGGTTAAGCCTGTCTCTATCTTTTGGGTAGTCGACTTGTCCCAAAAAAGGGCCGTTCAACACTTATAAATATGTTGGGGGAGGTTACATGTCGACCTGGTGTGCTGGCTATGAGGCACACAGTAGTCTGCCCACCACACACCGCCAGTTCACGTAACACAGTTCAGCCAATTGTGGCGTTTCGTATAGGGACCCCTAGTGTCACTACATCGACACAATGTCGAGTGAGTGACAGATAGGGAACATCATGTTTACTTGTGTAACCTCCGTTCCCTGATGGAGTGAACAAGACGTTGTGTCCCTCCTGCCACAACGCTGAACTACCCGCTGAAATGGCCTGACCTTATATTGGCTCCTCAACATAAAACCTGAATGAGTGGTTGCATACCAGCTCCTTTTATACCCGTATGTCCGGGGGAGTGGCATGCAAATACCACTCGCCAATTTTCATTGGCCTTTTATCAAAGACCAGAGGTGTCTCGGGCTCCCAAGAGTGACCCCTAGTGTCACTACATCGACACAATGTCTCATTCCCTCCCTCAGGGAACGGAGGTTACACAAGTAACCATGACAACTTCAACTCTATACATATATATAGCCAGCGGGTTGTGAATAAACCACAGAGAATACAAAAATATCTTTTGGGGTTTTACTCTGATTCCTGTTTATAAAAATAAAAAAAAACACGCTGTAGATGGGGCCATATATAAAAAATGAAAGAAAATGAATTACAAAAATTAAATGTGAAAATTAAATACAGAAATGAAATACAGTAGAGGCTAATGTCAAATGAAATTACAAACAGGGCATTAGCCTTCCCATATGCTTCAGCATACATCACTTTAATACATGCTTATAACATTCACAGTATTTTATGCATTTAAGTACTTGCCTAAATCACTCAAACATTTTATGCATTTAACACATGCTTATTTTTTTAACCAGGCTTTAAGGACATGTATAACAGTCTCAACAATACCACTCAAATTGTCACTTATAACACATATTACACTTATTCATTAAACTGGAAAACACTCTGGGCTATAAATCATTAAATAAGATATGATTAATTCTAAATTTACATACAGAGTCCTTGCATGTGCATCAAAATGTGGTCAGACTCCACACATGCAATCCATATGCATCCTTCAAAAATAACCCATAACAAACACTCAATTTTAACATATGACTCCTCTGAACACATATTTAATGCAATTTATAAGTATTTTGTGTAAAATTTGATATTTACCCAATGAATTCTCAAATGATGAACAAAACCTTATCCAATGTATTTTCTCATGTATCTAACACTAGAGAGTGCTGGAAAGCAGGTGTCACAAAACTCTGGTTCTTGAAGGGGCCACATCCAATTTATGACGAAAGTTAAATTATATGAAATTTCTCCACTTGGCTATATATATATATATATATATATATATATATATATATATATATATATATATATATACACACACACACACACACACACACACACACACACACACATATATATATATATATATATATATATATATATAGTTACTTCATTTCTATATTCATTGCCTGGTTCTTTTTATTTAAAGGTGTAAGCTTTACTGGTTGTTTAGATCAGTGTTACTATCAGAAATAATTAATAATTATTTCTGTAGTTATTAATCAATATTTAAATTAATTAATTGGATCTAACTCATTAAAACCTCATATGGGACTCCAGTAAATGTAGTGTGCTACGTTTAGGAGCAAGTTTGGTTATTAGCAATAATTAATAATTATCAAAGATAATTATTAATTATTAAAATCAATAGAACATTGATGAGAATTAATGTTAGCTTTTTTTTTAATCCTTTAAATCAACAGTTATCAAAGATAATTGTTAATTGTTAAAGTCGATGAAACATTAATTAAAATTAACACTAGCTTATTGATCATTCAAATTCAATCAAAGATAATTAGCAATTATCAAAAATCAATAGAATATTAATAAGGATTAACATTGACGGGGCACCACCCTGGAATCAGGGACTAATAACCGAATAGTAAATTATAGTCTCAATAGTAATAGTAAATAGTCTCAATATTAGATTGTTTTCTTAGGAAAATCGACATCCGAAGAATATCGATTTTCGGGGAAAAAAAACAATGAATGAAGGTTTGAATCCGAGCACTGACATCCCATCAGCATGACACAGGCGTATGCAAAACAAACCAAAACACTTCTCTTTGTAATATAAACAAAAGTTTATTTATGCAGTAATATCAATTAATAATTAATACAATGCAGTCAATAAACTTCCGACTTACAACTACAAACTAAACAGTGATATGATTAGATATGGAAATAAAAATAATCCTATAACACATAAGGTGTGTGTGTGTGTGTGTGTGTGTGTCAGTGTGGTTAGTGAGAGAGAGAGAGAGAGAGAGAGAGTTTATTAAGTGACAGCCTGAAAGCTGATTTCGTGATAGCTGGAGATAAAGCAGCCGTGTTCATCACTCAGAGACGCGGTTTTACGAGCGGGGCTCGTAAAAGTCCCTTGTTATTTGACTCTTTAATGGATGAACTCAGTTGCTGTCTCACCCGCGATGGCGAAAATACACAACAATCCAATTTGGTTGGACCACAATACAGCAAAACAAATTCGTGATAATTAATACCCTGAGTATTAATAATTAGCGGACATGGCGGTCCATAAACTGTACAAGCAAAAACCTTGAAACACAAGAATAACACACTATAATATTCTATCTCTGCCCAGACGTGAACCTCTTACTTGAATCGCATGAGGACACAGGTAGAATGTGTTTTCCTCCGTCCTTTAACTCTGACCCGGTTCCTTGAGGCTCGGGTGATGACGGGAGGCCGTTTCCTCGCGCTGTCGGCGGGCGGTACGGCTGTTGATTCTCGGCGGGCTGGCGGAGAATTCAGAAATGTCGACTTGATTGAAGATGGAAGAGAAATCTTTAATCTCTTCACTTCTGTAGGCCAACGGATGAAGATGCGAATTGCTCGGCGGTCTCCTTCGGATCCGTTAGAGTGTTCGGTTGAACACAGAGTAATCTCAACTCGTCCAGCGAGATGGAGATTGTATGGCTACAGTTTCAAGTCGGACATTACTTCCTTATGCCACGAGGCTGCACCTGAGAGCAGCAAAAAGCTACGTCCGTATTCGGTGAACAAAGTCGCTGGAAGCAACTTTGGAAGCATTTCAGAATTATTTGAAGTCCTGATGATGTCATGTTTGAGGGACGTTCTGTTGTGTGCCTCATCCAACAGGAGTTGAGTGCTTGATCCTTTAGTGAGCAAGGCTTCATGGATTTGTAGTCTGTTTTGGACTCCCTTTGTTTGATTTTGGTGCGATTTTTATCAGTAAAATTTACGACTTAGAAGGAGGGGGCTTGAGGAATGTTTTTATGACTGTTAGGCCTGCCTTTGTCTTCTATCTGAATACATGAGGCCCAACAAGGGGATAGTTTACCCATCATTTACTCACCCTCATGCCATTCCAGAAACATAGCTTTCTTTCTTTTGCAGAATACAAACAAAGATTTTTAGAAGAATATCTCAGCTCTGTAGGTCCATACAAGTGAATGCAAGTGAATGGTGACCAGAACTTTGAATCTCCAAAAAGCACATAAAGGCAGCATAAAAGTAATCAATATGACTCCAGTCTTTTTATCCATGTCTTCAGAAGTGACATGATAGGTGTGGGTGAGAAACAGATAAATATTTAAGTCCCTTTTTACTCTAAATCTCCACTTTTACTTTCAGATATGAAAGTGAAACTAAACAGGCCTCACATGTGACTGTGTTAAGGGTGCCAACATGTCGGTTCTTGCCTAGGGCACCAAGTAAGCCAGAACCGCCACTGCCAATATGTTAAACTCTATGAGAGGGCTCTTCAATTTTCTTGTTGGAAACAGATTATCATAATATTATTATATTATGAAAACTCAAAGGGGGCCAAACATTTGCTTAGCTAGCACTTTCATTGTATGTCAAATGTTAATATAAAAAGAAAAAACTATACATCCTTAAAGGAATAGTTCACCCAAAAATGAAAATGCCATCCTAGATGTGTATGAGGGTCAGATCTAGGCAGGGCCGGAGTGGGATTCATATTCAGCCCAGGATGTCATGTCCAAGTCAGCCCACACCCAAAAGGGGGGTTGGAGGTGAAGATGATAACAATAAAACAAGATCATAGCAAAAATATGCAATATATGTAATTACTTGAAAATTATTTAAGCTCTCCATGTCATTATACCACATACGGCATTCACTAAGATTTTCAATTTGTCATAAGACATCATTGTATGTGTTGTAAAAATAAGTGAATGTTAAAGGGATATTTGATAATTTCCTCACCCTCATGCCATCCCAGATGCGTATGACTTTCTTTTGCATAACATGAATGAAGATGTTTAGAAGAACTGTTGGTCCATTCAATGCAAGTAAATGAGAAGTGGTAAGAAACAGATCAATAATTAAGTCATTTTTTACTATAAATCTCCACTTTCACTTTCATAAGCACTCTTCTCTCTTAAGAGTTCTTCTTCTGTTTTTGGTGATTTACATAAGCATATCGCCCCCTACTGGGCAGGGAGGAGAATTTATGGTAAAAAAAAAACAAAAACTTAAATATTGATCTGTTTCTCACCCACACCAATCATATAGCTTCTGAAGACATAGATTAAACCACTGGAGTTGTATGGTTACTTTTATGCTGCATTTATGTGATTTTTGTACCTTCTGAGTTCTGATCACCATTCACTTGCATTGAAAGGACCAACAGAACTGAGAAATTCTTCTAAAAAGCTTAATTTGTGTTCACCAGAAGACAGAAAGTCATACACATCTGGGATGGTATGAGGGTGAATAAATGATGAGAGAAATATAATTTTTGGGTAAACTAAGTTTATTTGAAAGACTATCTAAGCACATAATAACACTATAGAACTGTAAATGTTTATAACTCTTTCAAGATGTGCAGGCTCACACTTTAAATGGTCAGTGCTTTGTATTTTAGATAATTAAAATAGCAACAGATCCAGTGAAACAATTAAGGTTGAGTGATTGTTTTTATTTTTTACATGCCATTCAAAAACGTGCCATTTTACAATGATAAGAGTGAAATAAAATACTAAAAATAACACATTTGTACTTTTGTTTTACTTGGAATGTAAATGTTCAGGACAAAGGCAAATGGTTACTGTCTCTTTAAGAGGGTTTTATCGCATGATACAACATTGAAGGCACTCTGTGCAGTTTGTTTCGTTGAGTTTAATCTTTTGAGAGCTGTAAAGTCCTATTATTTCGTACCGTGTCGTGCTGTTGCATCTGTATTCATTTACTTTAAGTATTCTGTTATTTTGTGACAAATGATAATTTAGCTATTATCATTCTGCACTGCTAGGAAAGAGGATTTCAGAGATTAATTGATTGAGATTGTGAGATTGCAGTCAGTATTAAACTTGTGATGATCTTGTAGGCTACCTGAAGCACGTTCATCCATTCAGCTATTAGTAGCCTATCTGTTCTCGATAGATCTTCCATCCTTCCCGTGCTGTCAAGTGAAGCGGCGCAACATCAGTTTCGTCTCTCACAGGCTACTCTCTCATTTGTTTGGGTATGAGATGATAAAATACAGACTGCGTCCACTTATAATACGGAACGCAATTCTGATCCTTTAAATACCGGATGTTACGGACTGTTGGCAATTGTTATGCGACATATGATGAAAGTTTGTCAATCAACACGCGGACCTAATCGGCCCAATTTTTGACCGGCCCAGCGGGAATTCTCCCGATATTCCCGATTGCCACTCCGGCCCTGGATCTAGGGGGGTGCTGGGGTGGGCTTTGCCCCCCCCCCCCAAATTGTCCATTTGCCCCCCCAAGATGCACTTGGCATCATGACTATGTCTATTTTCCCATTCACTGAGGGAAAAATGAGTCCTGCAAATACTGTGAATTTGCACACTGGTTGCTGGTACACAGGTATTTGTGCAGTTAATCATTGGTAAAAGAAAAACAGACTGATTTGATGATGTTCGGGATGGAGAACGGTGACATACAACTGTGTATAGTACCAAACACAGTCAAGATACAGTATATTCATGTATGCAGGTTCAGTGGCGCTTCACGTTAGCACTTTTTACGAGCACTAGAGAACCTGAACAGAAGAAGCATGCTGGATAAGATTTTTTTTTAAAAATTTGTATAAGTGAAGCCAGAGATACTGTAAAACACCCCAAAATTAACTCAAAGCTGCATTCACATTCTGCAGTTCTTTTCTCTGAATCCTTCTACAAGGACTGTCCACTCAGTTTAGACACTGTTTTGTTAAAATGCTGTGTGAACAGATTGTGCCGAAAAGCAATTGGCTTCCCAAATTAATTACTCTGAGGACTCAGTGCCCCTTCTCTGGACCAATACCAACATCACATTGCTTATTCAACACACACAGATTTAAACTTTTTTCTAGTTTATTCAGCACTTTCTTGTGGCTAACTTGCCAAAATGTGGCCATTACCAAAATGCTAACTTAGTAAAAAAAAAAAAAAAAAAACATGCAAAAACTTAATCCAGTGAGATTCAATCACTTCATACAAAGCGTCCGGATATCAGTTTTATTACATTAGTCAGGCCTACCACATATCCCCAAATTGAATCAAAGCTGACTGATCATGTGTGATTACTATATGATTAGACAGATGCAGACAACAGCCGTTTCCCGGCAGCAGACAGTGGTAGAGACGGTGAGAGGGAGAGTGGGTAAAGAATAGGTGCCCGCAGAGCTTGTGAGGCAGCTTTGCACAGCTGTGAGGCAGAAATGACCCCTGCATCACTGCTACTCTGGCACAGCACACGCACCACGCATGGCTGCTCCCAGGAAGAGGGAAGCAGGGCCGCTTTTGATGGCCACAAACCTTTAATTAACCATCAGGGCTGAATCTGGCCCAGTGATGAGGCCCACCCCCTACCTGCCTGCCCTTGCTCTACAGCTGTTTCTCCATCGACGGGCGACTAAAACAAGAGCTCATCACCAAGCCTTCCTGATGCCTCTCTAACTGTTATTAATGAACATACTGGCAAGTAGTCAGCTTTGATATTTGACTGCACACTTTGTATAAATTTGTTCCTGATGAAAAGCAGTTATTTGTGTTTAAGAAACTTGACATGCTAAAAAAGCTTTGAGGGGTTACGACAAAAACAAGCTTTCATTTTATGCTCTTACAGATTTTGTACACACAGTGGGACACAAATGAGATTTTTTTTATAAACTATTTGGATCATTAATAAATTAAAACCTGTCAGTGTTTTTAAGATTATAACATTATAGTATTAAATCTCTGGGTAATCCAAGCTTTTCCAAAGATTTTGCAGTATATTCCTTTGCATTATAAAGATTTTATCTGTCTTTTATATTTCTATCTGTCTATCTGTCTGTCTGTCTCTCTGTCTGTCTATATATCTGTCTGTCTGTCTGATTTAAATTGTCATTAAATGAATAGTTTACCCAGGAATTGCATTCTGCCATTATTTGCTTACCTTCATGTCATTCCAATTTATGCTTTTATATTTTCCATGAATTAGAAAAGGAGAATTTTAAAGAATTTGCACATTTTTCACTGGAAAATATTCCCTTCCTATGTAGCTGTCAAATTATCTTTCAAACTGAAAAATTTAAAAATTATGTTTGGCTTCAATGCCATCAAAGCACTCATGACATATCTGATGTGCCATGTTTGAATGAGAACATAAGTGTAAATGAGCTCCAACAAAGGGGAAGATTTACAACTTAAATGTCTCTTTATTCCACACAAAGCTATCGTAGAACTTCAGAAGACTTGGAATAAAGTTGAATGGACTCATTTTATGGTATTTTAAAAGTGTTTTTTTCTTCTTCTTTTTGGAGCTTGACAGTCACAATTACCACACTGTAAAAAAAGTGCTAACATACAATTGTTTCTTTAAGGAGCTATTTGTACTTGACCTAATACTAAAAATTTGATTTGTTGCTGTAACCTAATGTAGTCAGCTTGATTCACTAATGTTAAATGATAGTTTTGACTTGAATCAAACCAGGTAATTTAGATATTACCACATGCAATATTTAGGTTACCATAACATCTTTTCAGTGTATGAATTGTCAGTGTATGAAAAAGCAGAGCATGTACATTCTTTGAAATTTCTTCTATAGTGTTCAACAGAAAAAAATAACAGCATAAATATTTTGAACGACATGAGGGTGTAAATAATGACGGAATTTACAGTACATTTTAGGTGAGCCATTCCTTTCATTTAAGGAACTACACTATATTTCAAGAACAATACATTTAGCTGCCCTAAGGAGGCAAAGTTGCAAAACTGTTGCCTGGCCATTGTTTAAGCTAAGGGCGTGATGGCAACCCAAAGCAATGCAATCATTCATAACTCTATACAAACTTGATGTTCACTGAGAACAATAACTTAAAAAAAAAAGACTTCATCCCACAATGCAATGTTCTGACAGAGCTGTTGTCTGAACTGACCTATTTTGCTGTTTATTCCTGTCTTTTCATGCTGTTTTTTTATTTGATTTATTTTTATTTATTTTTTTATACCCCTAATGTCATCATACCCTGTCTGTTCTAACACTCTGTCCTCTTTTGCATGTTGCACAACCATCAACTGGCACTATACAAGACCTAGTTAATACAGAAGGGCTTGAGATCACTATTAAATCTGTTGGATGAATAGGTTAGGCAATGCTAAAATGCTCCTTGTGAATCACTAAAGCAGATGTTACATGAAAGCAGGAACATGTTGATCTGAATAATGATGCTGGTATTCGTTTGCTGCTTTGATACTAGATGCCATTATTTTGAAGTACCATGTTATATTACGTAAAATCAATTATTCTGAGCTTAACACATACTTGATCATTAGAACACTGATCACATGCAAAATTATTTCTTTTTGTGCTTGTTTTCCTTTGGGTAATTGTTTGAATAATTGTGAGTGGCTGTTATGGCAGCTATATTTTTCATCAGATGAGTTGATTCCTACTTACAGCATTTGAACATTTTATTAACGGATGGTTTAAAGATGGGAATAGCACTGCCTATACATAAAATACTTCAAACGTGTCTGTGAAATTGGCACCTTCTGTCTTAGTATATTACTGCATTACAGATGATCAACAGTTCAGGCAAATGAAGAGCCAAACAAATATATCAATTTCTAATACAGACAATCACTCATGTGCACCAATTATCTCAGAAGATTGTATTCCTCTGTCATCTCTCTTGTGAACAGTGAATTTGACCATTTACAGATTATAAGGAAAGTAGGTAACTGCTACAGCAAGGTCCAGCATTGGAGTAAATGGCAGTGGAGGAAAAATGTTTACTGTGCCATGTGTGACACTCCTGTTCTACCCGCTCCGTACGGGACTCGAAAAAGCATCTCAGGCATGGGAGGCCGGTGCGCTAACAAGGAGGCTAAAGGCTTCAGCCTCTAGTGTCAGTCGCTAGTGCACCTCTTGAGGTCAGGAGAGTGAGGTTTATACACATTGCACAGCTATCTATCAGCTGGCTCCCATTACACTCACCCCCCTAAACCTCACTCCCATCTGAGTCACGGCACCATTGTAACGTTCCTGTCCTACCCGCTCCATACGGGACTCAAACCGGCATCTCTGGCATGGGAGGCGGGTGCGCTAAAAAGCAGGCTAAAGGCTACAGCCTCTAGCGTCAGTTGCTAGTGCACCTCTTGAGGTTTATACACATGGCACAGCTATCTGTCAGCTGGCTCCCATTACACATAACATTTTTACAGTTCTCTTTGCTACGTTGACATATTTCCTATTGAAACAGTTTGGGTAGTGCATATCGAAGGGCTCATCCCTTTTATTTTAAACAACCAACAGCCTTTAGGTTACTTCACAGCCACGCACTATTATAAAAACTAAAAAAAAACTAAAAAACAATTGTCAACTTTTAGCCATATAGATGGCCTCAAAGCTAATATACATGGACTATACGCCACAATACTCCAATTTTGATTTCATGGGGTCTTAATTTATTCCAACAGTGAAATGGGAAAATCAACACTATCCTAAAGATCACATTTATTACAAATAATCATAAACTAGGCAGTCAGAAAATTCATGAAAAGAAGTGTATACAAGTGTTACGGGCATTGCAGTCCTCTTCTGGTGAAATTCTACTCAGACAGGCACCACAATGCCAATGTCAGCCTAAAAGCGAGGCTTCTCCCACTTGTGACCACCATATGTTAGGACAGCTGGTTGATCTGAACACACTGGGTGTCATGGAAAGGCTTCTCAGCCAGCATGGACGATCTCATAAAACCACACAGGCCAGCATCAAAAACACGTGTTCCTGACAAGCTCTGTTAATATCACTTTGGTTGGCTTTTTTCTTCACGACAGTGCTAATTTTGGATGAATTTTCATCAGTTTGGATGTGAAAAGGGTCTTGATAACCAACTACCTTACTACAAAACCCTTTAAGACCCTGTGTCCATTCCAATGCACATCAATTTTCTCTGGTGTTTGAAGGTTTTTGTCATTTAGTGCCACCCAAATCACAAAGAATTATTAGATTAGATGCTGCAAAGTCAAACTATGATTGTCATATCACACATTGTTATCTTTTGAACAACAACAAAAATCTTCCTTAAATAAAGCATGGTGGCATGTGACACAAGGAAAAAAAAAAGTCATAATTCCCCAATACCCATTGTAAATGGGCACCAGAAATAACTTAAAACTAGGGCTGGGAAATATAACGCGTTAAACTGTGCGATTAATGTTCTGTGTTTAAAGCGTTAACAAAAGTAACGCAATTAATGCAGTATTAGTTTTTTTATTTTTTATTTATTTATTTATTTTTTACTTTCTGAAGCTTCACATGATAGAGTTGTTCTGGCAGGACACTTAGCCTTACAGGCTCCGATAAGGGTGGGGGCAGGGTAAGGGCATCTGCAGCAGCAAACCCTGGCACATTTGTACAATGTATATTTGTGCACATCATTAATTATGTGCGATGCATGTCCTGATCATAATAAACACTGTGTTGACTGTATGGAGAATGAAGACTTCACCCACAAGCTGTGAACCAGGCATAAGAAAGATACGGGCAAGCTGCTGTATCTCTTCGCATCACCCAAAAATGCTTATTTATACTTTCATCTGAACCGGTCTCAAAAGCTAAACCGCCTGAGAGAGACCCAGCTTGTGCACGATAGAGACTGAGAAGGACCTGGCCGTTAAACAAGCTGCATCCAGATAAAATAATGTTGAGAATGTAGTGTTGAGATTTTAAACTTCAACCAGTTAAACTTCAGCATTTAATGTTTTATATCTGTATGTATACTTTATTGGCAAGAGAAACCCAACTTTGAAATGAATTGAATATGGCCATTTTATTCTACTATTAAAAAAAAGGCTACTGGAAAACACCAGAAGATTTCCCAAATTGTAATTACAACATGACCACTGATTTTATGGCATGTATACATACAGTATACTTGTATTAAAGATTAAAACCTGTAAAAATGTGTCTAGTCATTTCTGTCCACAAAAAAAAAAAAAAAAAAAAAAAACATTTTGATTAAAACATTACCATTAACTACATTTTTTGTATAGCCAAGTGGAAAAATTTTATGAAATTTAACTCTAGACATAAATTAGACTTGGCCCCTTTAAGAACCAGAGTTTTGCAACACCTACTTTCCTGTTCTTGTGTTGCAAATGTGTGCTGGTTAGAAACCTGAGAACTCCCAGTTTTGTTCATCGGTTGAGAATTCTTGGGTAAATATCAGATTTTACACAAAATGCTTATAAATTGCATTATATATGTTTTCAGAAGAGTCCTATGTTAAAATTGAATGTTTGTTATGGATAATTTTTGAAGGATGCATGTGGATTGCATGTGTGGAATTTGACCACGTTTTGTGCACATGCAAGGACTGGGTATGTAAATGCAGAATAAATAATATCTTATTTAATTATTTATAGCCCAGAGTGTTTTCCAGTTTAGTGAATAATTGTAATATGTGTTATATGTGAAAATACGAGTGGTATTGTTGAAACTGCAATACATATCCTTAAAGCATGGTTACAAATGCATAAAATGCTTTGAGTGATTTAAGCATGTGCTAAATGCATAAAATGCTGTGAGTGTTTAAGCATGTATTAAGTATGTGTATTCTGAAGCATATGGGTAGGCTAATGCCCTGTTTGTATTTTCATTTGACATTAGCCTCTACCGTATTTCATTACAGTATTTCATTTTTGTATTTCATTTCCCTTTTTCATTCTACTGTGTTTCATTTTGCTGAGATTTATCATATATATATATATATATACAGTTGAAGTCAGAATTTTACAAACACTTAGGTTGAAAGGTCATTAAAACAAATTTTTTAACCATTCCACAGATTTAATTTGAGTAAACTATAGTTTTGGCAAGTCGTTTAGGACATCTACTTTGTGCATGACATGAGTCATTTTTCCAACAGTTGTTTACAGACAGATTGTTTCACTTTTAATTGACTATATCACAATTCGAGTGGGTCAGAAGTTTACATACACTAAGTTAACTGTGCCTTTATGCAGCTTGGAAAATTCCAGAAAATAATGTAAAGCCTATAGACAATTAGCTCCTGAGGTGTACTGAATTTGAGGTGTACCTGTGGATGTATTTTAAGGCCTACCTTCAAACTCAGTGCTTCTTTGCTTGACATCATGGAAAAATTGTGGACCTCCACAAGTCTGGTTCATCCTTGGGATCAACTTCCAAATGCCTGAAGGTACCACGTTCATCTGTACAAACAATAGTACGCAAGTATAAACACCATGGAACCACGCAGCCATCGTACCGCTCAGGAAGGACCACTGAACATAGTTTGGTGCAAAAAGTGCAAATCAATCCCAGAACAACAGCAAAGGACCTTGTGAAGATGCTGGAGGAAACAGGTAGACAAGTATCTATATCCACAGTAAAACGAGTCTGTGGCAGCGGGGGCGTGGTCAAGCATCTCTTCGGAGAGTGAGAAAGTGGTAAGGGTGCTTACACCTGAGCTAAATTATGTCTAACACCTGTCTCTAATTTCAGTGAGCACGGGAGAGCGGCTTAAAAGAGCCACATCACCAGCAGTCGGGAGAGAGAGACTGGTGCAAGAAAGGCCACGATGCTACATTCTATTGTATTATTAGTGTATTGAACTGGAAGTGTTTGAGTAAATGTTTGCCTGAAAAACCGACGAGTGTGGAACTGTAAGCGTCAGAGTGCATGATTAAAACTCCTACCTGAACCAGGAAATCTTGCTTCTCGCCTCCTCCTTTCCACTAAGTAGTGTTACACTGGTGCCGAAACCAGGGAAAAGTCTGAAGATGGACGGAAGTCGCCCCGTAGAGTCCTCCCAATTGGCAGAGATCCTCCAAGCCCTCGCTGGCTTACATCGGAACCACCAGCAAACCCTGTTTGAGCTCCAGCAAGATCAAGATCGCCGGTTTGTAGAGCTCCTGCGTGCTCAAGCAGAGGACCAACAGGCAATCCGGAGCCTCCTCAGCCAGGAGGCATCCCCAGCCGTGACCCCGGACACCCACACGCCGTTGCCCCCCCACGTTACAGAAGATGGGGACAGTGGACGTCCCCGAGGCGTCCCTGGACCTGTTCCAACGCACCGTCGAGATCTGGGGATGGCCGCTCGGCCAGTGGGCGGACCGACTTATTCCGCTGTTGTCCGGGGAAGCCCAGCTCGTGGCCCAACAACTACCGGCGATGAGCCTCCTGCTTACAGTGACTTAAAGTAGGCCATCCTACAATGGGTTGGTCGGAGTCCGGAAGAGAATCGTCAACTCTTCTGGAGCCTGAAGCTGGAGAGCTCCAACCGCCCGTTTGCCTTCGCCCAACGGCTCCGCGACGCCTGCCGAAGATGGTTGCTAGCGGGGGACTGTGGCATTGACGGGATCATCGACCAGGTGGTACTGGAGCAACTAATACATCGACTGCCAAAGGGGACAGTGGAATGGGTCCAGTGCCACCACCCGGTGTCGCTGGAGGAAGCCGTCCGGCTTGCGGAGGACCACATGGCGGCGATCCCGAGGGCGGAAGAGCCCTCCTACTCTCTCTCTCTTCCCCCTGTCTCATTCCCCTCCCCTCTCTCCTCTCGTTCTGTTCTCTCTCCCCAGGGCCCGATCCTGCCCCACATAGATGAGGAGGACTTCAGACACTGAGACCAGTTCCCCGGGCACGGGAGGCGACACCTTCCCCTACCCCGTTACCCCACCGCTCTCCCTCTCGGCCCGCTGATGCAAGTGTGGGTGTAGCACCTGGGCCGGCCTGCTGGAGGTGCGGGGACCCGGACCACTTCCGGGATCAGTGCCCTCTGATGGAGCTGGGGATGGTGGTGCGGGTCTCTGACCTCCCGCAGGCTGCCCCCGACCGGGCCGGAGCGTACCGGATACCAGTAAGTGTCAAGGTGGGTACTCACCAAGCGTTGGTGGATACCGGGTGTAATCAAACCACTATCCACCAACGCTTGGTTCAACCCGAGGCTTTGGGCGCAACTAAAACGGTGAGGGTGAAATGTGTGCACGGGGATATTCACAAGTATCCGGTGGTGACCCTGATGATTAAATTCTGGGGGAAAAAGCATAGAGTGGAGGCCGCGGTTAGTTCCCACCTCACCCATCCGCTGATTTTGGGGACTGATTGGCCTGACTTTAGAGTTTTATTAAAGGGAATTTGTGCGGATGGGTCCTGTATGAGATTAGGGAGATGTGCAATGTGCGATGCTCTGGCAGGGGAGGCGGAGCCATGGCCGTCCTCGACAGCTCCACGTCATAATGACGAGAGAGGGGGAGAGGCTGCAGCCCCTCCCCTTCTCAGGGAATTCCCTGAGGGGGATTTCCCTTTGGAACAGTCGCGAGACGAAACCCTCAAACACGCCTTCGACCAAGTGAGAGTCATTGATGGTCAACGACTCCAGCCGGACATCGCCCTTTCATACCCCTATTTTGCGATTATAAATGAGCGGTTGTATAGAGTGACACAGGACGCTCAGACTAAAGAGGATACAACCCAACTTTTGATACCACGGAGCCGTCGGGAAATGGTATTCCAGGCGGCTCATTACAATTCCATGGCGGGTCACTTAGGAGAAAGGAAAACACTGAACCGTCTATTAGCCCACTTCTATTGACCGGGCATTGGCGGCGATGTCCGCAGGTGGTGTGCGGCATGCCACGAATGCCAGCTGGTTAACCCACCGGCCACCCCAAAAGCGCCATTGCGCCCTCTTCCGTTGATCGAGGTCCCCTTTGAGAGAATTGGAATGGACCTCGTCGGGCCATTAGAACGGTCAGCACACGGACATCGCTTTGTATTGGTCCTAGTGGACTATGCAGTGCGATATCCGGAAGCAGTGCCTCTTTGCAACATCTCAGCACGCAGTGTTGCGGAGACACTCTTCAAAATAATCTCCCGGGTGGGGATTCCGAAAGAAATCCTCACCGATCAGGGTACAACGTTTATGTCACGGACATTACGCAAGCTGTACGAATTGTTGAGTATTAAATCAATTCACACCAGCGTGTACCATCCTCAAACTGATGGCCTGGAGGAACGATTTAATAAAACCCTCAAAAACATGATTCGTAAGTTCGTGCACGACGATGCTAGAAATTGGGATAAATGGCTTGACCCCCTGTTATTTGCAGTACGAGAGGTCCCACAAGCCTCCACTGGCTTCTCCCCATTCGAGCTGCTGTATGGGTGATGCCCACGCGGTGTGCTTGTTGTATTGTGAGAGGCCTGGGAGGAGGGACCTTCAAATAGTAAGAATGAAATTCAATACGTTCTTGATCTTAGAGCAAAATGCCACACTTTGGGGCAACTAACACAGAAGAATTTGCTCCAAGCTCAAGAACGACAGCGCCGACTGTATGACAGGGGAACTCAGCTAAGGGAATTTGCACTGGGAGATAAAGTGCTTGTATTACTTCCTACATCGAGCTCTAAATTACTCACCAAGTGGCAAGGACCCTTTGAGGTCACACGACGAGTGGGAGATCTCAATTATGAGGTTAACGAACCGACAGAGGGGGCGCACATCAAATATACCACCTCAACCTCCTGAAATTGTGGAGGGAGGCAGTCCCTGTGACGTTGGCTATGGTAGTTCCCGAGAAGGCGGAGCTCGGACTGGAGGTGAGTTCAAAACATAAACAGTTCACCCCGGTCACTTGCGGAGACCACCTCTTACCGAGTCAACTCGCGGAGGTTGCCAGGTTGCAACAGGAGTTTGTGGATGTGTTCTCCCCTCTACCGGGGCGTACGAACCTCATTCACCACCACATCGAGACCGAGCCGGGGGTCGTGGTACGTAGCCGCCCCTACCGATTACACGAACACAAGAAGAAAATAGTTTGGGAAGAATTGGATGCAATGCTCGATATGGGGGTAATAGAAGAATCCCACAGCGATTGGTCCAGCCCAGTTGTTCTAGTGCCTAAGAGCGACGGGTCTGTATGGTTCTGTGTGGATTACAGAAAAGTCAATGCAAATTTGATGCGTATCCAATGCCTCGCGTTGATGAGTTGCTCGATCGGTTGGGCACTGCTCGATTTTATTCGACATTGGATTTGACGAAGGGTTATTGGCAGATCCCCTTGACACCGATTTCCTGTGAAAAAAACGCCTTCTCCACACCGTTCGGATTACACCAGTTTGTGACACTTCCGTTCGGTTTGTCTGGAGCCCTGGCTACGTTTCAGTGTCTCATGGACCGAATCCTCAGACCGCATTCAGCTTACGCCGCTGCCTATTTAGATGACGTCATCATTTACAGCAATGATTGGCAGCAGCACATGCAACATCTGAGGCCGGTTCTGAGATCGCTGCGCCGAGCGGGACTCACAGCAAACCCAAAGAAGGGCACGATTGGGCGGGTGGAGGTACGGTATCTGGGGTTCCACTTGGGCCATGGGCAGGTGCGTCCCCAAATTGACAAGACAGTGGCAATTGCGACTTGCCCGAGGCCCAAGACCAGAAAGGGGGTGAGACAGTTCCTGGGGCTGGCTGGCTATTATAGAAGGTTCGTGCCTAATTATTCGGACGTCACCAGCCCGCTGACTGATCTCACTAAAAAGGGAGCTCCAGACCCGGTCCAGTGGACGGAGCAGTGTCAGCGGGCGTTCATGCAAGTTAAAGCCGCACTTTGTGGGGGGCCGCTTTTACATTCACCTGACTTCTCTCTCTCTTTTGTTTTACAGAAAGATGCTTCAGACAGAGGGCTGGGTGCTGTGCTCTCGCAGGTGGTGGAGGGGGAGGAGCGCCCGGTGCTGTACATTAGCCATAAGCTCTCCTTGAGGGAAACTAAGTGCAGCACCGTGGAAAAGGAGTATCTCACCATCAAGTGGGCGGTCCTCACTCTCCGATACTACCTGTTGGGGCGGGCCTTCACCCTCTGTTCCGATCACGTCCTGCTCCAGTGGCTCCACCGCATGAAAGATACCAACGCACGGATCACCCGTTGGTATCTGGCTCTTCAGCCGTTTAAGTTCAAGGTGGTCCACAGACCGGGGGCACAGATGGCTATCACCAACTTCCCTTCCAGGAATGGGGGGGAGTGGTAGGCAGGCCGGATGCCTCTCCGGCCTGAGTCGGGCGGTGGGGATATGTGGCAGCGGGGGTGTGGTCAAGCATCTCTCCAGAGAGAAAGCAGTAAGGGCGCTTACACCTGAGCTAAATCATGTCTAACACCTGTCTCTAATTTCAGTGAGCACGGGAGAGCGGCTTAAAAGAGCCACATTGCCAGCAGTCGGGAGAGAGAGACTGGAGCAAGAAAGGCCACGACGCTGCATTCTGTTGTATTATTAGTGTATTGAACTGGAAGTGTTTGAGTAAATGTTTGCCTGTAAAACCGACGAGTGTGGAACTGTAAGCATCAGAGTGCATGATTAAAACTCCTACCTGAACCAGGAAATCTTGCTTCTCGCCTCCTCCTTTCCACTAAGTATTGTTACAGAGTCCTATATCAACATAAGGCTGCTCAGCAAGAAAGAAGCCAATGCTCCAAAACCACCATAAAAAAGCCAAACAAGTGCACATGGGGGACAAAGATTACTACACTCTTACTTTCTGGAGAAATTTTCTCTGGTCTGATGAAAAAAAATGTTACTGTTTGGCCATAATGACCATCGTTATGTTTGGAGGAAAAAGGGTGAAACTTGTGAGCCGAAGAACACCATCCCAACCGTGAAGCATGGGGGTGGCAGCATCATGTTGTGGGGGTGCTTTGCTGCAGGAGGGACTGGTGCACTTCACAAAATAGATGGCATCATGAGGAAGGAAAATTATGTGGATATATTGAAGCAACATCTCAAGACATCAGCCATGAAGTTAAAGCTCGGTCGAAAATGGGTTTTCCATATGGACAATGACCCCAAGCATACCTCCAAAGTTGTGGCAAAATGGCTTAAGGACAACAAAGTCAAGGTATTGGAGTGGCCAGCACAAAGTCCTGACCTCAATCCGATAGAAAATTTGTGGGCAGAGCTGAAAAAGCGTGTGTGCGAGCAAGGAGGCCTACAAACCAGTTCAGTTACACCAGTTCTGTCTGGAGGAATGGGCCAAAATTCCAGCAACTTATTGTGAGAAGCTTATGGAAGGCTACCCAAAATATTTGAACCAAGTTAAACAATTTAAAGGCAATGCTACCAAATACTAACAAATTATATGTAAACTTGTGACCCACTGGGAATGTGATGAAAGAAATAAAAGCTGAAATAATCATTCTCTCTACTATTATTCTGACATTTCACATTCTTAAAATAGTGATCCTAACCGACCTAAGACAGGGAATGTTTTTCAGAAATTGTGAAAAACTGAGTTTAAATGTATTTGGCTAAGGTGTATGTAAACTTCTGACTAACTGAATTTCAGCTTTTATTTATTTCATCACATTACCAGTGGGTCAGAAGTTTACATACACTTTGTTAGTATTTGGTAGCATTGCCTTTAAATTGTTTAACTTGGTTTAAACGTTTTTGGTAGCCTTCTACATGCTTCTCACAATAAGTTGCTGGAATTGAAGATAGACAGAACTGGTGTAAATGAGTCAGGTTTGTAGGCCTCCTTGCTTGCACATGCTTTTTCAGTTCTGCCCACAAATTTTCTATCGGACTGAGGTCAGGGTTTTGTGATGGCCACTGCAATACCTTGACTTTGTTGTTCTTAAGCCATTTTGCCACAACTTTGGAGGTATGCTTGGGGTCATTGTCCATTTGGAAGACCCATTTGCGACCGAATATTTTGACGCTCCAAAAAGCACATTAAGTCACCATAAAAGTAATCCATACAACTCCGGTGTTTTAATCAGTATTTTCAGAAGTGTTTTGATAGGTGTGGATGGGAAACAGATCAATATTTAAGTACTTTGTACTTGAAATTCTTATCCCTGCCCAGTGGGGGGAGATATGCCTGTTGAACGTGAATCACCCAAAACACAAGAAGAAGAAGGTAAAAGTGATCTGTTTCTCATCGACACCTATCATTATCACTTCTAAAGATATTGATTTAACCACTAGAGTCTATGGATTACTTTTATGCTGACTTCTGTGATTTTTGGAGCTTAAAAATGTTGTCACCCATACACATTGTATGGACCAAAAGAAATTCTAAAAATTTTCATTTGTGTTCAGCAAAATGAAAGAAAGTCATATATCTGGGATGGCATAATTTGAACTATTCCTTTTAAGTCTATGGTACAGTTTGTCACCCTTTAGATTTCCAAGTTAAAATGAGTGTGTGTCTGTTTTTATTTTATACTTAACAAATACCCCACTGAATCAAGTGAAACACAGTCTTATGCAGGGACTAAAAATGGTTCAAGGAACGAAAACGGACCACATTTTTAGCAGAACGTAACTGAAAACCAGAACAAAGCGATTTTCAATTGTTCGTGACAATTTTTTTTCATGAAACTTAAGGTCAAAGGGTTTATCACAGTAACTTTTTGGAACTACACTACTTCATGTTGCCTGAATAAATGAAACATGTGCTTTGATCCTGAAGGCAACTGCTGCATCACACATTTCTTTGCCTAATTGCCCGTTGTGGATGTTGCATTCTCTGAATGTAGACCTTTTTAACAACCATGTACAATTATTACATATACATGCACAGCTAATCCAGATACAAGGAAAACATTATTAGAGGTAAAAAGTACATTTCGCAATTGCTTTCATGTCTTCACTGAATTATTGTTAGATATGATGCATTAATACAGATTTGATGCTGCTGTATTTTGACTGAGAAGCAGATCTGTAAATAAAATTATACATAACTGTTAATTAACTGCTTGTTATGATTTCTATGCCAATAAATTCAACACACAGGAAAAAAAATGTATTGCTTATTTTTGTGAGGCAAGTGGCTTATTTGGGCTTGTTCTTCCAGACCATGTTGCTTGTTTCTCTTGCGAGATCTGGCAACACTGTAATTGATATTTCACCCACCCCTTAGCGCAGAGTACTGTCATTTTTAAAAGAGCGTTATTAACCATTCTTTTATTTTGTTCTAACTGGTAACCTTTTGGAAAGGAGGCTGCGGAACTTCTGAACCGGAACAAAAAATACAGTTTTTGCTCAGAATGAACTGAAATGAAAAACATGAATTTTTTAGTCCCTGGTCTTAAGACAAGCTTAATAGATTTTACAGTACTTTAGTCTAATACTTTTATTTTAATTATATATTAATATAATTATACATATATTCTGCACCCATCTACTGAGGTACTTAAACTTGGGAATTAACATTCCTTGCGTTTGAACGTCATATTTATGGGCAAATTGGCGTCATTTTATTTAGACATTTCCGTTGAAGCAAAGAATTGTGGGTTGTGAGTGCCCACGAAGGATACACCTTATGAATCCTCCGAATTCCCGTGAAAGAAAGTCGCATTCGAAGGCTGCATTTGAAGTGTCCTACTCGCTTTTCTGAAACGAGACAGCCTCGATAACATATGCGGCCGACAAATGTGACCTCCGGAGGACGCAGCCTTCCAAACGAGAGACAGCCAATGTGAAACAGGTGGGTGAGTAATCAGTCTGAGCGGAGTGTTATGGGAAATGTAGTTCGTGAAGGAAGGGTTAGTACTCTGGAGATGGCAACCTCTGGCGGTGTTCAGGAAAGATAGCAGGCGCTGCCGGTGTAACACAAGTATTTTCCCTGTTTTTACTTTTATTTTTCTTACAGAATGTCTTTAGTCACTTGTAAGGCTCTTTATTTGTTGAGCAATGAAGTAATGCTGAGCTGACATATAAATACAGTTTATAAATTTCCCCACTGGGTCCAAAATGAAGATAAAAACTGCTGTGCAGAATTATTTGCAATGCATTTCTGCCAGAGTCCTGACCCATTTGAACAGACAACCCACTGATTCTTCGAGGACGAGAACAGGCTGCTCACAGGGGAGTCATCCCTGGAGCATGCAGCTATTGGTGGAATAATTTAGACTCCGTGTCAGCTCAGGGACAGATGAATCTGAGCAACAAAGAAAGGGCTCCCCTGCAGAATGCCATCTTCCATCTAAGCCATTTGTTTTACAATGGTGGAGACAAAGTGATATGTCCTAAAGCGGTCTTTTTACAGCATCAGAACAACCAAGAGATACTTAAATGATTCCTTAACAAATTTATGAAAACTGACATGAACATATTTTTCAAATAGAATGCATTATCTGTGTGGGACTAAATGATAATTCAATCAATTGTTTTTTAAATATCCACGATAGTTCAGTTAGAAATTAATATTCATGCATTTGAATTTATAATGAATATAAAATAATAAAAATAAATAAACAACAACCAGACTTTCATTGCACAAAGTGAATAATTTTTGCGCCAGGTGGCTGCGCCCTGCAGGCATTAATGCACCGCTATGGCGCGCTCTACCTGGGGAGGCTTGACATATCCCTTAGCCGCTCCGCCGTCGAGGGTAGTCAGAGTGGACGAGCCCGCGAAGTGTGTATGGGCAGTAAAAGATTGCCAGAAACCAATCATACTCAGGGCAGCGTGGAGGGTTCCACTTCAGCCCGATGTTCGCAGCTGCCCGGGCAAGCATGGAACAAGCATGCTGGGGGATGGGAGGTCCGCGGGGCTGAGCCGGTGGAAACGCTCCCATGTCCACATCCAGATCGCAGAGGTACAATTAAATACAGTAGAGGCTAATGTCAAAAGAAAATACAAACAGGGCATTTCCCTGCTCACATGCTTCAACATTCAAGTACTTGCTTAAATCACTCAAAGCATTCTATGTATTTAACACATGCTTAAATCATTCAAACCAGGCTTTAAGGACATATAAAACAGTATAAAACAAAAAATATTCATTTAATGGGAAAACACTCTGTACTATAAATCATTAAATAAGATATGATTTATACTAAATTTACATACCTAGTTCTTGCACGTCTGCACCAAACGTGGTCATGCACACCATACTCCACACATGCAATCCATAAGCATCCTTCCAAAGTAATCCATAACAAACACTCGATTTTAACATATGACTCTTCTGAACAAATATTTAATGTAATTTATAAGCATCTTGTTTAAAACATTATATTTACCCAAAGAATTCTTAAATGATGAACAAAACCAGGAGCTCTCTTGCACAGTGCATATTCTCACGTCTCCAACATGAGAGTGTGCTGGAAAGCAGGGGTCTCTAAACTCCAGTGTCCCAAAACTCTGGTCATCAAAGTGCCACGTCCAATTTATGACTAGAGTTAAATTACATACAATTTCTCCACTTGGCCACACAAAAAATTTACTAGGCATTGATTGAAATGTGTTTTTTTGTCCAGAGGTTCTTTTTTTTTTTTTTTTTTTTTTGCAATGGCGATGAATGTTCATGTTTTGTTGACATCTTTTAGTAAGTTTCACTCAATGGTGTTTACATTTGAGCAAATATTAACTTTATTAAACCAACAAATGGGTGCAAATCCCACATCAGAATACAGCAAGAGTGCTGCTGTCTATCACTTCTGTCATACAGTAATTATCTCTCTCCAGTCGCTCACATATATATTTAATGTTGAGCAGCTCCTATATTGCAGTGTGTTTTCCCGACATTGTTCATTACATATTTAATAAACAACATATGGCACACGTGTCCAAAACACACCTCACGACATCAGCTCTTGATTCATGACATGCAACTGATTTGTTCCTAGCCTTTCTGCCAAGTTAATCTCTATACATGGGACAATGTCAATAGACCATTTCAAGGACTGTTAGTTGGTGACGTCAAGTGACGTCATTGTTCCATGAACATTTCCTGCCTGTCAAAGCAGACTATTTAGCAGAGACGGGCCACTTCTATTACAATGAATGGGAGAAACTGGAATGGCCAACGGCAGCCAACAGTCAATGACGTAGAAAGGAAGTCCCGTCTTACAGGTCATACACCTTTTAGATACAGAAATCGCCTGTCAGTCAACTTGAGAACATGCATGCGCATTAGCTATACAAGACTATAAAATTGCATTTTTAGCGTAATCTGAGGTCAAGAAACAATGCAGTTGTGACGGCACGTCCTTCCCTCGGATCATCGTAGCCGCGAGATAGATGCGACACCGGGGATTGGAGCACGCATCGCGGCCAATTGGTCAGGATGACGGGCCGCTCAAGTGAAGCTACCGCGCCTCGGACCAAGGAGGCGAGCGCGTCGCGGCTGCCGGAACCCCACCCACTATCACATGGACCTTCCCCTGTTTCCACTACTCTGCCTTCACATAGCACTTTCCACCAAAAAGCACTTTCAAACCCTTTGTTTTGGACTTTCCTCTTTGGACACTTCATTCCCCCTTTTCTGTTGTTTATTATTTTAAATAAATGCCTCTCCAAGGTCTGATGCCACACCCACTGTGTCTGTCTCTTGCTCAACCCGCCACACAGTGTTGTCAGATTTTACTGCTTATTTGAAATGTTCTTTTATCATAATCTTGACCAACCATTTTGGAGATTTCTGTCTTTTCCCATTCAACTAGATAGTGCTGCTCCTTTCATGCTGCTTGTTTACACAGAAAAATAGCTGCCCAAACGGTCCAAGAGCCGTGGACACCAAGTGGACTGACTTACCTTGAAAAAGAGACTTTGCTGAAAGGATCCGGAAATACGTTTGGACCATTCCAATTCCTTTTTTTTTACATTCTTAAAATGGTCTGTACACAATACAACTGCTGCATTAAGAAACTTGACTGCTACTGGTTAAAGGTAATGCATTTTTCTGATGTTAAAATACCTTCTATCCTGGTTTAATGTGCGGAGAAAACTATAAGACAACAATTCATAGGTTAATTTCCCTGGAAAAGTAAACAATTTTCTATTAAAACACTGCTCTGTTTGTTTGAATATTGTGAACAGCCCAATCGAACAACATTTGCTCAACCAATTGTGTGAGTTTGGGGTGGGACTATCCATCAACCAATTGAAGATGGGGTGTTCAGGAAACCTGTTTGAAAACATTTGTTATTTTTAATTATAAAGACTTCCACCCATTAACTTTTTGCAAAGACATTTTACATGAATTTTCTACTGTAAATTCATAAATTATCTTTTAGTTCCAGCATCATTGTATTGGTTTTTCTATTTTAGTAAAAAAATAAAAATAAAAAATAAAAATAAGAAAGAAAAAAAGCCTCTTAGTTAAAAAGCTATCAAACTTAAATTCAATGTGCTGAACTGTATTATTATTTGTTGTGGTAGCAGCACCAGCAGCAGCAGCAGAGTGCCATGAATTGCGTATAGTTAAAACAATGTGTTTGTCTTGCTCCAGTTCACACTGTTTAATTACAGAAATGAATGAGCATCACTCTGTGGTCTTTTTTTGAGGAAAAAAAACAAAACAGCAATAAATATGTTTAATAAGCATTTTCTTTTATTTATTTATTTTATTTTTAGCAGGATGGTATACAGCTAGCCAAGAGTGTCACTGTGCCAACTGCACAAAACAGCTACACACACACACACAACACACACACACATGCGCGCTCTTTGCCGATACCATCTACTTACCCATTTGCTCTGCAGAGTCCAGGCACAGAGCCACACCATGGCAACTGAGCATCTGGCCTTCCAAAAAGATAATCCAAGCAATCATCAACTAAAGGGATATTAACAATGTCATATTCTCACACTCACCAGCAAGCACATTACCCTGCATGTGCAACACAACATGAAGTAGAAAGGAAAATAAACCATACGGCCAAGTAAATCGAGTTGTCATCATCATTTCCTGCATGCACGGCACAGTTTTCACACATCGCTAAGCACAGAACAAGTTACTCATGGAATTTTGACAAGACAGTGCTCACATCCTCAAATATGTGCATAGCATTAATATCATTATAACATGGTCATTAAATTTGCATAAAATAATGCATTGTGAAAAATGCCTATGCTTTGTAATTTGTATGCAGTGTGCTTTCTGGAAATTTACTTGAATAAATCTGGAGGATATGCTGTTTTGAGAGCAAGTCTCAGGCATGAATAAAAATCCGTAAGCGTTTACCATAACTAGAGTGTCTTCTTTCCCTGGGACTGGAATGCTTGTAAACACCTCACAATTCAGAACACTGAGTGTCAACAAGCTTATTATCTCATGTTTTATTTGACCCGGAGCATTCCTTAACATGATTAAATCAACCCTATTAGCATTATTTCCAGAGAAATTATAAAGCCAAGGAGATATGAGAACTTTTTTAACCTGTGACGTTACCACTCACAATTATGAAATCTTCAAGTATGAAAAACAAATGGCCTCATCACATTTAGAGAAAGTATCCTCATTTTCAACAGGCAAATTTTCCATTCTATACTAGTTTTGCCAAAAATCACAGCATACCTCCAAGATTCGAGTCCAGGATTATCCATGATCATTAGTATGGATATGAATGCCAGAATCCCAAGGTTGAGACAAAAATCAAAGGTCTATTTAAGATAGGACTTCCAAAATAAATTTCTTATTAAGTTCAGTTAGGAAAATTTACATGGCAGTGCCAGCCAAATAATTATTTACACTAAGTATAAATAGAACTGACCACACAGTCTGGCTATTTGCTATAATATAGCTTCCATGTATGAATGAAAATTTCATAAAAAAACATAATTATTATATAATTTAATGACTGCTGTTAAACATTTCAAACATTGGTCCAGTCAGCCAGAACTAAAGATCAAAGCATAAAATATCTTACCTGAACAATTACAGAAACGTGTCACCTCTCTGTCTACACTGTCGACTTGGTCAATTATCTTTTTTCATTTCTAAAATGTCTGTTCACCCCAACTGATTTGCTGAATCAAAACGGGGACTGTGACATCTGAGCGCTAGCCAATGGGATTAATGCTTTTAAGTTAGTTTCACCCACTGCAAATCAACCAGCGGGCAGAGGCTTCTCCTGGCTTTTAAAGGATTAGTTTTAGGCAAACAGCTGCACTTTTTCCCTTGAACTATCATTAAGCAAAATAAACATTAAAATGTAATTATTATTACTCAAAAAAGTGTGGAGGGGACAGGGACGAATTTAGTTACTTCTAAAAGTGAGGGAGACATGTCCCCCACCCCACCAGTTATAATGGTTGCTACACCCCTGCTACTGATACTTTTGCTCAATAGCACTTTGCATCAGGTTTTTAATATTAGAAATGCCTGAACAACCTACTACTAAAAAAAGGTTCCTTTCAGTGCACATTTATTCTTTGGTGCACTTTCTCTTGTGCAGATCACAGTAAATGCATCATTTTAATTAGTGGCACTTTGGCATAGTGGACTGTGCACATTTTCATGATGACATACTGTCACAGTCTGTCTCCCTCATTCTCTTCAAGGGCTCTTATTTTGAAGTTTTCTCCTGGACTCCATTTTCCAGGATTCACTGCCCTAATCACTCCTATCAGTTCATCATCATCTGCACCTGCCTTCTATTCCCTCATTTGTTTCTCAGTGTATAAATGCCCTCTAGTTCTGTTAAGTCTTTGTCAGTCCTTGAAGTGTTTTGTTATGTTGAGCTTAGTTTGAATGTCAAAGATTGAGTGTTTGTTCCACTCCAGTGTTTACTATTGTTGAGCCTTTTTCTGTTTCCACTCCTGCAATTGTCCTACTCCAACATTTATAATTAAAATATTAAAAGGAATCTACTCCTGTGTCTCTTCCAGTCCAGACACCCAATGTTACACATACAGTATAAGCTGGCCTGTATGCCCTGCACAATAAAAGGCAAGAAATCTATAAATAAAACAGACTGACTTAAAAGTAAAAATGTACTGACAATATTAAGTAATTGAAGCTAATACAAATTGTCTCAATGCTTTTGGTACCCCTGGCAATATGCAATAAATTAAAAATCACTGACAATCCCCCTTTGGCTGCCAATTAAAAATCATGTCAAGTGCTACAAGCATTAACAGTATAGCCCCTTCATTCCTTGTCAACAATGTGCCCTTTGATCTATAATGAACCATTCACAGTTTAAATCACACACAATATGAGCTATTGTGTTTGATCATGAAGCTGAATGCATTGGCCCCACACAATGTTCAACATTAAAAATAACATCTTCCATCATGAACTTTGAGCAAAAAAAAAAAAAGAGGATCAGTAAAGGAACTGTAAAACTGTGTGCAAAAAAGGCGACAGTTACAGTGTCTTATGAAATACATCATACTATAGAATACTTTGTTTATTCAAATAAGTTGTTTGTCTCAAGTGTAAAATTACAAGACAGGGAATGTGTCAGCACTCTAAACGTATTTAAATGTATACTTATTTAGGGAAGTGCCTTATAAATGCAGTATAATAAGTTTGGTTAATTTGAGAAAATGTTGTGTGGGTGCCATGCCTGTAACCACAATATACATTGAGGGGTACAAGTCCCCCCCAATAATCAGATATGGCCAGACTGTCCCCCCCACAATAATTGATGATATCCTTGTTGCTGTCCTGCTGCAGTCCATTATGCACCAATGTCTAATTGTCATTAAGTTGTTGCAGGATTAACAGTTTAAAACAAATATATATATATTTTTATTTTTACGCGCTCAGTAGTCTAACACAGCTCGTCAATGTTATATGAGGATAGCCAATCAAATCAATGAAAGCGGGACTTAAGTTTAAAATGCTAAACGGGAACCTCGTGGCTTATTCCAAGCAGTTCAGGTTAAGAGTGTTTGTGTCACGTGAGATGTATAGTTAGATACTTGCATGCAATATTTGACCACTGTTTTATGATTGAAATGTTGTACAGACCCACATTAATTTCCAAGTGTGCAAACTATTCACCATTTGGCAAAATTCACCATTTTGAATGTAAAATATGTCATGTACAGTCAATGGTGTAGATTTTGTTTGAACATTGAGAGGGGCTGGTGGGGGTCATAATGTTTCATTACAACACATCGCATAACAGTTCAAATAAATGCACCGATATATTAATAAAAAAATAAAAAGAACGTAGGTGTAACGAGGCAGGCGAGGAATGAGGATCTAAATGCAGCTTTAAATTTAAACAAAAGATGAACAAAGATAACTTGGAAAACAAAACACAGGGAACCAACCACAGAGCATCAAACAATACATGCGAAGACTGAGAAAGAAAACGGCTCTGGGACGGACGAGGCTGGCAACGCTGGCACGGACGAGGCTTCTGGCACATTGGCCGTGGGCGCTATCTCGTTGGCTGTGGGCGCTGGCAATTTGTGAGGTAGGGTCTTCATGGCCCTACGCATGAACATCAGTGTCAGATCATTCAACTTGGAGACAGGGGCCATGGAAGGCTTGGACGAGGGAGCAGAAGATGCAGGTTTTGGCCCGGGTTTCCCACCATAATCCACTGTGTAAAGGAATCCACAAAGTTCCAGAGCCTTCTCCACGTATTTGCGGAGTACCCAGTGAGGATCAGCCAGAGGCATCAGTTCCTTCAGTGCACTATTCAGACCGGCCCGGAAGAAAACCACCAGAGAGCGGTCTGGATAGTGCACTTTATTTGCTAGTTCTAAAAACTCACAGACGTGATCCTCAACTGGACGGTCCCCTTGCTTCAGAAGCAAAATTCTGAGCCGCTAGATCCATTTTTGGTCAGTCTTTCTGTGATGAGGATCTAAATGCAGCTTTAATGCAAACAAAAGATGAACAAAGTACCTCAGAAAACAAAACAGAGGAAACCAAGCACAGAGAATCAAACAATACATGCAAAGACTGACAAAGAAAACAGAGAAAACAAGGGCTTAAATACACAGGGGCAAACAAGGGAACAAGAAACACCTGGGGAAACACCTGGGGAAACAATCAGGGAACGAGGAACACCTGGGAAAACAATCAGGGTGAACCAATCAAGAATTAAAACTACAAAGGACTACAAAACTAACACAGGAAACAGGAACGGGGAACTAAACAAGAATTTCAACATAAAAGTCTAGACAAAGACAGGGAATATATGACAGTAGGGATGCCACGGTGTGAGTTTTTGACAGATAGATTACCATCTGAGGGGAAAAAAAAAACAAATTTGCGGTTAGCCAGTTTTATAATTATTCGCACATTTTCTTTTTATGCTACAGCACTGAGGCAAAAAAATGCATATCATTTAACAATTGTATAAATGTCCAAGTGGATGTATTTCTGGGGGATATTTGGACACTAAGTGAAGCCCTATAATAAGAAAACTGATAAACACACAAACACACACACACACAAATAGGAGGTATATAATAAAAGACGCTCCAATCTAGGGCACGACACCGCTTAGGCACATCCCGAGCTCAGTGATGTGCTTAAGTGTAAACAGAGTGCTTCAAATGCATAAATGTAAGATTATTGTGGGTGCACAACATGCACTAATCAGTTTTTTCATCTGCATCAGTTTATTAAAGCAACCCATTTTCTGTCAGACACCCCAATATATATATATATATATATATATATATATATATATATATATATATATATATATATACACATTTGTGCTCAAAAGTTTGCATACCCTTGGAGAATTGGTAATATATGTACCATTTTAAAGAAAACATGAGTGAGCAGGCAAAACGCATTTCTTTTATTTCTTATGGGATTCATATTCAACTGTAGGTTATAACAGAATGGCACAATCATAAAACAAAACATGGCAACAAAGAAAAAAATGAAATGACACCTGTTCAAAAGTCTACATACCCTTAGTTCTTAATACTGTGTATTGCCCCCTTTAGCATCAATGACAGTGTGCAGTCTTTTGTAATAATTGTCTATGAGGCCCCAAATTCTTGCACGTGGTATAGCTGCCCATTCATCTTGGCAAAATGCCTCCAGGTCATGCAAAATCTTTGGTCGTCTTGCATGAACCGCACGTTTGAGATCTCCCCAGAGTGGCTTGATGATATTAAGGTCAGGAGACTGTGATGGCTACTCCAGAACCTTCACCTTTTTCTGCTGTAACCACTGGAGGGTCAACTTGTCCTTGTGCTTAGGGTCATTGTCATGCTGCAAAGTCCAAGAGCGTCCCATGCGCAGCTTTCGTGCAGAAGAATGCAAATTGTCTGCCAGTATTTTCTGATAACATGCTGCATTCATCTTGCCATCAATTTTCACAAGATTCCCCGTGACTTTAGAGCTCATACACCCCCAAAACATCAGTGAGACACCACCATGCTTCACAGTGGGGATGGTATTCTTTTCACTATAGGCCTTGTTGACCCCTCTCCAAAAAAGCGCTTATGGTTGTGACCATAAAGCTCTATTTTGGTCTCGTCACTCCAAATTGCAGTGTGCCAGAAGCTGTGAGGCGTGTCAAGGTGTTGTCGGGCATATTGTAACTAGGCTTTTTTGTGGCATTGGCACAGTAAAGGCTTCTTTCTGGCAACTCGACCATGCAGGTCCTTTTTGTTCAAGTATCGTCGTATTGTGCTCCTTGAAACAACCACACCATCTTTTTCCAGAGCAGCCTGTATTTCTCCTGAGGTTACCTGTGGGTTTTTCTTTGTATCCCAAACAATTCTTCTGGCAGTTGTGGCTGAAGTCTTTCTTGGTCTACCTGACCTTGGCTTGGTATCAAGAGATCCCAGAATTTTCCACTTCTTAATAAGTGATTGAACAGTACTGACTGGCATTTTCAAGGCTTTGGATATCTTTTTATATCCTTTTCCATCTTTATAAAGATCCATTACCTTGTTACGCAGGTCTTTTGACAGTTCTTTTCTGCTCCCCATGGCTCAGTATCTAGCCTGCTCAGTGCATCCACGTGAGAGCTAACAAACTCATTGACTATTTATACACAGACACTAATCGCAATTTAAAAAGCCACAGGTGTGGGAAATTAAACTTTAATTGCCATTTAAACCTGTGTGTGTCACCTTGTATGTCTGTAACAAGGCCAAACATTCAAGGGTATGTAAACTTTTGATCAGGGTCATTTGGGTGATTTCTGTTATAATTATGATTTAAAAAGGAGCTAAACAACTATGTGATAATAAATGGCTTCTTATGATCACTATCCTTAAATAAAAGACTTTTTTTGCATGATCAGTCATATTTTCAAAATCAATGCCAAAATTTCACAATTTCTGCCAGGGTATGCAAACTTTTGAGCACAACTGTATATATATATATATATATATATATATATATATTAGGCAACAGACTCCATGGTCCACAACAACTTACAAATAAACCTTTGGACTATGCATAATAAGGGTAACATTGCTTACAGCAGCAATTTAAAGTCTTATCATGACCATTCTGATAATTTTGAGATGCTATTCTTCTCACCACAATTGTACAGAGCGGTGTGGCATGGGGGGTGTGGTCATGTGTCAGTCTGTGGGAGAGTGGTAAGGCTTATCACCTGGGCCATAATTATCTCTAACACCTGTCTCTCATTATAGTGATGGCAGAGGGAGACCTGAAAAGGCATGTCAGAGCGTCAGAGTGGAGAGAGAGTCCAGAGCCACCACCTGAAGCTGTTTGTGTGTTTGGCCATCAAAGAGCCCTTTTTGTTTAAGTTTATTAAGACTGAGAGAGCGTAATAAAACACTCACCTTTGACTGTTCGCTGTCTCCTGACTCCTCCTTTGCCCAGAACTCAGAGATCTTGCTACAAGCGGTTATCTGAGTTATCGTGGACTTTGTCATTTCGAACCAGTCTGGCCATTCTCTGCTGACCTCTCTCATCAACAAGGCATTTCTGTCCACAGAACTGCCACACACTGGACATTTTTTGTTTCTGGCACCATTGTAGTGACTGTTGTGCTTGAAAATCCCAGGAGATCAGCAGTTACAAAAATACTCAAACCAGCCCGTCTGGCACCAGCAAACATCCATGTGATTATTTAATCAGCCAACCGTGTGGCAGCACTGCAGTGCATAAAATCAAGCAGATACGGGTCAGGAGCTTCAGTTATGTTCACCATCAATCGCCAGAATGGGATCTCAGTGATTTGGACTCTGGCATGATTGTTGGTGCCAGACAGTCTGGTTTGAGTATTTCTGTAACTGCTGATCTGGGATTTTCACACACAGTCTCTAGAATTTACTCCGAATGGTGCCAAAAACAAAAAACATCCAGTGAGTAGCAGTTCTGTGGACAAAAATGCCTTGTTGATGAGAGAGGTCAACAGAGAATTGCCAGACTGGTTCGAACTGACAAAGTCTACGATAACTCAGATAACCGCCCTGTACAATGCTATTCTAAGATGCGGGTTGGTGCTGTTTTCTCGGCATGAGGGGGACCTACACAATATTAGGCAGGTGGCTTTAATGTTGTGGCTGATCGGTGTAAATCTAAGAATGCTTTATATCCATTTGGAGACATTTTACACTGGATAGATATTTTTAATAAAAACTGATAATTGCAAGGATTCATAACTGTGAATGAAAATCCGCCTCAGCATTATCTATAAAAGCATTTTTAAAAATCCTCATCCAGTAATAATAAACTGAGTTCATGCATCCTGGCCAGTGCTGAGAAAAGTAACAGGTACCACATGACACCGCCGTCTAGTTGGGCAATACCAACTCGTACAACGGAGATGGGTCTTCAGTTTTTGTCTCAATATGACAGACTCACATCCACGCAATTGCAAGGTCTCTCGTACGAAAATATTTCAGTGTTGATAAAAATATATAAACAAGGAGAGATGCATGATGGGGGGGGACATATCACCCCCTTCACAGCATTCTACGCCAGTGTGTAGAGTACATGATTTGGATGTCATTCATAATTGTGAAATTAAAAAAACAAAGTAGACCGTTATCCCCCAGATCAGAACTAGAACACGGTAAGACCCATGAATTGTGACTTCTATTGTGCTTTTAGGTTTTTGGCAAGGACAGTTTCATATGTTAATATTATTAGGTAATCATTTAAAATCAATTTAAGATTTTCTAAATAATGTCTTTAATTCTGAATTTTGTTTTAAAAGCAACCATTTTATTTTGAGTATGTCTTGTCAGGATTGTGCTAAAAAAAAAAAAGAGAGACACCAGTTAAAGGAGTAGTTCACCTAAAAATGGAAAATGAACTTTTACTCACTCATTTACTCACCCTTATGTTGTTTAAAACCCATATGCTGGGTTTTTTCTTGGAAAATAATTTATATTTTAAGCAGCTCTATTCCATATAATAACAGTTTATAGTGAGCAGGAGCTGTCGAGCTTCAAAAAGGACAAATACTATACAGCACTATTAAAGGTTCAGTATAAAGACGCCATAACAGTAGTCCATATGACAAGTGCACTATATTCCAAGTTTTCTGGGGCCATACAACAGCTATGTGTTGTATGGTCTACTTTTATGGTATTTATATATTTATTTTTTCTCTTTGGACATTGACAGCAGTGGTCAATATGAACTGTTTTTGTATGGAAAAGAGCAGCGTTAGGATTCTTGAAGAAAATATTGTGTTAAGATTCCACTGGGGGGAAACAACTCAATGAGGGACAACTTGAGGGCAGTAAATAATTGTGTATTTTCTTTTTGCTAGCCAGATTCAAATTGAGACAGCACAAAAAAAGAAAGAAAGATGTCTGAAACAGGCAAATTGCTAGCATTGCAGACAGTGTTTGTCTTGTACTATGTGAACTTTAAAAATTAATATCTATTAAAACCAAAAATTATTCATTAAAGTGCCCAAAATTGTATTTCAAGCCTTTATTCAGAAAATTATTGCATTCAGCGCCTTTACTATATTAAAGGACCAAAGAGGACCATTATATCTGTGACCTCAACACCCGTGACCCCCCACCCCAAAAATGGTTTGGTCCCCCACAATGTTCAAGACATGGTTACAGCCTTGGTGGGTGCTACTGTTGTTTGGTGTGATGGGGTGAACGGAAAAAAATAACCTCTCAAGATGCACATTTGTTTTCTTCTTTTAAAAAAGTGAACTTGGAGAGTGAGATATGTGACTTTTGGTTACTCTAATTTTTCAACTTTTAGCAGGTTAAACATAGCAATGCAAAGATGTTCATTATGTTTATGAAAGGTTATGTTATAACAAAAATTGAAAAGCATGGACAGAATTCATCATAAATGTTAAAGATGTAATTGTTTTTTCAATTTTAAACACTTTGTCCCATCCCAGTTTAATATTATACTATAAATAAGCAATTCATATTTTGAGTGCATGCTCTCTGGCATCATTGTTTGTTTGAGCATCCTGATCAGCCTGAAAGAGCAACATTGGCTTAACCAAAGGCATCAGTTTGGGTGGTATTATATGCTTGTCCAAACAATACAAAATGTGTATTTTGGAAATCTGTTTGAAAATAGTCATTCGTTTTGCAATTCCACTTGGTGACGCTAGTGGCGCAGAAATTACATCCTTCAGCTTGTTGTCACAGCTGTTCGATCACCAGACCAATTTTACGTAATACTTTTCTGGATCCTGATTACTGCAAATAATTCTGGGGCAAACAATGGCATGATAATTTTGGCAGAACTATGCATTTTTCCAGCCTTCGCTGGCAAACTGCAACAAGAAAATAAATCAAGCTGGCAAATTTTACAGTTTGACTTCAAGAATCAAGATGACTTCCAAATTGTCTGAATCAGCTGAATTTCAGATAAGATACACCATTAGTATGATCAAATTAATGCATCTGGCAATCTGACACCAACAATAGAACATTCACAATGTTAGAGCTATCCTTCAAATAGATGTCTGGTCCCCACGTTAAAGCAGTATCAAGTCATGTGACAAGCTGGACCCGCTCAGGGTGTCTGGCCTGATGGGATTAAGATCTCTCTTCAAATGCATAGATTTCTTGCATGAATTCTTGACTTCCTCTATATATGCTGATGCCAGATGTTTTTGGCTGCTCAAATGCTCTGGGAAATGGTGTTTAAAAAGTGCTTAAGGATGCAGAGAAGACACTGATGGGTTATTGCATAGCAGAGATATGGAAGCAAATCTACTATACATGCAGGAGGTAACTTCCGATTTATTAAATTTGAGTGTAACTACTTGCTTTATTAACTTCTAAAGATGAATTGGATTTGAATTCCTGAAAAATGTGGTTTTAATGATAACAGGTCTCTCAGTTGAGAATGAAAATGTTTTGCTGCATAAATGTGTATTTATTTAAGATATTAAATATGTATCGTCTTGTGCTTATATTTTTGGCATTGTTGAATGATAGTGAAATTCAAGCACCTTTATTGAATCCAGGCAATAGTATCTTATAGATTAAATCTTAGACATAAATTTTTCACATTGCACCAATTTCTTAACAGTAAGTGTTAAGTCAACACCGTTTAAGTTTAAAACCGTTTTCAAGGTATGTGGTTATGGAAAGCATTTCCTGTGTGTATGAGAGGTTTAAATGTAACTAGGCTGGTCGACCAATATGGGTTTCTTTAATGGCCGATGCCAATGCCGATATCCAGAGAAAAGTTATAGGAAACTGTAGAGGAGTGACTGTTAGAATACTTGCTTTAGAGGCTTGCTGAAGTTGTGTGATTTTGGGTTATTACATCTGTTTAAACGAGATCATGTACCATATTTGCAGATGGTACATGATATTAGTTTTATTGATATTTGCCTTTTTATTATTAGACAAGACAGTTAAAAGTTACAGGGAACTGTTGACTTTAACATTATTGAGCTCAAACGCATCTGCTGCGGCTCTAATATGCAGACCGTTTAAATGAGACTGTGCTGCACACGGTCTATTATTGTAGTAACACAATGGCATGTAACAAGAAAACGAACCGTGACTGGTCATTTACATGTCTCAGTCACTTCACATGCAAGCAGGCGATTCTCGGCGACCTCAAGAAACAAATCGGCCAAAGGGGAAAATTTGCTGATATATTGGTCAAACACTAAATGTAACAAAATCAATGCCTTTTCAAACAGAAACAGATATGTATGGACATGGCCTAAGACATGATTGTTTTGTGCATGATTAGATAGAAAAACATTTAAATTATGTAACTGCAGCCAGCTACCTGTTGCTCATGCTCATGCACACACTCCATAGGGACGTGAGCGAGCGAGCATCGGCCAAAACAATGATGTAACGTACAAAGAGACAACGTGATTCACCGGCATCATGCTGACAGATGAGGTAGCATAATTAAAATTACACAGTTATGATTGTTTTACAACCAACTTTGAGACTGTATATTATATTTGACTCTCCAGTGCTGGAACAGGGCTAAAACAAAGTGTGGATATAGGTCTGGCTATGCGAGACTGTAGTTTGAAGTAATCACTTTCTTTGCATGATACACTGACTGCATTTATACAATAGCCTATGTCGGAGTTTGCTAGCTAGCCAGCTTTATTTACAGTAATGGTAGTATGTGTAACATCCAAAAATTATATTTAAAACATAGGCTCCATGACACTAACTAGCTTGCCTTTTGAAAACTACTCATCAGCTAACATAGCATACTGATACACACATACAGCTACATACAACCGAACTATATCAGATAGTTTACTGTTGCACTGCAGTTATGTTGCACTATTGTATGTTTTGTATGTCATATGTTGTACTACGATCAAGAAACCAGCGTATTTGCTTAAATTTATCCTGTATACCTGACTTTTAGTATAAAGAAGATTGTTGAAATTATTTGAAAGTTACAAAGCAAGGTAGCTTGCAATTCAGCAGCGTTAGCAGGCAAGACCAAGTTAGCTAAAATTACACAGATCAATCCTTATGGCACTATATTTCACATACTTCCCTGTCCAAAAAGAAAAATGCAAATTCAGGGTTGGTTTTGATCCCCAAAACCGAAGGAAGGTCCCTCCAGGAATCAAATGCCCTGCCGATGTTCACTCTAGTTTTCACTCGACCACGATCACGTTCCCACTTAGCCAGACGGGATTCAGTAGATAAATGTTTTTTTTTTGTTTTTGTTTTTTTGGCATACTCGGAGTTTGTGTAGGAGTCGGTGTTGTGCTGGGAGCTGGCCATTTGCTGGATTCCATCTCTAAGATAATGTTACCTAATATTGCAGTTTGTTGTTGCTGTTGAATAGCGGAAGAGAAGCACTGAGGCAAGGCTCTTGGGAGTGCACATAAACGTCACATCCTTTGGATTTCCCGGCAAAACCGACCTGCTCCCTTCACATGAAAATCAGTCTAGAAGGCTTTAATAGGCAACCTAGGAAGTCCGGGAAGGGCTCATTTCTTAAGCTGCATTACAAGCTGTTCACACACTGGCAAAAAAAAAAAAAAAAAAAGGCGAATATTATTGTCACAAACAACAGATGTCTTTTGGGTTTTTTATATAAAAATAGGTGCGTAAATATGTAAATATGAAATGCCACTTGTATACAAAATAAACAAATAAACTTATAAAAAGTATAAAAGTTTTCCTCACATGCTTTTGCTTTCACATTAAATGGCAAAACTCTTTAATATGAGACACATTCACTTTAAAGTATATGTAAGGGGGTTCGAGGCAAAGGAGGAGGCGAGAACCGGCTTGACAACTTAAATAATAATTTAATGAACAACTTAAACAATAACACACAACCGTAAACACACACACAGTACAGCTGCCTGTAATTCTCTCTCCTTCTCAAACTGTCGTCCCCGGCCGCCTTTATCCCTCGCGCGCCCTCCTCGGCTCTACACTCCTCCCGGCGTTGCCTCAGGCCGGGGAGCCCCCGGCATGATGTACATCCCCCCTTACTCTCCGGGGGGCGTGCCTTGCCCCCCGACTGCCGGCGGGTCATCCCCGCCTTCCTCGACCTGGGAGGAGACAGGAGGGGAAAAACAACAACAAAAACAATATAGGTGAGGGAAAGGCCAACACGGAGCGACAGAGAGAGAGAGAGGAGAGAGAGAAAAAGAAACTCACCGGTTCTCTGATGCGCCATCGCGTGGTCCTTGATCACACCTCCACCCTCTCAGGTGGACGGCAGCTGCTCCTCCCTGGGCGGACCGGAGTCAGACCTCCGACCCCCAGCGGACAGAACGCCCCTCCGCGTTCCCGGCGTCCTGTGGGGACAATCCGCCCCTGGCAGCGGCCCTACCACTCCAGGCAGTCGGGGAGTTGCTTCCCTCCTCCCCCCGCGGACGGCGGTCTTCTCTCGACCCTTCCGCATTCCCGGGGGATGGCAGGACACTCCTCCGCCCCTGGCAGCGGCTCCCTCGCTCCAGGCGGTCGGGGAGTCCAGTCCTCACTCGCCTCGTGGAAGGCGGCCGTTCCCGCGTCCGGGTGGTCGTGCTACTCCGTCCCCCGTTGGATGGCAGCGACGCTCCCCTGGGTGGATGGCAGTGTCGAGGACTCTGCGACGGGAATCCCTCCTCCCTCCCAGGTTTCGGCACCAGTGTACGAGGGAAAGGAGGAGGCGAGAACCAGCTTGAGAACTTAAATAATAATTTAATGAACAACTTAAACAAAACCACACAACCATAAACACACACAGTACAGCTGCCTGTAATTCTCTCTCTCTGGAGAGATGCTTGACCACGCCCCTGCTGCCACAGTATCTCTTTCAAGGAAAATAGCTATATTCCCTTTTAAATAAAATTATAATTCACTCTTTAGGTTTAAGTTCTTTTACCCTTTTTTCAAGGCAAACAATAATAATTGAAATTAAATGGGATTTTCACTAAATAAAACACAAAACAATGTACTTTAAAGTTCTTCCAGCTTTTGAAACGAAACTCACTTAAATATGCAAATGAAGTGCACAAAACAATATAACAATTTTAAAAGCAATATAACTGTACATTTGTGGGCCCACACACACTCACTCACACCATGATTACACTACCCCAATATTGTTGCTGGCCTGGTCGCAGCTTGTGTGTGTTGCGTCCCCAACGAACAATGAGCCGAACACAGCGAGGCTTGTTACTCCAGCTCGGTGCCCACACGTTGCAGCAGAGGAACTCTGAGCTTTCCCGGTAACTCAAGAGCACTATCTGCTGGGAAACTCTTCTTTTCCAGCATTGCCAGAGGACCTCTGAGCTTTTCCTGGTCGCTCAGAAGGTTGTCTGGGGCACGTTCAATCTCAAAACGGTGTGCACCGTTTTGCTACAGTTTCCGGGTTGAACGACATGTTTCCTTGAAATGGTGTGCAACGGGCTTTGAGGTATGTTTTCTCTCATTTTGTGGGTGTGTCAGAGGTGTTACCCAATCAGCAGTGATGTGTATATAAAACCCTACCGTATTAAAAAGGCAGTGCGCACAATGGATCCAACTAAAGTCCTTTTCAGATGTGTCCACTGCAGCTTGGTGTATGCAACAATTGAAGAAATTAGAAGAAATGTTTGCCTTGTCATCCTGAAATGCGAGGCAAATGTTGGATCACCATAATTAGGAACCACAGTTTCCACATATCCCTTCACTCGATTGGGATGTTCTCTGCTATTCTGGATGGCAAGGGCAGTGACTGTAACATCGAGCGTATTTTGTAGTATTAAACACGAATTTAAACTGATTTCATCAGGCTCTGAAAATTCTTCGAAAAGAATGCAAAGAATGGCCTTCTCAGCTGCCATAGCTGCAACACTTGCGTAACACAACAGGGTGTTCAACGCACCACCGTTTCCATTTAAATAAACATTTTGCTATGTTTTGTCAGGGCTGAACATGCCTCAAAACTCAAACTCGTGAAGTTAGACTACACTTTTAGTGTGAATCAGACCAGTCAGTCTCTGTTATAATTGCGATCAGCTGGAGCTCCGTGCGCAGCTCTGAACTCACACACACAGGTCTTTCTTCACAGCTTCCATGCCTCTCTCTGGTTTCACATGGTAGACGGGAAGGTTTGGCATCTTGCTGATGACAATATAAGGTAAGGAACTCCATTTGTTTCCAAGTTTATGCTTTCCAAGAACTCCAAGATTTCGTAGCAGAACTCGATCTCCTTCCTCCAACACTTGATCTTGCACTCCCTTGTCATACATCTTTTGATGACTTGCGTCAGATGCTGCTTGAGTTCTTTCTGGCTGCGGATCCCCCTGAGGATGGTAAGGCATATTTCTGGATTTTTTTATCCCTAGCAGCTTCAGGACCTCCTGGATCAAGCAACTTTCGAAGTCTCGTCCTCTGTTGGAATGTATGCGGGAAGGGAGACCATAATGAACAAAGTACTTCTCACCCAACAGTCTAGCTACTGTAAGTGCTTTCCGATCTCTGGTTGGGAATGTTTGGGCATAGCATGTGAAGTGGTCAGTGTCTACTAAGTTGTTGGCAACTCCCTTAGAGACAGGTTCAAGAGACAAAAAATCAATACACACAAGATCCAGGGGGACCATTACTGGTGATATGATTCAATGGTGCAGCTCTCTGAGGAGGTGTTTTACGGAGAATGCATCTTCCACAATTTTTGATGTAATGGTCTATCCCATTGGACATTTTGGGTCAATAGAACCGATCTCTGATTAACTCAGATTAGTGGTTTTTTCAGCTCCTAGATGACCTGATTCGTCATGTAAGGACTGCATCACCATGAGACAAAACTTTTGAGGTAGGAAAAGTTGTAAGTGTTCTTCAGTGGGTTGTCTCTTTATTACTCTGTACAATAATCCTTTCCTCATCACCAGTTTTGCTCCCTCCCTTTGCAGTAGGGAAATTTCAGGGTTTTTGTTTTTGGATAAGGATGACAACTGTCCCTTGGACATGGCATGTTGTGCAGGTGCAATGTCAGGGTCATCTTTTTGTGCTTTTATCAACTCATGGGCACTTAACTGTTCAAGGGAACCAACATCCAATCGTGTTAGAAAGGCATAGCACTATGGAATGACTTCGGAAGTAGCTCCTAACTGCTCCACACGCTTGTGGACTGTTGCAAGCTTGATGTCGGAAGGCGGTATTTCTTCCCAATTGGTTTTCTCTTCCTTTGAGAAAATGTTACGTGACAGGTAATCGGCATCAATATTATTTTTCTCTGGTCTGTACTGGACACTAAGTTATAAGTGGATAAGGCTGCCAGCCACCTATGACCTCCAGCATTGAGCTTTGCTGTGGTGAGCACATAGGTGTGCAGGTTGTTACCTGTTCTCACCGTGAACCTGGCACCATACAAGTAGTCATGTTACTTGTCGACCACTGATCATTTAAGTGCTAAAAACTCAAGCTGGTTGACAGGGTAATGCTGTTCTGAGGGTTTCAACTTCCTGCTGGCAAAAGCTACTGGTCTTAGGCCTTCTGGAAACTCTTGGATTAGTACAGCACCCAATCCATTCAAACTGGCGTTGACATGCAACACATATGGCTTGGTTGGGTCAGCAAAGGCCAAGACAGGTGCATTGGTCAAGCAATGGATGATCTTATGAAAAGCATCCATATACTGAAATCTATCTCTCACCGTATAGTTCAGACTCTTTGTAGTACTTTCCTTTGTTGATTACAGCTTTCTTACCATGCTAACTGGGTGGGTATCCCTTGGTAAGTTCTGTGAGTGGTCGGACAACAGCGGAGTAGTTGGCTATGAAATGCTGATAATATCCACAGAAGCCTAGGAATGATCTGAGAGACTTCAAATCTGTGGGCTGTGTCCAATTTGTCATGGCTTCTATTTTTGCTGGATCAGAGGCAATTCCTTTCTCTGAAATGATGTGCCCCACATATCTTACCTGAGGTTGACAAAATTGGCACTTGTCAAGGGATATCTTCAATCCACTCTCTTCAAGTCTGTCAAGAACTTTCAGTAGACGTTCCTCATGTTCTTCAAGGGTTTTGCCAAACACTATGAGGTCATTCAAGTACACCAGAACTTCCAGTAGATTCATGTCCACTAAGGCCTTCTCCATTAGTCTCTGGAATGTTGCGGGCACTCCAGTAATTCCTTGAGGCATCCTTTCAAACTGATAGGACCCAAGGGGACAGATGAATGCTGTCTTGTCCTTGTCCTCTTCAGACATCTTAATTTGATAGAATCCACTCCTCAGAGCTAATACGGAGAACCATCTACTACCTTTGAGACAATCAAGTGCTTCATCAATACGGTGTTATTAGTACTATTTAATCCCACAGCTTGGATTATCTTCAATGCAGGACCTCTCAGACTTTCCACAATCCTCAGCTTCTTCTCTCGATCTGAACAATCACACTCCTCCACCATCAGCCTTGCTTGTTCCATCCAGTTGTCTAAACTGTCCTCTACAGCTGGAGTGGGAATGATTCCTGAGAAAATTTGCAGGCAGCGGTAAACACTGTTGTTACTTGAGAGTTTGTTTGTTTTGGCTAACAGATCTCCTACAGCTCTGATAATGGACTCTGGAGAAGTAGCATGGAACAGGTTGGGTAAACTTTTATCTTTGATGTCCTCCAACTCTTTTGGGTTAATTTCAGGCAAGCTTGTAGTGCTCTTGCCAAGACCACTAGAGGCATTAATCTCCTCTTCAGCTCGTACTCTTAAAATCCAAGGCTCAGATCCATCAGTAGGTAAGACATCAAGAGGTGTTCTCTCTGGATTCACTCTCTCACGGCATTCACACAGCACCATGAGGCACTTTGAATTAGGGTTAAACATTCTTCATCTTACTCTTACTCTTCCAAGGGCTTTGATGGAGTGCATGGTTTCTTCATTCTTGGCAACATCAGTGACTTCTGGAATCACATCTACACCAGCTATGCAAGTCAGGCACTGAGAAAGAGGTACTGGGATGAGCCATTGTAGAGCTAAACTGTAATCAAACCGTTACTTTGCACTTTATTTTTTTCTTCTTATATTTCTTGTGATTAGGGATACTAAAGCCTTTATTTCAAGCAGGGACACAGCGAGGCTTGTTACTCCAGCTTGTTACTAAGGAGCGCTATCTGCTGGGAAACTCTTCTTTTCCAGCGTTGCCAGAGGGCCTCTGAGCTTTTCCTGGTCACTCAGAGGGCTGTCTGGTCTCAAACTTGTGTAAAGTTATACTAAACTCTCAGCGTGAATCAGAACAGTCAGTCTCTGTTATAATAGCGATCAGCTGCGGCTCTGAAATCATACACACAGGTGGATTACCAGCATGGCTAATTAAGACTCTCTGACTCTAAATGTGAATATAATTTCACAGTTCTTGATCTTAACACTCCTGGGTAAAAAAAAAAAAAAAAAAAGATATTCAGATCGTAAATCCTTTCCTATTACTCACAATTGCATTTAAAAAAGAAGCAAATTTACAGCATTTTTTCTCCTTCTCCCCTTTCTTTCAACCCCCTGTGCTCTACTTAAATCCCGCCCCTTCACCAATCAGAACAGTTTGATCTCTAAATGAACCAATCACAATATTTATGACAAAATAATAGTAAAGCAGACAAAATGGGAATTATATGAATTGTGTACACTGAAAACCCTAATAAGTTCATTGCACTCATTTGATTGAATAAACTCGTTCCCTCAGTTCCATTGAGTAATGGGGTCTCCCAAAACTTGAGTATTTAAGTTCAGTTAACTTAGTTTTCAAGTAGAGTGAACTTAACTATTTAAGTTGAGTTAACTACATGCAAGTAGACTTAACTCAGATTTGAATTTAAATATTGTTGTTTCTACTGTTGTACATTTTAATTGCATTGATTCAATTTTAGATCAAACAACAGCACACCTCAAATAAAGATGATAACTGATTCTAGGTCAGTTATTAAATAATTCTTTACAGAAATGCATATATGCACATGCACAAATAGAACTAAGATAGTGTGACCAGGGTCCAACTTGACCAAAGAGAGACAGATCACCCTAATGGTGACATTACACCAAACATCTATTTGCAACAAAGCATAAATAATACAACAAAAGAGCTAAAACATCTAAGAATTCTTAATTAAAATAATTTCAATTCCCAATCTGTTCCCTCTGACCAAGGAAACATAATTCAAGCAGCAAGGGATTGTGGTTATTCCCCATAGCCTCAATTTTGAGTTATTAACACTTCAAAACTTAAGTCTATGGATTTTTAAGAAAAATAAGTTCAATGAACTTAAATATTTGAGTCATGAGTCCAAAACTTTTAATTTCAGGTAATATTTAATTAAGACAACTTGATTTTTACAGTAATGACAACTTTAGGGTTTACAGTGTATATGACTTGACCACATGAACTAAGCAATATTTTAGGGGAAAAATATAAAATAGTGTATATGTATTAATATATACTGTATATAATAATTGACCGGGCTACAATTACATTTACATTGAAAATAAATGAAAAACAGTGCGGCCGGACAAACACGGTTCAGTATTTGTAATTAAACTAATGAAAGAAATCAAGCTGAAACTCTAAAAACTCATATAATTGAGTAGAAATTACCAAAATTACTGTGATGAGTGTAATGTATTGAAACATTGATGTTTTACAACATTATGATTAAAAAAAAAGAAAAATTCACAGTGTAGTCTACAATGGATTCAGATAGCATTTTTTCTGCATTCACACAATATTTTGTCTTAACATTTGGGACAATGTATGCAAATCCAAACTACACAAAATCTCATACTGACATCATTTTATCAAAAGTGTTTTATGTGATCAACAATCATCCTTCTCATCTGCAAGTATCAGCGTGTGCAAGAGAAAAATGCACAGACAGCAGCTCTCGCTGAAATTCCTGGCCTTGAGAACAGTCCAGCTAAATTCCAAACATATTAGCACAAGCTCTTCGTGCCTCATGCCACTTGGTGCGGCTGTAAGTTTTTTTGGATCTCCAACTCTCTCAAGACCTTGTAAGGCATCAGGCAAAACAGCCTTGTCTGGGCGTGCCTTTACTGTTTGGAATGGTGAGATATTTGTGATGTGTAGGCAAAATAACAAAATGCTTTGGCAGACAGTCATGTTTGCTATGTTTTGCCAAGATGAATAAAGAAAAAGATTGCATTCCTGTTTGATATACAGCTCTGCACAACCTACTGTAGTTCATTCACATAAATCTAATAGCTAACTGAACATAGGAAGATATTTAGATTACATTAATATAAGATTAATAGAAACAGTCTAATCAAATCAAAGGGTTCTGGAATAAAAACAAGCAGTTCATCAATATATTAGATTTGTTAAGAAATTTACTTTGTTCCAGGGCCCCCCTACTTACAAGTACACCTATCCAAACACACCCAAAACCAATAAGCAAGCTTAAAATTAAGCTAATAAACAGGTATGTTTATTGAAAAGCATAAAGCTTAAAAATGCAAAACTATCAACTGTAGTAGTTTATCAACACAGGTATAACTACTTCAGAAGTACAAAAAAGAATGAACATAATTTTTTAAGAAATAATTAAACTGCCAAATTAAGGTATGGCACAGTAGATGATGTTTACACTTATTGTGAATAGTGGCATATGCTATTTGCACCCTGGTGTATGATAAAACAGTATATAATCTAGCAACATACTCAGTGTAAGAAGTATTAGTATTGTGATGGAACTCAACTACATCGCTGGCAGCGGGATGAAACGAACACCATCGCTGCACAGCCTTTGACGTCAGCAACAAAACATATGGGAAGTGTTATCTCTTCCCTTTAAAAACTGATAAGCTATTGTGCCATTGCCCCCTAGATACAGTTTAAGCAGGAATGGCATGACCTATGTTTGAATGAGAACCTCTTGATTTGGAAGAGTTAACAGTCTTTCTCAAAAAATTTCAGACAATTTCTTATTTGTTCTTGACTTTTTGATAAACCTTCATACCCAAATTGGAAAAGTGATCCCAAGGGTAGTTTTAAGTTCCAAAACATCACCAAATGGAATTCTATAGCCATTCATACTGATGTAAATATACTGGAATACCTTTTCAAACTTTCAAAAACATTGAAACATTCATTCATTAAAAAAAAAAAAAAAAAAAAAAAAAAAATAATATTTTGACTATGAAATCATGCAGTATTTCTTCAAATACAGTATGACACAATAGCAAGGACAAGCAAGAACAAGTTCATTGACAGCAAGCACATATCTCGATCTTTACTCTGTCTTTATAAGACATTGTATAGATGATATTTGCATAGTAAAAGGTTTTTTCAAAATTATTGTTCTTGCTTTCGTTTTTGTGCTTTTATTTGTGTTCCATTGAATGTGCTGAAAAATAGCATATGCTGTTGCCCAGTAACTCCGTCTTAACATACTACCTCTCATCACCAAATATACAGGGTTAACTGCTATGTTGACTCAAACTTGAATCCAGGCTCTGTAATTAAGTGTCAGGAGGTTATTTATCTCACGCAACTGAGAATACAACTTAAGCTCTCGGCTGTGTGTGTATATGTAACCTTCAGCGTGGAGCCTGAAACAGGCATAATATGTAACCATATACCGCAAATGTAAAGACAAAACAAGAACTAGTTTATCAAAAGCAAAGAAAGCTATACTACATTTTTTGCCTTGTTTTCCATTAAAAAATATCTAAACATCCTTAAAAACAGATTTACTTTAGACTTGTTTTCATAGAATAAATCTTAAGTTAAAGGGAAAGTTTACCATATAATAAAAATTCTGACCCTCATGTTTTTACAAACCCTTATGACATTCATACTTCCATGGAACACAACAAGATATTTTAGGCAGAATGACAGCCTCAGTCAGTCACCATTAACTTTTATTGTATGGAGAAAAAAAAAAAGATTGTATGAAAGTGAATTGTGACTGAGACAAATATACAAAAACGAACATCTCCTTTTGTGTTCCATGCAAGAAGAAAGTATGTGATATAGGCTTGGAACAACATGAGGTTGTGTAAATGATGACAAACTTTTCATTTTTGGTTGAGCTATCCCTTAATTTTATTATTATTATTATTATTATTATTTATTGTTTTCCCTATAGGCACTTTGTTTTGTCAAGCACAATTCTCACTTAAATTTTTTAAATGTTAGATTTATGCTTAAAACAAGAAAAAATTATTTACCAATGGCATACAAAAGCGTATAGGCCTATTCTGCTTTAACGGGTTTTATTATCTCACACAGTTGTGCTTCTCTAGAAAATGTATCTTGTTTTAAGGATGCTTAGATATTTTACTTGAAAACAATACAATAATACTAATTAAGGAAATGATTTGTTTGCAGTGTAATCTTCTAAGTCGAATGACCAGGGAACAGTTTAAAAGATTTGTCAGTGTAAACAAATAATAATAATAATAATGATTATTATTATTTGTTTACACTGACAAATCTTTAATAATAATTATTATTATTTGTTTACACTGACAAATATTTTAAACTGTTCCCTGGTCATTCGATATATATATATATATATATATATATATATATATATATATATATATATATATATATATTCACATAGTTGAAGTCAGAAGTTTACATACACTTAGGCTGAAGTTATTTAAAACTAATTTTTTAACCACTCCACAGATTTATTATTAGCAAACTATAATTTTGGCAAGTCATTTAGGACATCTACTTTGTGCATGACATGAGTAATTTTTCCAACAATTGTTTACAGACAGATTGTTTCACTTTAAATTGACTATATCACAATTCCAGTGGGTCAGAATTTTTTTATTTTTTTTTTATCCCCTTTTTCTCCTAATTTGGAATGCCCAATTCCCACTACTTAGTAGGCCCTCGTGGTGGCGCGGTTACTCACCTCAATCTGGGTGGCGGAGGACAAGTCTCAGTTGCCTCCGCTTCTGAGACAGTCAATCCGCGCATCTTATCACATGGCTCGCTATGCATGACACCATGGAGACTCACAGCATGGGAGGCTCATGCTACTCTCCGCGGTCCACACACAACTTACCATGTGCCCCATTGAGAGCGAGAACACCTAATCACAACCACGAGGAGGTTATCCCATGCGACTCTACCCTCCCTAGCAACCGGGCCAATTTGGTTGCTTAGGAGACCTGGCTGGAGTCACTCAGTACATCCTAGATTCGAACTTGTGACTCCAGGGGTGGTAGTCAGCGTCAATACTCGCTAAGCTACCCAGGCCCCCAGTGGGTCAGAAGTTTACATACACCAAGTTAACTGTGCCTTTAAGCAGCTTGGAAAATTCCAGAAAATTATATGTTATAATAAAACTAAGTAAATTTCTTCCTCCCCTTTAATAGTTTTAATATGAATCTATAACATTTCAATCAAATCATACCTGTTACTACAGTTGGTATCACTACAATAATAGCACACACTATGTTTTCTCATCTTTTCCTCATCAGCGCTGTTTAGAATGTCGGGTCTGTCTGGCATAAAGTTTGTCATTCTCAATAGTGCTTCAAAGTAGAAAATTCTCGCTTTAATTCAGGTTTTGTGGTCTGTACTCTGCTGTTTAGAGCTCCACATGACCCAGTCAAGCGCATCCAGTGCAAGGATTCGCGTGAGTCTTGCCGTGCTCTGTACAAATGGGAAGTGCATTTAGCACTTAAAAAGCTCTTTTGGGATAAAACATTGAACATCTTAATAGGGATTCCACACTCTAGATAATTTTTTTACTATCAAGTTAGACTAAAAGCAGTCTTCATTTTAGCTAACCATTGCATAGTTGCCATTTATCAAAATCAGGCAGGAAAAATCTTGAGGGTTCTGCTGGGCCCCCTGTCTGTCCAGGGCCCATAGAATTATCCTAACCTTCGCCCCATTACGGTTGGGCAGGCAGAAAAGACTGTAGCACAGCTATGAAAAAACTAATTGTAGCCCAATTCAAACAGCACATGAAAACACACATCTTTGAGCTCTGCTGGCACTGAAATGTTTGCACTGAAAAAAAAGAACAATGACTTAATTTAAATATGCCATGGTGCCGCACTAATCCTGCGCATACAGCACCTGGACAAGTTAGACTGCACTAAAATACCACATGCTAAAGTGATGCAACAGTTTAGTGAATTTGCCCCTGAGTAATGAACTACCTTCATTACTGTAACTATGTGCAGTGTGTAAATGAGTGTCCTTGGGATTCATGTGAAATAAAACATAAACTGGATCATGAAGGGCAGGCAAATATTTTCCATTTGACTGGCATGCCTGAGTAGAGCTAGAGAAAGAGGCTTGTGTAACAGCATGTGGTCTCTCTCTTTCTCTATCCCCAGACGTGTGTGGGGGATGGGTTGCCAGCTGTTTCCCCCAGTAATATCATGTTAAAACTGTTTTTGCTGAGACTTCCGAAAAAAGATCACACAAATATTTTGTCTGCTGAGCTACAGAAACCATACATAGGGTATGTTAGCATTTCATGTTTGCTTATTTATTTATGTATTTATTTGTTTGCATATTTACACTGTTCACTTGTTTTGGGGCACTAGTGTCTAGGCACCCAATTTTTGTAAATGTAAGTAGACCACTTCACAAATGATGGTTACACTGCAGCAATTTATAAAGAGCAGTTCATGAAATATTGCAGATTATGCCCATGTCCTTTTTCAAATTTGTACACAGGGGCTCTATATTCGAAAACCTTGCCAGCTAAAACAATCTCCAGATTGCAATACGTTCAAAATTCTGCTGCCAGGGTTATCACCAAAAAATCTGATCACATCACCCCCATATTCTATGAGCTACACTGGCTACCAGTTTCTATCCGTATTCAGTACAAAATTCTTCTGTTAACTTTTAAATGTCTCAATGTTCTTGCTCCTCATTATCTGTCTGAACTGCTGCAGAATTATACACCTGCTCGTTCACTCCGTCCTTCTGACTCCAAACTGCTCACTGTTCTTCGTTTCTGACTTTCCACAGTGGGTGGCAGATCGTTTAGTGTAATGGCACCTAAACTCTGGAACTCACTTCCAAAGAGAATCTGTGACACTATCATCTCCTCATATAAGTCTCAACTAAAAACCCTTCTCTTCATTCAGTATTATCTGTATACCTCTGACTAGTGTTGCTGTTGTGTATTATATTGTTGACTCATGTCATCATGTCTATTTACAGTGTCCTTGAGCTTGGGAGAGGCACTTTATGAATCAAACTTATTATTATTATTATTATTATTATTATTATTATTATTGTTGTTATTATTATTCAAAACCTAGTGAGCTGCCTATGGAAGCTGCATTTTAAGGCATGATGGCATAATGCTGACTTCTAAGGCTACGTCCAGACCAGACTGATCTTACTGTGAATTCGGTGACAGTAGGTCAAAAGTTTTTCAGCTAAAATTGGTCTGTGCTTACTTAAACTTGAACCACTGCCCCCTTTGGCAAAGCAGGAAGTGTTTGTGAGCCTATGTCCACAGTAGAGGTGGGTAGTAACACACTACATTTACTCTGTTACATTTACTTGAGTACATTTTTGGAGAAAATGTACTTTAAAGAGTAGGTTTAATAGTGGGCACTTTTTACTCTTACTCAAGTAAATTTCTAATGAAAATGTTTTACTTTTACTTCTTTACAATGGGCAACGTTCCTGTCATTACAGTGTTAATAAATGCGTAATTTATTGAGATTTTTGAATGGGACTTTTATGACTGCGGAACTTTACAGTTACGCTCTGTCACTCGAGTCCAGTCCATCACGACTGCAGCAGCAAGCGCTCAAAACAAACGCTTTCTTTTGTCATGCAGTGCCTTAATTTTACACTAAGACAAGCGGATATTTGATGATTAGAACTGCAGCTCCAACTTACTCATTGTGGTGAGTTTTGGTGATTGTGATAACATGAGCTTGTCTGTGTTTTGGTGATGGTCATTTTCAGGGTGATTCTGTAACTATGGGCTCTTATGACCTCAGTTTATAAGTATACATTTTTATATCAGTGCCTACTGTACAAATCCATGTAAACATCCATGTAAAGTGTAAATGCCTTTTGCTCTGCCGATCGCGTTCACTGGAGCATTTCTGTGCATGCACATTGCACAGGAACTTTGTATTTGACAGATGTGGCAAGTTTTTCTCATGGACAACAGAGAACAAGCTCTGAACTTAAAAAAGCCTAACATGCTTCAAAATGCAGAGACAAGGTGCAGTTTACCCTTACTGTACAGAACTGATGGTCTAAATTCTTTCTACACTGAAAATACTGTAACTACACTGAACTAGAATCCATGCAGGACTTTAAAAAGTGATAGGACTTTTGAAATAGCGAAGGTAGCCATTAATAAAGCATGATCTTGCTTCATTTTATTCAGCATTATATATGATTGGGCCTGTGGAATATTGTTCACGTTTTTCACCGTAATAATGACTAGAAATTGGTTTCCAAACTTCCCTTCTATTAACAAATTCATCCAAATCTGGCAAGCATCCTTAAAGTGATAGTTCAACCATAAATTAATGTACTCTCATCATTTCCCCACCCTCATGTTGTTCCAAACCTGTATGGCTTTCTGAATTTTGTGGAACCCGAAAATTGTTTGAAAGAATTTTAGGGACTGACAGTCTCAGTCACCATTTCCTTTTAAAATATGGAGAGAAAAAAACACATGCATTGAAAGTAAATAGTGTCTATAAGACTAACTCTTCTGTTTGACATCTCCTTAATTGTGTCGCATTGAAGAAAGAAAGTCATACAGGTTTGGAACAGCATGAGGGTGAATGAAGAAAGAATTTCCAATAATAATAATAATATTATTATTATTATTATTATTATTATTATTATACATTCTTTCTTCATTCACCCTCATGCTGTTCCAAACCTGTATGACTTTCTTTCTTCAATGCAGTGCTCAGTGTTTAATACAGTGAAGAGGAATGCATATTTTATTAACTCTATACCCCAAACCAAAACCCTAAACAGTGGAGTAAAAATTGTATCTAAGTTGGAAAATGCAACCTCCAAATTGCTTTATTTGCCTTATTATTTTCACATGCAAATGAGCTTTGTGGCAAACTATTCATGTGAAAATAATGAGTGGGAAATTTGCAGCATGTTTGCAGCAAATTTGCAGCAAGTTTGTCAGAACTTTAGATTTTTTGTGAGGGATCAGTAGATAATTAGGTAGCAATATAAAAAAAAAGAAAACATTTAATTAATATAGCACTTTATTAATAAAATTATTGAGTAACTAGTAAAGTAATGCAATATTTTTTCTTTTATTTTAGACTATAAAATCCGAGTTACTTTTTAAATAAGTAACGTGTTGCTTTTGTACACCTCTCCTTTACCCGTTTTGTGATAAATCAGGAGTAAAGAGTGCAAACTTTGGGGAGGAGATGTAGTGCATGATGTGCATTTTAGTGTGTGCATGATGGGTATTGTAGTTCTAGAGAGTATGAGCCATGCTTGTCAGTGATGGACAGAGCACAACAAGTCTTCTTTTAGCCCACCCTGAGATTTATGTTTAAAAACTGCAAAATATTGCTAATAAAGGATGTATATCTGAACGCTTCAGTGGAATCCAGTTGTACTCATCATTTGCAGCAGTTGATTTTTTTGTGCACTGGAGCTTACATGAGCAGCCGTCATAAACTTTGCCATTGTCATGACAATCACAGCAAAATTTGTCCTCATAAGGCAACATTTTGTCAAAAATGTAACATTCGGGAAAGTGAAACTTTGATTCTCGCGATTGATTCATGCAGGCTGCATTTAAAAGTGTGTAAACACACATTTTGTGGTATAATTTAGTACAGGCATTAGCCGGGAGAAGTCTTCCCATGGCCACGGCATAATTATACAGTTACATACAACATGTAATGATCGCTTACTGTTTGTGCATCCGAATTGCTTTGTTTTAAAAATGCCTGTAACTACTTCTCTAGGATCAGTTTGCATCCGAACTGTTCTGTTAAAGCCTTTGACATTCAACATTCGGTTGAGTGAAACGCGATTGATTCATGTGTAAATACATGCTGCATTCAAAAATCAGTAAACGCATTTAGGCAGAGGGATTATAAAATTAGTCTTCCACTGGCCACAGCATTATATACAGGGTGAAATACTCACTCAATTCACAGACATATGCAGCCAAATTGCTCCGTGTTACAGTTCAAATGAAACATTTTAAAACTCATAGAAAGTAGGAATAAGTAAATCAAGACACTAAAAAGGTTTAAATCAGGGGGGCCTGGGTAGCTCAGTGGTAAAAGACGCTGACCCTTGGAGTTCGCTAGTTCAAATCCCAGGGCATGCCGAGTGACTCCAGTCAGGTCTCCTAAGCAACCAAATTGGCCCAGTTGCTAGGGAGTGTAGAGTCACATGGGGTAACCTCCTCATGGTCACTATAATGTGGTTAATTCTCAATGGGGCACGTGGTGAGTTGAGCACAGATGCTGCAGTGGATGGCGTAAAGCCTCCACACGTGCCATGTCTCCATGGCAATGCACTCAACAAGCCACATGATAAGATGCATGGGTTGATGGTCTCAGATGCAGAGGCAACTGGGATTCATCCTCTGCCACCCAGATTGAGGCAAATCACTACACAACCACAAGGACTTAAAAAGCACACTGGGAATTGGGCATTCCAAATTGGGTGAAAAAGGGGAAAACTCCACAAAAAAAAAAAAAAAAATGTTTAAATCTATTTCAATCTATTCTTTAAAACAAGATGACAGGCACTGGAGGCATTAATAATAATAATGATGATGAAGATAGCATGTGATCTACCTATTGTAGTCAGAAGTTAATGAATGGTCAGTGCCAATTAGTCTACATGCTAACTGAAATACATGGCAGAATTCAACTTTGTAGTGTTTTTGAATCTGAGGTATATCCAATCCTGTCAGATTTTTTAATGTTAACCAAGACATAATTCAGTGCTACTGTTCTAACTGTATTTGCTTGATTAGAAAATAAACTATTTTCTTTAACAGATAGACTCACCTGATTTGGTTAAAAATGCGGAGTTGTTCTACATTTGAACATATTCTGTTTTCCTGTTAAGGAGGCAGTGGTCCTGTTTTTCATGTTTTTTTTTTTTTCTTATATATAATAATAGCTACATCACTGATAATATTATTCAAACATGGTTTGTTTGCATTCAGAAGGCATGATTAAAAGTCATGGAGAAGATTTTGCTTTTCTCATGGCTTTATTCACAAATGCGATCTTGAGGTAATCAAAAATTAATGTCATTACATTACTTTCTTATCAAAGTAACTGGATTACATTACTGATAATTTTTTACTATGTAATCAGTATTTGTAATGGATTACATTTTAAAAGTAACCCTCCCAACCCTGCCTATGATACCTCATTTTGGCCAAATACTAAGGCAGCAATGCATGTATTCTTTGCGAAGAAAATCTCAAAATGCATTGAGATGAGCTTAGTCCAAAAAATATTTTAAAAAATCATTCAATATGGCAGATGAAGTGAGACACATCTTGATTATAAATACCCTTGCATTTAAAAAAAAAAAAAATATATATATATATATATTAATCATTAAAAATAGTTCCATCTGATTAAAAAATGACTGTCCCCCCAATATTTGTATGTGCTTTGTATTTTGATGCTTATTAGAGTATTGTGGTCTTAGCTTAGCCAAATGTTAACATGCTAGTCTCTTGTATTTGTGTATCATAAGAAACTATTTCTATGACACAAAAAGTTGCTGCCTATGGAGACCATTACAAATTAGTTTAATGTTTATTCTATGTAGGCAGTAGATAGCAAGGCTTTCTAGGTTTTGAAATCGAGCTAATGTCTCCAGTGCAGCACAACACAAGTACCAGAGAGGAACTAATAAGTCCTTATGCCATTGAATCACCCCAGTATTGTCAGTTTATTCTCAGTGTGAGCCCTTTTAAAGGCCTCAATATACTTCCTACGAAATCGAAGAACGAACGGGTGTGACGTCATTTAGAACTAAATCTGGCCAAATCAGGTTTTTGCATTCCTTTCGGTGGTTTACGTTGTTTAGTGAGTAAAAATCAGTCAACAGAAACACATCGATGTGCAGAGTTATTATCGAGCTGGTGTAAATTTACCAAATTTATTTCTTAGTGTTCTAAAGGAATCAAATCTTCTCAAATACTCTCAAGTGCCCATTCACTCATGTGCCATCTGCAGCAAAAGCCATTCACACATCTGCCTAAAGTAAGATATGCCTCTATCATCATTGTTTTATCTTTGTTTTGCACATTAACACTTTTATACACTCATCTTTGCAATGGTATCAGTGTCATAATAAATTACAATAACAGAGTGTAACCACACATATTATGGCCAGTGTAGCATGATAGCACATTAGCTTCATAAATTAATAATGTAAACAAGACAAATTAAACATTTTCTACTGCATATATATATAATCATCATCGAGTGGTTGAAACAGATTCTTTTACTGACCTCATGTGAATTCTTCTCAGAATGAGGCCTAAAGTCATTGATATCACATTTTTAAGGTTTTACATGTAGCGTCCTCATATTAAATGTACTTCTAAATGTCTCCCACATTGGTGTGGTGGGTGTCTGAATGTTCGGAAGCAGTATACCATTGCTCGGCTGTTTAGAATTTTTACCCCTGAACAAAAAACGAAGAACTTCTAAAGCCTTAAGGGTTTTATGCCACCTCATATTCCTTTACCAAATTACACCCATAAAGTTTAAAACTAAATCTCTTAGATCAACTGCTTTGCTTCACCCTCTGACAAACCTTTGGTGACATTTTCCATGCTAAAGCCCCCATTTCCTTTGTTGGCCAAATTTTTTGGCATCCCGTGAATTTTAATACTATAGAGAAATGTGAAGCAGGTCTCTAGACTGTGGAATGGTCAGTACGATCCCATTAATCATTCATACACTCTCCTCTCTCCCCCTACTACACACACACACAAACACAAGCACACACACACACACACTCCAGCCAATCGCTCAACCTTACCGTTGCTCATCTCATTCCAGCTTTTAACATGGAAAGAGGAATAGTATTGTCAGTGCTGTTTTAGCACGCATACCCTTTCAACACGCCCTCTGTAGACAGATCCTCTAATGAGCAACACAAAGAGCTTGGAATGGAACCACTACCTATTAGGCCATGCTTAATGCCTATAGGAAAACATGGTATTTAAGCTAGGCCAAATCCATATCTGTTAAGCCATGTGTTGGTTAATTTGGAGGAGGGATGGAATTCAAGAAATTGAGGAACATTTTCCTGCAAAATTTCAAACAAACTTTTTTTCACTTTTTGTCATTATGGGGTACTGTTTGTAGAATTGAGGAAAATAATGAATTTAATCCATTTTGGAATAAGGCTGTAACATAACAAAATGTGGAAAAAGTGAAGTGCTGTGAATACTTTCCGGATGCACTGTAAGATGTCCTTTGGGCAAGTGTTTAGAAAAGTCAGTCACCTCTTAAAACCTGATCAAAACATGCATCACTTTAGGCCACTTGTGTTCGGATTTCGAGAGGAAGTCTCTGATTTCATGATGACATCAACCATGATTGATTGACAGGTGAGTAGGCGGTGCTTCGCTGCTGTTCAAATGGATGAGTGTTTACTCTGTCAGCCCAATGTGGTCACATGCCTTTTTGACCACATTCGACCACCTTCAAATTTAATTGAAGGTGAGAAATCTCAGAACATGTTGACACAACACAACATTGTCCGTTATCTGTCCCAGTCATAAATAATCCAAATTAGATCCGAATTAGGAAAATTAGAAACTTCTAAAATTCTGAAGGAACTTACAGACAGTGACTGAGTGACACTGGCAGAGTGAATCCTCATTTTCACCTCACAACAATGGTAAGGTATACTGTAATTCTTCTTTGACATATTATTGTTGGTATACCTAAATTACTAACATGAAATCATCTTTTATCTTAAAACTAAACCGTCGTTAGAGGTTAATTAATTTGCACACTATTAATTGTTTTGCCGGTATTTATCTAACACTACATTTTAGCTCAGGATCAAACATTTGTAAAGTTATTACATGGATGATATGTGGAGAAATATCATTGTCCATTTATTTTGCTGCAGCTATGATGAGCAGCCCTCCATCAATATTTTTAAATAAGCAATTCATGCTGATAAACAATAGTGACAACAATTCACCAGATACTTTATCAAATTAAGGTATGTCTTATTTATAGCTCTTCCAATCACTATGCATCTCAGCCACGGTGACCAGTATTTGAATTCTAAAAATGTGTCTATTATTGAGCCTAACATCTTACTCTTGTCTTACAATTCATTAAAATACCAAAATGAATAATTTTAATCAATATATTGAATTAGTTTTTGTATTTTTGGTTGGGATTTTCATTGTGATTCCTGGGGAGTCGTGTGTGCCTCTTCTGTGGAAGGGTACCCCCAAGAGCTCTGACTCAATTTGAACCGAGGCCGGATGTAGGCATGGGCAGGGGTGGGCTGAGCCCACCCAAACTTGAGTCTTGCCCAGCCAATCAAACATTTGTGAAACATGGTTTTTAAATAAAATATTTACATTTTTCCAATCTGTGCTTTGGTTAAACACAATATGGGAGCGGGCTGTGTGTTGCAAACATTGAGAGTGGGCTGTAGACCGCCCAACCAATCACAAAACAGTACCAGAAATGTGTAGCGTTTTTCTATTTTTGTCATTGGCCGAAAGCAACGACACACTCAAGAAGTGGCTGCTGCAAACCAGAGAGTCTGAGACATCACGTGAGCCAGATCAGTTATAAGAGTTTTTGGTGCAATGCATGTTTTTAATGCAATAATAAAAAGTAGAGGTCTGTGCGGGATGGATTTTTCAGACCAGCACCCACAGGATTCTGTCCTGCTCCTGCAAAAAATTAAGTCATATTTTGTCCTGTCTGCAACTTTCACATTTTATCCTGCTCCCGCCCGCAAAAGCCTGCAGGTAGAATTTTTCGGTCCCACTCCTGTAAGATTCTGTCCTGCTCTGGTATCACAGGCTATTTTTTACAATTCACACCCGAAAAAAAAAAAAAAAACTGAAAGAGAGAGAGAAAAAACATGTTTTGTTAACACTCTAACATTGCCAAATATCTGATTATCCTTTGTTTGGTTTAAAACTTTTGTTTGTAACTTTCTTTAATAAAGCATAAACAACCATAGCACTTTCTGCCACATGGAGCACAAGAAATAATTTGTATGAATTAGCCACCAACCCTGCGCCTGTAAATATAAATTTTTTTTGTTGCTTTTGTGCAATAGACGAATAACATTTAAATACAGTAAATCAATTTGAGGAACATCTATTTTATTTTTTAGATATTTATATTTTGCGGGAGTCCTTTATTTCTCCCGCACCCATGCACACATCATCCCACCCGTACCTGCAGTCAGCAGTCAGAACTTGTCCTGCTCCCCACCCTAACGTGCTGGGTCCCACGTCCAGTATTGGCTGATAGTACCGTATGTGATCATGGCTGGATACAGTGTTTTGCGGGACACGTGCTTCTGTTTCCCCAGTTGTTAATTCGATGATGATGAGAGATGCTGTCTGTCTATTCGTGTCTCTTTTCTCTTTTATATACATATTTTTATATTTGTTGTTTATTGTTTGTCATTGCTTTTTAAACTACTCTATTTTTGCATTGAAAATAACCTTTGGTGCTTACATAGCATTACTTTCCATCCATCCATATTCCTGTATTCCCTAAATTAATTTACACATATATTTTCACTGGAAAATATACCAATACCCTTCACTATCCTACAAAAGCCATACTCATTAACTAACATTGACACTGAGAAAAATGGCTTGAATTATTTTGATGTGGCTTTTGTAGTAAATGCATTTTCACACAACGGTTTCTTTGAATTTCAGCATACTTGTCTGTCATCGGACAGATGATAAGAGACCTGCTTCAGTCATAACTTAATTTGGAGTTTTGCCTTTGTAGGGCAGTATCATTAGCTAAATTTCTGTCAAACAGAAAGAATAGTCATCATTTAATATTATATAATTACTTCTATGAGCAATTCCCATCTGTGTCAAATTTAGGTTTTTAACCTTATATGTTACTGATCTCTCCATCTAATATATTTCCTTTCACTCCATCCTTATTTTTCTCCTTGATATTATTTCTCTCCAATCCATCCTTGCATTTGTGAGGACTCAGATTTGTCTTTGTAATTTGCTTTAAGGCTGTAATTCTAATTACAGCCTTAAAAATGTATTGCTTTATTTTATTTCTTAGTAATGGAGGTAGTATACCAAGAATAAGGTTGTCAGGGCCCACTTCAATCTTATGATTATATACAATGTTTATCAGTTTATTTATTTCAATATATTTTTTAATATGGGGAATAAGTGTAAAATAAAGTTATATTGGGCCTTATGATCTTGACAATTACGCCATATTACGCCAATTAAAGACATAATTAGTAGTCTGAGTATTTTTATTTATTTATTTTTTATTTTATTTTTTTAAAGGATGCACAAGTCAAAATAAAAAATTTGTGGTAATCAACATTATGCCACAAATGCTGTTAACTTTTATTGAACCCTGAATATTCCTTTAATGAACCCCGAATATTCCTTTAATACCTAGTGTAAATGGAGTCTTTAACTACAGATAACGAAGACAATCCCCAAAAAGCCGGTAAGAATGCCGGTTAAGGTGTTTACCTGCAATGCGAAATTGGCGTAATGGTTAAAAAACTACGCTTACATGACCACACACGTTGTTGGCTTATTAAGCATAATTGGTGTAAGAACATGCATGTAAGCATGCTCAACGACAGTTTGATGTCAGTATTGATGACTCAATACTCAATACTTTAAGGCATTTTTAGATTATCTGAAAAAGGAAGTAAAGGGAAAGTGACATTTAAGGCAACAGACAAAAATCATAAAGGCACATGAAATACTTCATCTTTTAAGTAGAAACACACAGAATTCTGTAAATCCACTGACTAACTGGAGTGCACTCTAAGAGATTTCCCATGAATGCTTTGATTTCATCCTCTCTTTAGTCTAATGACTGAGACAATCTGGCAATCATGCATTAACCAGAGAACATTGACGCATAATATCTCAACATATTAACATATCTATCCTCATTCCTCTTCGTGCAGGAAACGCTGCTTCCCTCGCATTGTTTGTAACTACCGGGCAGCACACCACTTAATTTGGATTCATGGATCATCATTATTCAACAGCCTGACTCATGCCGCCTTTACTAGTTGACAAACTGGAGGTGTCAAATTTCGAGACAAATGTCATTAGCTTGAACCATTCACTGTCGTAACAAAACATCCTGTGTGTATTTGATTAAAAGTGCACTGTTGCTCTTGGCAGGCTCCGCCAACTAAGTAATAGGCTGTCGAATAACTATTGGAGCATTGCCAGTACCTCTTTATCTGGTGTGTGTGACCTACTTTATGATGAATCTATAATAACTTGGTAGAGCACAACATGCATTGGCTTGTGCATGAAACTGTGTTAAAATAATAATAATAATAAAGGCATTGATACTACGGCGGTCTTTCTCAACGGGAGATTGCACCTTTATTAATTAATGATTTTTAAAAAAATTATAAAAAAATAAAAAATAAAAAAAAGCATTATAAATCATCTTGGCCTTTCTGTAGTAATATCAGGCCTAATAGATGGCTTTAGTTTATTGTGACCGATGCATTGAGTCTGCGCAACACAAAAGCAACTGGCCGTGATTAATGGACAGCACTGGATATAGATGCCAGATCTTCTGTTCCTTTTACAGTTGAGGGAAAATCCAGAATCCCTCACATGCTGATATCTTTCCTATTAAAAGCTCCCTCCCTTGATTTAATCCTTGTAATAGCATTATGGATGACATTTTGGTCATTGATTCGTGGCCTTGAGCAGAGGAGATTACCATCTTTTGTCAGTTATTGTCCGGCCGAGATTATAGATGACTCATATTTGATTTTGATACGGAGATGCCAACTTCATGTCAGGGCTATTGAGAGATGAGTGAATTCTGCTCTCAAAGAGGCCAATGGAGAGCTATGGTAACAATGTATCCCTCTTTTTTGCTGGGATTAATTTGAGTTCAGGATCTATTCAAGGAGTCCATATTTAGTAAAAGTTAGTTATAAGGGTAATGAGAATTAAAATCATGTTTTACGTTTTTGATTGTGCCAAGCTGAATAAACATTTGATCCATGAGTGAGACTAGGCCAGTATTTTCACATGAAGCCAGTGTGTTCACGCAAGTTGTTTGCATTGTTAAGCGCTGAAGGAAAAAAGTTAGTGAGTGAATACAAGAGCCATTACAAATGAACTTCTCTCATGAACATCCAATGGACGTGAAGATTTTCAAACAAATTTAATTTCAGATTAACAATTTGCCTTCAGAAATTGAGACAACCCATCTAAATAATAATAGTCGTAATAATAGAAATCATAATAATAGTATGTGATTTTAAAGATCAATAGTAAGGTGACTCCAGCCAGGTCTCCTAAGCAACCAAATTGGCCCAGTTGCTAGGGAGGGTAGAGTCACATGGGGTAACCTCCTCATGGTCGCTATAATGTGGTTTGTTCTCGGTGGGGTGCGTGGTGAGTTGGGTGTGGTTGCCACAGTGGATGGCGTGAAGCCTCCACACATGCTATGTCTCCGTGGCAACGCGCTCAACAAGCCACGTGATAAGATGCGTGGGTTGACGGTCTCAGACGTGGAGGCAGTTGGGATTCGTCCTCCGCCATCCGGACTGAGGCGAATCACTACGCGACCACGAGGACTTAAAAAGCACATTGGGAATTGGACATTCCAAATTGGGAGAAAAAAAAAAAAGATCAACAGAAAGAACAATAGATTCAGATTCACTTGTAAAAATGTCACATTTGTCAGGGAATCATATTAAAAATAGTGTCACCATGTTACTGTTCCTGAATTCTGTATGAATTGGGGGGAAACAAACACTTCAGGGCTAATCAGTGAGACTTGCCAAGTCCAAGTACATCCCTTCTCTTCAAGTAGTCAGACTTGACAGCATTACAAACATGCAGTACTCAGATATGAGTGCTCTAGTGCCAGCGCTGTACATCATCTGTCTGTTAGTCCAAAGAGCTGTTACCATGGCAACCTGTCAGACAGGAAGTGGCAACCAAAATTATTCTGAAGGTCATACCTGTGCACTCAAAAACAGAAGGGAAAGAGGTGGAAATGCAATTTGTAGAAATGGCATTAATTTGTGGTTATAATGCAGTATAACAATGGATGTGAAAATATCAAATAACATACTGGGATCATACTTGAATAAAAAAATATGAGTTCACCTTTTTAGTTTTAGATTATGTAAAGTAAATGCAGCCCTTAAAAGCTTTGAAGGGACTGTTCACCCCAAAATTAAACTCATCCTCATGTTATTCCAACTGTTTGAATTTCTTTCTTCCATGGAACACAAAAAGAGATGCTAATAGGCAGAATGTTAGTCTCAGTCACAATTACTTTAATTGCATCTTTTTCCATACAATGAAAATGAATGGTGACTGAAGCTGACATTTATGGAAACATAACGCTTACAGAATAATATGCAAAACATTGCACAAATACAAGGGTTATAATTTTTATGAGATTTTTTTAAATGAGCCACATATTGTTGATTTTTTAGTTAAATCTACAGTGATACAAAAATATATCAGATGATCCAGCAGCCAGTGTGGAGCATTAGGTCTGCTCCATTAGTTCAGCTTTGCATGATAAACTGCACAGCTACACTGAGATACACTAATGAGCTAAGCATTCTCAACATACCATGTGTTTCTGTGTGAATGTGTGTGTGGGAGAGAGAAAAGAGAATGTTAAGGGCTTTGAGCATATGTAAGTCAAAAGTTTGAGATATTGCTAAAATTATAATAGGCTGATTGATGACTGTTGTCATTCTTGAGGTACTTAATATCTAATGTTCACACACCAATTCCACTCACTTTGCTGTGATTTAGTTGCTTTTACATATCATGTAAGTTTGTCAAAAGCAAACATACATGATTAATATATACTATTAGTGAAAAGTCTGGCCACACAACTGATTTTATGCTTCTCATGGTCTTAGTGTTTTGATCTAAAGGCTTATACTGAAAAATAGTTTTGTTGACAAATATAACTTAGGAAATTTAGGAAATTTCTTTACAAAAATACAATTTTATTTATTTATTTATTTATTATTATTAATGGATAAGTTACAATGGATAGTGAAGGAAAATCAGCTAATAAGTGCCCAACAAAAAAGGTAACTCCAATTCTGTTTAAAAAGCATCACAAGCTATGTTTCCATCCAAGTTGTGGATTTAATTTATGAGAAAAACCATAATATTGCACAAACAATGTGCATATTAAGCAGTGTTTCCATTCCATGTGTTTAAAAGAACAAAATAATCACTTTCAAGTGGAATTGTTGCCATTATGACTCTTTTATTAATAAAATACTCGTGGTTTAGAACATGCAAACAAAACACTGTAAAGAACTTGTTTCATATCTGGGAGTGACAGTGCATCACACAGTTCTGGGAGCACTATGTGTGTGCGTTCCTCCATCCTTATTACTTTACCGTGCGGATCTAAAAGATATTTTTCAAAAGTGTCAACAAACCTGCTCTTTGGGACAGTTCAAGTTTGTATTTCACTTTATTGCTATACAAACTCGACGCAGGCTTTGGATTTTCTAGACACCTTTATTTCAGAATGACCAGAGCAACATTTCAGATGCAATGATTGGTCCGCTGGTTGGTCCAGTAAATAACGAGTTATTCAGTCATATTACTTTTTTTATGCACATCTTGTGTTCCTAATAAATTCAATTGGACTTTATTTGGTAAATGTGTATCCTACATAGTTTATTGCATTTTGTCTTATGGAATAAAAAATGTATCCAACTCAAGCAAGCGTTTAAATTTTTATTCGCATTTTGAAGATTTTATTTGCATATTGTTTCTATCTACCAGTTTTTATGTGACATCCCAAAATGCGCAATACAATACATGGATGGAAACCAGCTACAGATGCATACCTCATGAGTGTGCAGAGCTTTAATCTAGGTAAAGGGTGGCAGCTTCGAAGAATCTAAAATATAAGATGGTTTTGATTTAACTTTTTTGGTCACATTCCATTTGTGTTATTTCGTAATTTTGATTAATTAAAATGTATTCTAAAAATGGTTACAGTAATGAATGAGTAGCTGTTTCCAAACTTTTTACTGGTAGGACTGTATATGGTCATTCAAATGCTAGCTTACACAATTTTTTCTGAAATGTTCAAGAAACTGAAACAATATATCTAGAGAAGATCAGGGTAAATGAGAAAATCTCTCATCTCTCAAGAGAAAAAACTACTGAAGCAAAAAGTACAGATGATGTGGAATTACTGATTTTAGAAGAAGCTCTTTGTCTTTATACATAAGTATGATATCAAAAGTTAAACACAGAAATATATTGGAAATATATTCATAAGAGACCTCCTCTCAAATCTCACCAGAGGAAAAACTCTTCAACAGGAAGCTCTAAGTTAAAGAATGAAACACATATAATTACATGTTATTAAACAAATTTGAATCAAGTCTGTGGCTTGAGTCCCTCCATGACAAAATGAAACATGTCCTTATATGAACATGTGAACAGATTAATAGTGTCTTGTAAATCCTTACCCTCTTCAAAACAAGGAGGAAACTCCGTAAACATTTATGCATGCATGCAAACAATAGTGATTGTGCGATTTTGCTGTGTAGTGTATGGCATTTTTAAATGAGAACTGCATATATACGTTTGAGATCTAAATCTAGGGTACTCCTCAAAGGAATGCCTATTATAGTCTTTTTAGGTGCAATTCCTACCACTGGAGCAATTCAGCAAATTCATTCATATTTTTATGAGTCATATTCAGTAGTCGGCAGTAAGTGCAGTTCTATCAGAAAGACTCGAGATTATTGGAATATTATGAATGAAAAGATGCTTATATCATTTGGCATAAGCCCCGTCCTACGGTTCAGCGCTCCGATGCTGCTTGAACCATCAGATCCTGCCCGAGGCAATGATGGCAGGGGAGCAGAGCTTACCCCCGCCCAGGAAGGGACATAAACTGGTGGAGATGGTGTGGGATGGGGGGGTGAAAACACGGAAGTATGCAAACAAAGAGACGCCTGGCAGGTTTATAAAGCGGAGGCTGTATTGTTGGACACCTGATGAATGAATCCCGAGATCTTCCTGCTAGAACTAAGTTTACGCTTACATTTCTATCAGAAAGACTCGAGATTATTGGAATAATATGAACGAAAAGATACTTATATTATTTGGCGTAAGCCCTGTCCTGTGGTTCAGCACTCCGATTCTGCTTGAATCGTCAGATCCTGCCGGAGGCGATGACGGCAGGGGAGCGGAGCTTACCCCATAAGGAATTAGGACCTAATTTTACCTAAGCCCTAAAAAGAAAATACAAAACCAAAGAATAAGAATCAGGACAACAACCAGGTCTTCAGAGAATGTGGGGCAAATCTGAAAGAAATGAAATATAAATGAATGATGCAAACATAAGCCTGTAAGGCTGTATGACATGCCACTATTGTGCCATACCTTGCAGAAGGGTAGGCTAGCTTATGAGAATTGTAGAGCCCCTGTGAATGAGTGAGCTTTGTTTATACAATATCTTTACAGAAGGGTAAACAATGCTTGTGAATGAGCCCTTGCTTGGATTGGCCCTTGCAAAAGGCAGGCATGGTTGTGCAATGCCCTTGCAAAAGTTTGAAACAGCATTTTGCGTTTGAGCCCTACAATAAGGGCAATGTCATCTGTGCAATATCCCAGCAAAGAACAAACGACGTTTGCATTTGAGCCCTACGGTAAGGGCGACGTTGTTTGTGCAGTACCCCTGCTGGAGAACAAAAGACGTTTTGCGTTTGAGCCCTAGATAAGGGCGACGTTGTTTGTGCAATACCTTTGCAAAAGAATAGCAACATTTTGAACACATTTAGCATTTGCTGATGTTTTGCATTTAAGCCCTACAATGAGGGCGAGCATTATTTGTGCAATAATCCTGCAAAGATGAACAATGCTTTGCCATGTGAAGGGAATTTAACTGCTTTTGTACAAACCGCATTTGCGTTGTCATAAGACGCTTAAAAGCACACTTGAGACATGCCGTAGTTCCGGTGCCTAGACAGCACATTTACACTGCTTAGAATATGTACTTATATGACAACAGAAAATGCACCACGTTTGTGATGTCGTGGGATGCTAGTTGCACAGCATAAGACAAGCTGCAGTTGCAGTGCCTGGTCAGCACATTTGTGCTGCCAGCACTGTTTTTATCCCAATAAAGTCATACAAAAACCTTACTTACCTGTTACTACATGTTACTGCCCTGACCATGAGCACATGAAGTTAACACATATGTTGATGAACTAATGTAGAGAGCATGAGTGGGGAACTTGTGTTTTGACCAGCAGAAGCAGAAATGAACTGCATGCAGAAACTTGAGTAATAAAGCTTGGAATTCAAACGTTAGTGAAAACGCACCATATGTTAGAAACCTTCATAGTCCTATACTAATAAAATAATAAATAGTTTAAGTGACCTATGGTTATAAAAATGACTCTCATAAAATGAAAAAAATTGACATAGCTAGATAGCGGCATTTGCTAAGCCTTGTGTGAGATGGGCAGAGGTGCCAAAGATGACAGAATGAGCAGAATCACTAGAGGAGGCAGTCTTACGCTTGGGTCCGCTTGGGGCATAGGAAACTGGGAGTTGCAGTATAGGAAGAGAATGGAGAGTGAAAATATGCTGAAGCACTGAAGGGACAGTGGCGGTTACAGCCACATGGAAATGAGCTCTTGCGGGAGCTGTTATTGCACTGGAGGGATCTGCTACGCCCGAACATGGGGAGCGAGCAAGCCCAACCTGCGATCGAACGGGGGAGCCCATGGCCCGGACGTGGTGACTCTCACTGTGTTTGAATGGGACAGCCCTTACTGTGATTTGAACGGGAGAGCCCATGCTGCATTTGAGTGCGAGAGCCGTACTGTGTTTGAGCGGGAGAGCCATACTGGTTTGAGCGGGAGAGCCGTACTGCATTTGAATGGGAGAGACGTACTGCGTTTGAACGGGAGAGCTGTACTGTGTTTGAATGGGAGAGCTGTACTGCATTTGAACAGGAGAGCCCATACTGCATTTGAATGGGAGAGACCTACTGCGATTCAAATGGGAGAGCCATACTGCGATTCGAACGGGAGAGCCCACGGCCTGTACGTGGTGCTTCTTGATGCATTTGAACAGAGAATTCTTGCTGCTATTTAAAACAGGAGATCCCGTGCTGTGTTTGAACGGGAGAGCCATACTGTGTTTGAATGGGAGAGTAGTACTGCATTTGAACAGGTGAGCCATAATGTGAATCGAACGGGAGAGCCCACGGCCTGTACGTGGTGACTCTCTCTGCATTAGAATGGGAGATTTCTTACAGTGATTCGAATGGGAGAGCTGTGCTGCATTTGAATGGGAGAGCCCACGGCCTGGACGTGGTAACTCTCGCTGCATTCGAATGGGAGAGCCCGTGCTGCATTCAAATTAAGTGATTAAAGTTGCTTTAAAATGAGAGCCCTCCCCTCTTTGTGATATGAACGGGCTGAATCCTCGAGCGTGGGACCATACGTGTTCAATAGAAGAGCATACAATTTATGTGGGGATGGTTTGTGCTGCATTTTACTGAGCTCACTCAGAGCTGCGAGCGGCTGAATCCGCAGGCGTGGGCCTGCACGGTATTTGACGGTAGAACACTGGATTCTTGTGAAAGTGATATATGCTGTATTTTAAAAGAACTCCCTTTGCGAATGAACGGGCAGAATCCTTGAATGTGGGACTGCATGGCATTTAACAGGAAGAGCCTGTGTTTTCATGTGAAAAGTTTATGCTGCATATAAACAAGAACTCACTCTGTGATACGAATGGGTTGAGTCGTCGAGCACGGCATTCGACATGAGGGCATATATGAGGCTATGTTCGAATGAAATTGATAGATGCAGAAGCAGGCTTATGGGGAACTGTTTAGGGTAGACCTAAAACAGCCCGATTGTTATCTATCATTAGGTGGGTAATGGTTAGTTTGGAATGAGTGGCATAATATGGGTTACGGAGCCATGGATGTTTGGACGTATAGTCTGAAAGACGTGCCACGTTGCAGCACGTGACCGGTGCATTGCACTGTTTTGCAGTGTAGTGGGAATTTGTTGCATGGCCCGGAAGATGCCACAGTTGCAGAGCTTGGACAGCGTGTTTGCACTGTTTGCAGTGCAATGGGAGGTTTAGTCGCACAGCCCAAAAGATGCTGCAGTTGCAGCACCTGGACAGCATATTTGTGCTGCTTAGGGATGTATTGAGCCAATGGCAGGGGCCCATGGTTGTGATGTCGCCTAGCTTGAGCGCACTGCCCAAGGAGAGGGTTTGCGGTGAGGTACTGGGGTGGTACGAATGAGTTAGAGGAGACAGGGACTTGCAGTTGCAAAGTCGGGGCTTGTTTCGACAGCAGTGAGGCATAGGCAAAAGGGTCTTCGGCAGAAGCATGGTAAAATGCCGAGGCTGTGGAGGGTTGGTATTTGAGCCATTAGTGAATGTGACCGAATGAGCCTGAAGTGGTCGGACGTGGATTGCATTGGTCCGCAGCTAAACGTTGCAGTTAGCCGGGGCTTGTGGTTGGGCAGGCATCTGCATTCTGCTGAGATAATGGCCTAGCCCAGCACTCTGATAGTGGGTGTACATTGTTGGAATCATGGAAGCAGGGATACCACTACTTGCTGCTTCCTTAAGGGATGGGTTTAAGGATAATATAACATTTACAGATAATGTAAACAGTACTATGTAAAACAAGCATTTGCGGAAATGCCTAGCATTAAATGGCACTGCCGATTGGGGTAACAGACGAATAGCTGAGCCAGGATCGTTAAAGGGGATCCCCAGTAAAAGCACTTCTAGGAAGAAGTTTCGAATTTTCCCACGATTAGGTGTTGCCAGACACCTGCGAACAGCTTGTACAAATGCTTGTTGAGAGAGACAAGGCAAACGTAGCATCTGCGGGTGCCTTTAAACTTAACTGTTTGCTAGATTAAATGTCTGGAACATATGTGAAGCAATGTCAGGATACGTGCTTGCATGTGCATACCTACAATGTCATTTAAAGTTGTGGTTTGTCGTGAAATGAGAAGGCACCTGGAACTAAGTACCAAGATGAATAACGTTGTCTGATATTTATTTAACTTAAGTGTATGGTTTGGAGAATGTAGATTGTTTTCCAACGTGATGCAAGTAATTCCATTAACTCAGTATGATAGGCATGGAGTTTTTGCCTGAGAATGAATTTAGTAGGTACTATATGGCGCAGTTTGCAGTAGTGTGGTGAATAGAGATGATTTATTATAAAGATAAAATGTAATAAATCCTACAGGAAAATGTTGTGAGTATGAAGCAAAATGTGAAGCCGAATCACCTGGCATAGATTTCAGCCTGTTACTTTAAACTTGGGTGGAGCATAAGATTATGACAGATTGTTGAACACTTTTAAAGTCATGCAGCAATTAGGTTCTATGGTTGAGCTTATTAAGAGTTTGTAATTCAGTGAAGAATTAGAGAAGACTTGTCTGTAAAATTAAAATGGTGGATTGATTTTACCTGTGTGAACGTTTGTCCTGGGCAGGAGAAGTCATGTTATAGTCTAGAGATGAGTAGAAGTTTGTAGAAGCGCTTGCTGCATGGTTATCGGTGCTGTGCGGCGAGGCGAGAATGAGAAAGGATTTGGGACTTGGTTCGCTTGCAGAGGCAAGCTTGCGGAGGGAATGGTTCAGGAGTAGGGGAGATTAGAATGGTAGGAAGGAGGGGGATAAAGTGAAGAGGGAATGGGTCTGGAGCGGGGTTCTCCAGCGGAGGCAGCCTCACGAGGGAATCTGCTCCAGTGGCCCATGGATAGTTTGTCCTTGTAGGGAAGAGAGAAAGACATGTTATAGTCTAGAGATGAGTTGAAATTTGTAGAAGTGCTTGCTTCATGGTTAACGGGGCTGTGAGTTCATTCATGAATGAGTTGTGACGCGGCACGCGACCTGCCTCTTGCGGAGCTGAATTCGGCTTGTGTCTGTTCAGACAGAAGCTGTATATAGCTGTAGTGAGCTGTAGCCTGGTCTGAGCAAATGCTGCTGTGGCGACGAGCTCTCTCTAAAATGTCTGCTCTGATTTGGAAAGATGTTTGTAATTACAGTAGTGGTCATTTGAAAGGAAGTTCGCTTGTTGTATAATTGCTCCTGTGTTCAAAATGGAATAAATCACACTCCGAAGAGCACTTTGAAGGGAGAACAATCGTGAGAGTCATGTTGGAAGATGACTTCAAATGGAATCACTGAATGGAACATGCCCTAAACGAGATGCACGGCAAGGTTATCAGGCAGATGGGAATCACCTGTGTGGGAGAAACGGATTGAAATGCTGGGGAGCGTCGGAAAGATGGTTTAATTAAATAGTTAAACTTTTGTTTCCCTAATGTTCAATTACAGCTGTAATAGAGCTCAAGTGGCATGAAGCTGGAGCCACGCCCATTTGCGGAGGCAGGCTCACGTGATGGACCGCTCTGGGAGGAAAGTTTAGATAAGAGAACATATGACCAATCGTAGGAAGCTGTTTCACATGTATACAGCGCCGAAGCGGTCGGCATGCGGAGGCAGGCTCACACGGCGGACCGCTCCGGGTGGAAAGTTTAGATAAGAGAACATGTAAAGAGTCATAGGGAACTGTTTGACATGTATACAGCCCCGAAGTAGCCAGTTTGTGGAAGCAGCTTCACACTATGGTCTGCTTCGGCGAATAGAAATTAGAAAGACAGAGTAAACACAGCACTTACAGTGGTAGCGTTCAATGCTGCAAAAACAAATGAGCTGCTCCGGCAGCTTCTGTTGAATAACAGTATTATTTAGATGGAAGAGCTGTTCTGATGAGGGCGAAGGCTTTGCAGCGAAGTAGCATCCAACGATCCCAGTCTCTTGCCCCGGGTCTGTTAGTGGGCAAATGGGTGGGGCCAAATGCCGGAAGGCTTGATGCCACGCAGAGGTAAGCAGCTGTTTATATGCGCTTACTCTGGCAGTGTGATTGGTCAGATTAAATGAACTTGTTCCTCCTGAACTTTGTTAATGAAACTCCCGAGTGGCGTGGCCGCCGTGCTGCAAAACGCACAATCACCTAACATTGTCGGTGAGAACCGAATGCTCTAATAAAATGAATATTTCTGCTTGAAGCGATATTGATGCATTATAAAGCTTAAGATGAACAGAGGATTGAGAACATTGGAAACAGAAAACCTGAAACCCCATCTACCACCAGCTATTTGCATTGATGATTGTTCCCCAAAAGAATAATAAACTGAAAACTTAGTGTATTTTCCTGATGGAGACCAGCTGGTGAAGAGTGTGAACATCAAAGTGAGTGATCATCCAACCTGAAGCGACTGTTGCTTGGAGAAGCGAGGCATAGCATGTAACATGATGTGTGTTTCACTCACATGCAAGTAAGTGAAAACACGGAAGTATGTGAACAATGAGAGGCACTTGGCAGGCTTATAAAGCAGAGGCTGTATTGTGTATAGAGATCTTCCTGCTTGAACTACGCTTACATTTCCAGCTGTATAGGCAACTTGCAGTTTTACATACACTATTGATTGTACAGGAAACAAACCACACTTACAACACGCAGCACAATGAGGATGCGTTCCTGCATTCAAACACAGCTGGACAGAGCGCAACTCAGAAAGCGGGGATCTGAAGAAATGATTTTCTAAGTTTCAAACCAGGTTTAACTTTACACATTGTCCTAAAAACGCAACCAAAGTGAGCGACGTGAGCAAAGTGAGACACTCTAAAAGTGTCCATCTGACGCAGATGCTTCCTTAGTAAAGCATTTATATTGACTTTTGCTAAATTGATTGATTTGGACTGTAGGCCATTGACAGGCTTATATTCAATAAAATGGAAATAAACAATAACCTTTATTATTACTTTTTGTATCGTCTTATCAGTGCTTTACTCGCCTGCCACAATAATGTAATGCATTTGAACAACCTGAATTATTATATTAATTGTTTATAAGTATTTAATCATTATATAGAATATTGTATTATTGTTATTTGGGGTCCTTTCTCTGCAAATATTGATATATGTGATTAATTCTATGTCATGTAATTATTTTTGATTAAATTTGATTAAAAATTCAAATAGATTGACAGCCCTAATCATAATGCATTTACTGTATGTACAGAATAATATATGATTCAGTCATAATACACAAATATTATTGAATAAATAATTGAATAAAACCAGTTCATTTAGATATAACCACATATAGAAAAGTAGTCCAATATCTAAAAGATCTATGAAGACTTTACAGCACACCTTTCTGTACAGTAGAATTAATATAATTGCTTAACAAAAAATAATATTTTAGTTTTAATTTTTTTGTCCATTATATTTTAATATTCTCTGTTTTAATGTAATGTACTCTTCAGTAGTGTAATCACAAATAGATAAGTATTATTATAGTGGTTAAAATAATATATAGTGGTACTTTGATATGTATGAGAACGTATGTGTTACGGAATCAAACCACACAAGCTTTGTTGTCAAACCAGGTGCAAGAGAGTTTAATGAAAAGACACAGGTTGTACAGGGTATAAACGGTGAGATGAAGACACAGATGGAATGACACAGGCAATCGGTACACTGGAGGTAATCAGGTAAGTTAAGGTAAGCAGACTTCTCTGGGTAACGAGGGGACAACAAAGGTGAGTATCCAGATAAATATAGTCCACAATACTTTGGAGGAAGAATCAGGCAGAGAAACTGGTAACAATATAACATACAATAAGGTAAACCTTCAGGCTTCGATTAATTTGGAAGGAGCGAAAACACTGCATGGGAGCAGTGCAGTCAAACAATAGTCCTAAGTGAGACTTGACTGTGAACTGAAGTGAAAGTGACATATTTAAGCAGTCCTTGATGAGTGAGCTGATTGTGTGCAGGTGTGGTGAATTAGAAGCCAGGAGAAGAGGAGCGGAACATTGAGGAAAGTGGAAAGCCCGAGGGACAGTACCCCCCACCCCCCCGGGCCACTACCGAGGATCGATGCCCCCAATGCCATGGACGCCCTCGTCCACACAGAGCTGGGCAGTCTGGATGTTCTGCATGGAAAGTGGATTGCAGCAAGGGGTCCAGGGTGTCATCTTGAGCCACCCAAGACCTTTTTTCTGGGCCGTATCCCTCCCAGTCGACCAGGTACTCAAGACGACCCCTCTGGCACCGGGAGTCCAGGATTTCCCACACAGAATACACCAGATCATTCTCCAGGAGTGGCAGAGTGACCCCATCACCCCATTAGGCTCTGTGTGAGAGGGAGACAGGAGGATGGTAGGGTTTTAGTAAGGAGAAAGGTTTGCCATGGAAGCTTGGGCAATTCCATCATCCAGGGCCCACGGGATAGGACTCACAAAGATGGTGGGAGGCAGGATGGTATCTGGTGTTATCAGGTTCTGGAGAGTGTAACCGTGATAATGCATCGGCCTTGACATTTCAGGATCCCGGATGATAGGTTACCGAGAAGCAAAATCGAATGAAGAATAGGGCCCATCTCGTCTGATAAGGATTCAGCCTCTTTGCCTCCCAGAGATATTCGAGGTTACGGTGGTCTGTTACCACCTGGAAAGTGTGCTTGGAACCCTCCAGCCAATGGTGCCATTATTCCAAAGCCAACTTGATGGCAAGGAGCTCTCAGATGCCGATGTCATAGTTCCTTTCTGCAGGTGATAGTTCGCAGGATAAAAAGGCACAAGGATGAAGCTTGGGAGGTTGGCATTGATACAGCACCGCTCCGACACCGGTGGTGGAGGCGTCGACTTCTACAATGGAAGGGAGCTCTGGGTTTGGATGATGAAGTATCAGAGCAGAGGTGAAGGCCTGTTTGAGGGTTTGGAAGGCATGGGTGGCTTCGTGTGACCAGGGTAGTTTCTTAGGCTTTTTGCGCAGAAGGGCGGTTAATGGAGCAGCAGTGAAATGGAAATTCCTTATGAAGCGACAGTAAAAATTGGCAAACCCAAGAAAGTGCTGGAGTTCCTTCACCGTAGTAGGTATTGGCCAGAACTGTACTGCTTCAACTTTCCCCTGGTCCATTTGAACCCCTCAGGTCCAATACGGTAGCCTAAGTTCTGAACTGACAGAGGTGGAAGGCACACTTCTCAGCTTTAAATTGCAGGTGATGTTCTCGGAGGTGCTGGAGGACTAACTGTACATGTCGTTGGTGCTCACCTGGCATTGGGAGTAGATGAGGATATCGTCGATGTAAATGATGAGAAATTGATGGAGGTAGTTATGGAAGATCTTGTTCATGAACCCCTGGAAGACGGATAGGGTGTTGGCCAATCCATACGGCATCATCCAATATTTGTAGTGTCCTGTAAGGGTCACGAACGTGGTCTTCCATTCATCTCCTTTACGGATATGGATGAGATTATATGCACTACGAAGATCCAGTTTGGTGTAAATATTTGCTCCTCGCAGCATCTCCAGGGCGGCAGGGACCAGGGGAAGAGGATATCGAAACTTCACCGTCACTTGGTTGAGGGCGCGGTAATCTATACATGGTTTTAAGCCTCCATCCTTCTTAGCGATGAAGAAGAAACTGGATGCACAGGGTGAGGTGGAAGGGCGAATATATCCTTGCTTAAGGGCTTCTTCAATGTACTCCTCCTTCGCACGCTGTTCGGGCAATGAGAGAGGATAAACTCACCCTCATGGTAATGGAGCCCCAGGTAGCAGATCTATCGCATAATCCCATGGGCAGTGAGGGGGTAGTTTGGCTGCTTTAGTGGAACTGAAGATGTCCTTGAACTCAATGAGTGATGAAGCCCTTCCCTAGGGGTTGTCCCACTACTGAGTGGATGGGGAGCATAGAGGAACAGGTGAAGGTGGCAAGGCCGATTCGTTGGCAGAATGTCGGGGAGATGAATTTAGCAGCGGAACCTGAGTCGACGAGGGCCTCTACGGTGAATGATAAAGAGTTGGCAGAAATGGTGACCGCAGTACTCAACAGGGAATGAATTACAGGCTTATATTGGACTGAACTCACGACTACTCGGGGAGGACGAACGGGGCAGTTACTCAGCAGGTGGTCGGTAACTCCACAGTAAAGGCAGAGGTGATGCTGGATATGGCGTTGGCGCTCTGCAGAGCTGAGGCGCGATGAATCCACTTGCTTGGGTTTGTTGCTGGGGTCCGTGGTGTGAGGAGGAACTGGACTTCGCTCTGGTTACGACGTGGGTGATGGAATACTCCCACAAGATTGTAGGCAATGAGCCACCCGGATGGAGAGCTGAATGAACTGCTCAAGCCCATCGTATCATCATAGGCAGCGAGTTGTCTTTTGAGCATAGCTGTGAGCTCCTGGCAATAAGCGATGAGGAGTGCTGCTTCATTCTGCTGCTGCACTCCACTATGCCACACCTACCAACACCCTTTAGCCATGACTATATACACAATATAGTGCTGCCTCTTGTACCTTATTACTTAATTATGAACCATTACTTTTATAATGCAAAATATACACAAACTTCATAGAAAGTGCTCACACATTTAGCTTTGACATGTAACTTCATGGAAAAACAAAACAAAAATACCAGAATTTTGAAAATACAATAATGTGTCAATGGAATGCTTTGATTGGGAATTCATGCAAACAAATCCACTATAATTCCATACATAAATCTCAGCCATGTTAAATATGCAGTCACACTGTATGCACAGCAGGACAATGGGATAAACTTCTCTTATTACCAGAGGGTTTCCCCTCACTTAAAAAAAGACATTTTGTTCTGGGATTGCTCTTGTTGAAAACAGGATTATATACTGCAGATTGTATCACATACTGACCCGAGCAGTGGAGGTGGTATTTTAAAATAACGTGTCTGCCTTCTTGTTCTAAAGAACAGCCTTCACCTTCTCTTGTGACAACTTGACTAAAGCTCCACCGCCTCTTCCTGAAAAGGGAGAGGAGATGAGACATTCCAGTGAGCTAAAAAATTCACCAGGTCTCTTCGCATGCTGCGGCTCCCCAGGATGTCACCTTGAGAAAGATGAGGCTGGTGTGTGAGCTCTCTGCCGCACTCTGTGTCAGGACTCCTTAATAAATCATTAACGGCTTATGAAAAAGGTAAACTTCCTTCAGGCCACAGGAGCCATTTGCACCATATATATGGCATGGGGCCAGCACACTATCTCTTTTTGTCTTCCACTTCCGGAATAATAACCGAGACATGTTTTTGAGGTGACTTATGGAATGTATACATTGCAGAGGTCCCATAAGACCAGAGTACAGTCATGTTTAAGGGCTAGCATGCCAAAAAAAAACAGCATTTAAACCTTAGAAACCAGAAATCAGATTGGAGATTAAGCTTATTTACAGTACATTACAGGAGCATAATGTCTTTATTAAACCGTGTCCCGGTTTTGTTCATCGGTTGACAATTCTTTGGGTAAAAATAAAATTCTACACAAAATGTTGCTAAATTGCATTAAATATATGTTCACAAGAGTCATATGTTAAAATTGAGTGCTTGTTATGTGTTATTTTTGAAGGATGCATATGGATTGCATGTGTGGAGTTTGACCACGTTTTCCGCACATGTGAGAACTGGGTATGTAAATTTAGAATGAATCATATCTTATTTAATGATTTATAGCCCAGAGTGTTTTCCAGTTTAGTGAATAAGTGTACTATGTGTTATATGTGAAAATATCAGAATTTTATTGTTTAAACTGTTATGCATGTCCTTAAAGCCTGGTTAGAAATGCATAAAATGCTTTGAGTGGTTTGAGCAAGTACTTAAGTGCATAGAATGCTGTGAATGATGTAAGCATGTATTAAGGTGATGTATGCTGGAGCATATGGGTAGGCTAATGCCCCGTTTGTATTTTCTTTTGACATTAACCTCTGCCGTATTTCGTTGTACCTTATTTCAGTTCCTTATTTCATTTCTGAATCTTTATTATAATTTTTTAATTAAAAAAAATAGGATATTTTTGTATCCTGTGCTGTTTCTTTATAACCCACCTGTAACGTTTAAAGGAGGTCACGAGAGCAGGATCTATGTGCAGCAAGTTTAATAAGAAATAAAACAATAAAATAACAGGGTAAACACTAGAACAAGGCAAGACCCTAGTCTCGGAAACAAAACGAAACGAAACGAAACGAAACGAAACGAAACGAACATTGAAACCAGTACATGAACTAGAGAAAACACCCACAACTGACAAAGAGAGAACAGACATCAGGGGATTATATACACAAGGATAAATGAGGTAATGGAAGACAGGTGAAAACAATTGGGAACAGCTGGTATTGATGTGGGCTGTGAATTATGGGTAATGTAGTCCGGGGAAACAGAAGACTGGGGCAAAACACAAGGCAAAACAACAGTGAATCATGACACCACCGGCTACACATAGGAACAACAATTCTTACAAATCATTTGAGGTCGATAGACTATTAAATTCATGCAGTTCATTGAAATAATTGATTGATATATAATACATCAGATTCATGATGTTTAACAGCATCACATTTATTCAACACAGTTTACACACTTACCTAATTTAACATTATAAATGTTTCTTTCTGTTCTGTGCAATTTCTAAAGACTGGTCGAAACCGTTCTGACAACAAACCTCACACATAAACACATCAGTAAATTAGTGAAAACATAACACCATGTTGCATTACAACAGATACACCGTAACATTGACAGTGTTTCTTATATTTCATAACTGTTGAGCTTTGATAATCATTAAATTCATACAGATAGTGCCAACATCTGGGTTTCAATAATAAATAAATCTGCCATTAAAAAGGTCTTTGTCTGACAACATTTCTTCATTAATTACTGTTAAATGAGAGTGTTGCTATGGGACTGTGAGTATTGAACACAGTTACCTGTAGCGGTACTCTATTAACTTTTCCAGCCATTTCAGTTCCAACTCTTTAGAGGATTCAAAGATTTGAAGACTTGTATGTCTTTAAAGTTGCACACATGTAAAAGGGCTTTACGTTTTAGATGCTGTCAATACATTCATATTGTATATTTCAGTGTTTAATGTACGAAAATGTACATGCACAATTTACGTATGCATGACGAAGAATATGTATGAAAGGCACCCTGCAAAGTTATGCAGCGTTTGCAAAACAAAATCAAATGGTTGATCTATTAATCAAGCTAATTTGATTCACAAAATGACAAAAACAGGGGTTTAAATATTCTATTAATTCCATGCCCCCTCTCTGAGAGAATGCTGATTCATAAATAGCAGATGTTATTGTTTTCTTTGCAAGTTTACATAATGGTGCGAAGAGCTCCTTTTTTGTGTTTCTCTTTTCTATTGCTCAACCTCTGGAGATAGACATCTCATTTTCAGGGGATTAGTGTCTTGACAAATGGGCTTGTATGACAATATGTGACAGGGAAACTTTTGCAACTATAATGGGAGTCTCAAGGCACAGCTGCAGAGAATCTGTCTCCCTCTGCCATAACTATTCAAGCACTACCTGCTTTATATTACTCAAACTGGAAGCCATGATTAAAGTAACTTATTATAATCGTCATCATTGTGGACAGAATCGTTATCTACACTTTAAACTAATGTGGGTCATGTACATCGCTTACGTTCCGTGGCTCTTGCCGCCTTGTCGTACATGGTGCCTATTACTGTGGCAAATGAAATATTTGCACACAGCTCAAACTGCATTAGTGTCAATGAAAAAAAAAAATTTCCAAGGAAATTTCAATTTAGCTCTTGCAGAACTGAAAATAAACAGGCAATATTTTTCACAATGAGAGCAGTTTCTGAGCAACACACAATATGAGCGTGATTGTTTAGGGCTAATTACTTTTGTACAATGAATAATGATTACAACTGTGGAGTGGGAGAGAGAGAGAGAGAACAAGAAAGAAAGAGAAGAAGCAAACAATGTCAACACAACCTGATCATTGCTCCTCTTTCATTACCACCCTAATAATGCTGTCCTGGTGATGATGAGTTTGGACACATCTACTTATTCTTCATTATTATGGTTTTCTACATTTTAAAATAATTGTAGAGTCATCAAAAGTATGAAATAACACAAGTGTGGCAATTATGTACTGACAAAAATTTTAAACAAATCAAATCTGTCTTATAGGCTACATTCCCACAGTGCTTGGGATTGACTGATTTATAAAAAGGCGTAACTCTTAAATTGTTCTGATTGTACAACAGCTAACAGGACCAGTTCAAATACTGTCTGTATGAAAGAAAAACCAAAGTCAAGCCTGTTTTCTATTCTCGCAATAGCTGTGAATGATGCCCATAACAACGTTATTTAATAAAAGTCCACTCGAGGTGCGATTGCTCATTTGTTGGGTTATGTCCAAACCACACTGATCTAAAATGACAACATGATCACACACTGAATCAACATGTTTCTACCAAATGTTCCAGTACCCTGAGGTCAACCCCATTCTGCTGAAATACTGACAAGCGTGTTTCCCCATTATTTTTGCATCAACTCAAATATGCTTACTTTTTCCTGTGGTGCTACTACTACATCTTGCTTTACAACTCACTTTTGGTGCCACTATATGGACATTTCACATTGAAACTTAAAGGGATAGTTCACCCAAAAATGAAAAATCTGTCATCATTTACTCATCCTCATGCCATCCCAGATGTGTATGACTTTCTTCTGCAGAAAACAAATTATGATTTTTAGAAGAATATTTCAGCTCTGTAGGTCCATACAATGCAAGTGAATGGGTGCCAAAATGTTGACGCTACAAAAAGCACATAAAGGCATCATAAATGTAATCCATATGACTCCAGTGTTTTAATCCATATCTTCAATATGATAGGTGTGGGTGAAAAACTGATCAATAACTAAGTCCATTTTTGCAAGAAATTCTTCTCCCAGCCCAGTAGGGGGTGATATGCATGAAGAATGTAAATCATCAAAAACAACAGAAGAAGAATGTGAAAGTGATCTGTGTCTCACCCACACTTATATTGCTTCTGAAGACATTGTTTTAACCACTGGAGTCTTATGGATTACTTTTATGCTGATTTCTGTGATTTTTTTGAGCTTCACAATTTTTCTCACACTCAAAATACGATTTTGAGTCCTGGAAATTTAGAGGAGTCAATCTGGTTCAAGAATGCAGTTGTCATTCCTATTTATAACTGTGTGCAAACATATTTATTACTTAAAACAGGACTGACAACTGTGCTGCTGTCAGAAAATAACCATCAAATGTTTGACTGGTAGTGTTTTTGAAAATGTCTTGAGCTTCTGAGTTTGTAAAGTGTGTATGAGTGTGCATTTGTTTGGTGTTTGTCGATACCACTGGCCTGGGTCCACAGAGGATGGGGCAATGAATGTTGCAGTGCAACCTCCATGAGCCAATATATCTCACTCAGAGCTTGTTAAATCAGACAGATGGTGTTCTGGTGTTTAAAAAAGAGCAAAACATTTCTCGAGCATTCTCAAGCGGAACTGTCTTATGATAAGTTGGACTGAACAAGATGTTTGGGACAACTGTTACATTCATAAAACCGTGGAGCAAGAGGACACTCATTCTCCCTAAAGAGGACCTGATGTTTTTACAGTTTGTAAATGGTTTTTAAGAATTAAAATATTTAGTTTGGTCTTATAGGGCTCTAAAACTGCATTAGGGTACTTGACATTAAATACCTTTGGAAAGTTGACATGCTATACTCCATTTAAAAGTACTTTAAGCAGCATTTTGATAATTCTTTTATAAGTATTATGCATGCAGCTTTTATGACCTCATAGGTATTGGGTGAACATTTGGAAAATGTTAACTTTTTAACAAAAAAATTTCACAACACAGGACCATTTAAATGAAGTAGATATAGAAAAAAAGGTGATTAAAAATGGCAAAAACACATTCTATTATACATTTTGTTAACCTTAAATCATAAAGAATTTGAACAATCTAAAAATTGGCACGCTAGAGGATGTTCACACCTATGCATTTTGGAGCTGTTATTCAATCGTTTTCCTACATAAACATGCACAAGATGGACGTCTTTGTCCGTTTCACGGTGCCTTGCAGTTTTTTGTTTTTTTTTGTCAGTGCCAGGCACAAGTAAAAAAAATTGTGGGAGTTGCATGGCACCATGCGAGGTTTGGACGTGTGAATGGCGAGCTCCGCGTACTTTGCTAGTTTTAATTCTTTTTGTGTCATAAACTGGTGAGATTTGATACACCCTGATTCTTTTTTTTTCTTTTTCTTTTTTTCTCCCAATTTGGAATGCCCAATTCCCAGTGTGCTTTTAAGTCCTCATGGTCGCGTAGCGATTCGCCTCAGTCTGGGTGGCGGTGGACGAATCCCAGTTGCCTCCGCGTCTGAGACCGTCAACACGCGCATCTTATCACGTGGCTTGTTGAGTGCATTGCCATGGAGACATAGCGCATGTGGAGGCTTCACGCCATTCACCGCAGCAACCATACTCAGCCCCACCGAGAACGAACCACATTATAGTGACCACGAGCCTACCCTCCCTAGCAACTGGGCCAATTTGATTGCTTAGGACACCTGGCTGGAGTCACTCAGCACGCCCTGGGATTCGAACTAGCGAACTCCAGGGGTGATAGCCAGTGTCTTTGCCACTGAGCTACCCAGGCCCCGATACACCCTGATTCTTAAAAACATTTTTTTTTCAAAAACCATGCATAAACGTTATTTTCTCAAAAATACAACCATGTACATACATGTTATTCACATATTATTGTAGCCCAGTTTGTGCTGAATACAGTGTTATCAGACTTTATCCATGAATATGTTTTTAAGCAACTGAAAAAAGCACAAATGTCAAGGCATGTCAGAACTACTCCAGGGCCCAAAACAACCTCAGACCCCAGAGGGTTAATAAAAAGGTTTTCGAGCAATGTGGGCAGGTGGGCTTCATTACATTTATCTATGATTGGGAAGCTTAATGTTATTAAAATTCAACTACCTGATACAATCACTTCCTGTAGATGTCCCCCTCTCTTATTTCAAGCAATTTGATAGCACAGTGAAGTCCTTCATTTGGAATGGTAAGCGTCCCAGGTTACATTTCAATAAGTTACATAGGCCAATTGACAAAGGTGGGCTAGGCCTGCCCAAGATTTTGTTTTATTATTATGCATTCAGTCTCAGACATTTGGCTCATTGGTCGCTTCCACCTGAGACAGCCCCTCCCTGGTTTTGTATTGAACAGGAAGTTCTTGCCCCTATTTCACCATTGCAAAGCCTTTCTATCAAACTAACCGAAGAAGTTAAGTTACACCCCGATATCTCGCATTTGCACTCGGTATGGACAAAAGTATCCAGAGTGTTTAATTCAGACATTTATTTAAATGTTGCCTCGAGCATATGGCTGAAGCCAAAGTTATGTATTAATAAGTCCCCTTTCTGCTGGTCAGAGTGGATTGTGAGGGGGGTTGCTACACTTGGTGACCTATATGAGAGTGGAGTGTTGAGATCCTTTGAAAATTTGGTTCAACATTTTGAGATTCCCAGATCATTTTTTAGGCATTTACAGCTGCGCCACCTGCTCTGTACTATTTTTGGAAGTAGCATACACCCCACAAAGCGGCAGACACTCTGGGAGTGGTGATTACTGCTTTTGGAAAAGGACATGAGGCATCAGTGTATTACTTCCTGCTAATTCAGAGTCTGGGGGACAGAGCTTTAACTTCTATCAAGAGATTATGGGAGAAAGAGTTTAACTTGGTATTGGAGGAGGGAGTGTGGGCTAGGATTCAAAAAACGTCTGTATCTAGAGATGCAAGGGTGTGCCTCATGCAATAAGGCACACCCACCTGCTGGCGATGCCAATCGGAGGATGGAGACACGGCCCATGTTTTTTGGTGGTGTGCTGAGATCCAGGAATTTTGGTTGAAGGTTCAGAGTTTTTTGTGTGACGTGTTGGGCACTCAGGTTTCGTTTTGCTCCAGACTCTGTGTTTTGGGCAATGGGGCAGTCATCAAAATCAATAAAACTTTGGGTCCTGACCAGTGTTATGACAGACAGGCAGATTGTTTTAAGGGGATGGAAGTCGGCTGGAGCACCCTCAGTTCGGGAGTGGTGCGAGGAGATGGGGAGGGTGGCAGCTTTCGAGGAGGTGTCGTGTAGAAGGCTGGGGATTTGGGATTCATTTGATGGGAAATGGAGCAGTTATTTGAAGTTTTTGGGGGACTCTCGGGGAGGGACTGTGGAGAGAGAGGCGTAGTTTTAAATGTGTATGATTATATATATATATATATATATATATATATATATATATATATATATATATATATATATATATATATATTATATATTATTATTATTATTATTATTATTATTATTATTTTGTGTGTGTGTGTGTGTGTGTGTACTTATGTGAGACCACGGGGATGTTCGTTGGGGGTCGGGGTGGTGGTGTTGATTGTGGAGGAGGAGGGTTAGTAGTGGGAGTAAAATGTTGATTCATTGTATATATGTTTTGTTTTTCTTTGTCATCACTATGAATCAATAAAATTGATAATCTTAAAAAGACTGTTAAAGACTTGTTTCAGGACACCTGTACCTCTATTTCTTGAACTGCATCTAGCTGTTTAGCTTAAAGTCAACTACCCATAACTGCATACTATTAAAATATTTATGCATTAAGTTGTTTCATTGACACCATAATTTCATGATAACTGATTTTACTCTTTTATTACTGGCTGAATGCACTTTTAATAAGCATATGATTTATTATTTATAATTAATACCATGCAAGGCTGCAAATACTTAAAATACCTCACAAACCAACTACCACTATTTTAACCTATGTGAACCCCTCACATAAAATTTAGCCCGGATTTCTTCTACTTTCTCGAATTTTCTTTCTCTCTCCAGGTTCCAAAATGTGACAGTTGGCACAGAAGAAGGAATATCAGCCTCCTGGAGCAAACTAGAATTGGTTTGCTGTTTACTGTATATATGCCATGATTCAGTGTATGACATTACGGGAAAAATTATTTCTATTTTGATAGCATAGCTAAATTAATTTATCTGTCGGAAACGCAGTGTAATTTATGACATTAATCTACCAGGAATAGCCTTTGACCTCCCTCCACGTGTCCTCTCTGATATTGGTGCTGGGCTCAGGCGGCTTCCACCCATATTTTCACAGATCTGTCCCCACAGAATCCACATGTGAGATAACTCATGAGCTCTATTTGTAAGTGTTATAAGCAAAATCATTCCAGGTTGCTCAGTGGCTTAAAGCAGGAAGGCTTGAAGTAAACTGGACATCCCTGCTGCAATGGAAGATGCAGTTTTGATTTATCTTCTCTACTCACTATGAAGAGAAAAGCAGTATATGGTAAAGTATATTTCACTAAGAGATGAGTAATATCAATCACAGCACATCTGATAATGAAAGACATACAAACACACACTAACACAGATTAATCAAAACTATGAACATTGAATAGTTACATGTGTGCCAGTGCGGAAGGTATTAAATTGAATTTGACTGATTTTAGAAACAGGTTTTAAAAATGCATTTGACCAGTGTCACGTATAGTGAGCTAAATTGGATGAGCATATACAGAATAAACAAATCAAAGTTCTCTACAACATCATAGGTGGTGCATTATAAAAGAAAACAGTAGGATGTTACAAAGAACGTAACTCACTTTCATGCTAGAAGCTGTAAACATTTAATTTCTGGAGGAGTCATAAAGCAGAAACCAATATCACAGTATCAGCCAAGAAAAGTGTGAAAAAAAAAAAAAAAAATGGCAGGTCAGCTCACTCACTTTTAATTCACATCGATTTAGCAGCTCTTTCTTTCTTTTGTGTCTTTTAGTCTATTGAGGTCATTTATATGCTAGTGAATTCCTTAAAGTCGACAGAATAATTTTTTTAATGACATAACTGTGACATAAATAATAGTCTGTTGCCTATTAGTGCTGTGAAATATGGCTTAAAAAATTCTCAAATATCTCGATATTTTACTGCTTATTGGTGATATTCAAAATATATCTTGAAAATTATGTATTTGTTCTAAAATGCAATTAAATGAAACCATCATTTCAATCAAACAGTCATTCTATAAAAGTATACTAAAAATGTTTAATTCATGAAATAAAAATAAAATAATTATGAAGGCATGTTTTCCACAGTTTTTCACTAAATGACATTTAATCATTTTCATTTAGATGCACCAATACAACAATACTGAGAGAAAAAAAAATTACCTACATATATTTTTTCTAAAACATTATTTTTGTGAATGAACAGGGTGTGCAAAAACTATAAGTTCACTCACTTTTCATTGTTTTTGTTGGTTTTCTTCTTATTATTATTATTCTGCTTCTTCTTCCCCAATGGAAGTCTATGGCAGCCCTACGAACTCTACATAGGAAAATTATGAAATTTGGCACACTGATAGAACACAAACAAAATTTGGGGTCTCTAGGACACACTCCACAGGGCCACCACCAGTTAAAAAATGCACTTTTCTTTTGTGTATATCTTTTGAACCGTTTGGCCTACAAACAAAATTATTTTTGCATCTGATAACTCTCCTTCTGATGATTCAAACGGACCCCTTAAATTAAAACCCCGCCCATTACAGTGATCGCCATTTTGGATTATGACGTTTACAGTTTAAACTTTTCACAGCCTTCAAACTTGGTCTGATTTTTCCAAACAATGTCTCAAAATAATCTCCAGACCAAGCCACACAGAAATGATAACACAGGATTTCCGCTTTTGTTTAATGTTATGGCATTGCAAAGTTAACGAGGTCGATGTGGAAATGGAATTAAGGCTGGATCTCGGCAACTCTTTGTTCTATCAAAACGAAACTTTGTATGCTTCATGAGGACCATGGTCTGAGGGCATATGCAGAATTTTGCAACAGCGCCACTTATGGGTCAAGAAAAATAGCTACAGGTCAATCAAGGTGTGGATGGAGGACCACCAGATCAAGACACTGTCATGGCCAGCCCAATCTCCAGACCTGAACCCCATTGAAAACCTCTGGAATATGATCAAGAGGAAGATGGATGGCCACAAGCCATCAAACAAATCTGAGCTGCTTGAATTTTTATGCCAGGAGTGGCATAAAGTCACCCAACAACAATGTGAAAGACTGGTAGAGAGTATGCCAAGATGAATGTTATTGAAAATCAGGGTTATTCCACCAAATATTGATTTCTGAACTCTTCCTAAGTTAAAACATTAGTAATGTGTTGTTTAAAAATGAATATGAACTTGTTTCTTTGCATTATTCAAGGTCTGAAAACACTGCTTCCCTGTCTGTCACTCACTCGAAGTTGTGTCGATGTAGTGACACTAGGGGTCACTCTTGGGAGCCCCAAACACCTTTGCTTTTTTGAAAAAAGGCCAGTGAGAATTGTCGAGTGGAATTTGCATGCCACTCCCCCGGACATACAGGTATAAAAGGAGCTGGTATGCAACCACTCATTCAGATTTTCTCTTCGGAACTGAGCGGTTGTATTCAGTGCACTGAATTCAATTCCCTCCAAAGACGCGCCTCAAAACTGCTGGATTTACGGCGCATTTCAGCGGCTTCTCCCCCTCTGCACCTGTGGAGTGCAGAGAATGCCCCTGGGTGCTTCGGCAGAGTGAAAATAAGGGAGTATATTCTAAAAGAGAATATTTTCACTCACAAAAAGAGCGGCACACACGGAACGTCTTTTTAAGATGCCTTTCCATTTGTGTGTTATTCCTGGTGGCGGTCGTTATCTCTCTGCTTCTGACAGCCACAATCGCTGTCTTACGTGTCTGGGCACTGCCCACGCGGAGACATAGTTCATGGATGAGTCATGTCTCATTGTGAGAACATGACCATGGCAACGTTGCGGTCGTGGCTTGCTTTCGTTGCTAAGAACCCGAGGAAGGCTTCGAAGCCCCCACGAGACGGGCAACCCCGGGGTGAGGAGACCGACTTTTCTGGAGCTGGTCGACAGACCACTCCATCCCCCAGTGGAGGGCCGGGAGGAAAATCTTTTGTTGCCACATGCCCAGGAGGCTGCAGCACCCAAAATCCTGGCAAAAGAATGGTTTCCTCGTCTCCTGGGTCACATGTCCAGTGCGCACGGCCGTTGTCACGACCACTGTCCACCGTCCCATTTTGGCAGGTATGGCGCTCCAGCGGCAGACCCCCTGCCCCTGTGCGCCCAGCTGTGGCACAAACACACCCACATGAGCTCCACCCCGCTGCGAGGCCCCACCCGCCGGTACTTCCGACATGATCATTCCCTTGGTCCCTCTCACCTGGAGTTTGGGCGTGTGGCTTGCGCTTTCCAACCCGTCGCAATGGCTGACCCAGACTGATGACAGCGCGCCTCATGAACGAGCTCGCGCAGTCAGTGCTGAACTGACTGAAAACTTTTCAGAGGCTCCTGGGACATATGGCATCCTCAGCGGCGGCCACACTGCTCGGGTTGATGCATATGAGACCGCTTCAGTACTGGCTTCAGACTCGAGTCCCGAGATGGGCATGGCACCACGGGACACATCGCGTGGCCATCACACCGATCTGTCGCCGCCTCTTCAGCCCTTGGACCGACCTTGCATTTCTATGGGCAGGGGTTCCCCTAGAGCAGGTCTCCAGGAGCATCGTGGTTACAACAGATGCCTCCAAGACGGGCTGGGGCGCCGTATGCAACGGGCACACAGCCACCGGCTCCTGGACTGGCCCATCAGCTGCCTAGAGTTATTGGCAGTACTGCTCGCCCTGCGGAGGTTCCGGCCGTTGATCCAGGGCAAGCACGTGTTGGTCCAGACGGACAACACAGCGATGGTAGCATACATCAACCATCAAGGTGGTCTACGCTCCCGTTGCATATCACAACTCGCCCGCCGTCTCCTCCTCTGGAGTCAGCAGCGCCTCAAGTCACTATGAGCCACTCACATCCCGGGCGACCTCGACACCGCAGCGGACATGCTGTCACGTCAGGTTACCCTCAGGGGAGAGTGGAGACTCCACCCTCAGGTGGTCCAGCTGATTTGGAGTCGATTCAGTCGAGCACAGGTAGACCTGTTTGCTTCCCGGGAATCCTCCCGCTGCCCACTTCGGTACGCCCTGACCGAGGCACCCCTCGGTATAGATGCACTGGCACACAGCTGGCCCCATGGACTACGCAAATATGTGTTTCCCTCAGTGAGCCTACTTGCACATACCCTGTGCAAGGTCAGGGAGGACGAGGAGCAGGTCATCCTAGTAGCAACCTACTGGCCCACCCAGACGTGGTTCTCGGATCTCATGCTCCTCATGACAGCCCCCCCTGGTGAATTCCCCTGAGGAAGGACATTCTTTTTCAGGGACGGGGCACCATCTGGCACCCACGATCAGACCTCTGGAATCTCCACGTCTGGCCCCTGGATGGGACGCGGGAGACCTAAGTGGCCTACCACCCGCGGTGGTAGACACGATCACTCAGGCTAGGGCTCCCTCTATGAGGCGCCTGTATGCCTTGAAGTGGCATCTGTTCGCTAAGTGGCGTTCTTCCCGACGTAAAGACCCCCAGAGATGCGCAGTCGGATCGGTGCTTTCCTTCCTGCAGAAGAGGCTGGAGGGGTGGCTGTCCCCCTCCACCCTGAAGGTGTATGTAGCCGCTATTTCGGCTCATCATGATGCAGTAGATGATAAGTACTTGGGGAAGCACGACTTGATCATCAGGTTCCTGAGAGGAGCTAGGAGGTTGAATCCCTCCAGACCACGCCTCGCCCCCTCGTGGGACCTCTCTGTAGTCCTTTGGAGTCTACAGGGAGGTCCCTTTGAGCCCTTGGAGTCAGCTGAGCTTAAGGCACTCTCTTTGAAGACTGCCCTCCTGACTGCACTCACTTCCACTGCCGGCCCAGTACGTGCGCTAATGAGACCCTGTACTGAGGTAGATGCTCCACATGTGCGGGTTCCCCCAAGGCGACCCCATGTGATATCTTCCA